>NC_048910.1:2900753-3202505 GCF_011077185.1 Oxyura jamaicensis | reverse complement strand
TTTTTTTTTTTTTTTTTTTTTTTTTTTTTTTTTTTTTTTTTTTTTTAATTTGAGCTTTAAGATGTTGCATGTCAGCTCATTACTGTAGTTAATATCAATAGACTGGAAATCTTAATTCTGCTTCTATTTTTTTTTTTTTTTTTTTTTTCTTCTTCTTCTTTTTATATTCCTTTAGCTTAAGCTAAGCTCTTCAGGAGCTTGAGATTATTGTTTCTTTGTCAGAGCTGTAGAAAGGCTTTTGTGTCTGACTGCTTGTCCATTTTCTCAGCTGAGTACAATATTCCTCCCTTGACTCTTTGATGTCCTGAGACTGTCTCTTGCCACAACAAAGCTATTAGACTTTTGACTTAAATGGATCTTTCCTTTGGTAACTTAATGCTGCCCTCTGAAAAATGAGTCCTACGCTTGCAAGCCACTTTAAAGCATCTCAATGGTCTACATGGAAGAGGGTCAGAGGTCTAATTAACAAATCTTATTCCTGACATCAGTAAACAAGAATAAGTTATTTGGGAGCACAGTAAATACTGTGGAAACACTTGAGAACTAGAGGTGCTTGGGTTATAGTTGGGTTAGCTGTAGCAAACAGTTATCTGGGTAGAATTTTGTATGAGAGATAAAATGATTGTTTGACAGAGCAGCAGTCTTAAAATCTAAGAAATTCTTAGTGCTGGGAGCAGGATCTCAGCTGCTACAAATCTAAATTGCTGAGACCAGCAAGATCTTCCTCAAAACCATGTACGTGAGATAAATGCTGGCTGCAGCTTCTGGTGAAGTCACAGAAAGCAAAACTTACAAGGTGTGAAGTCCTGAATTACACTCCGGGTTTCTGGAACCCCCCATTTTGGCTAATTTTGGGGTAGTTCATAACCCCCAAGGTTCTCAGGCTGGGGGATTCTCACGTGGCCCTGGGGCCCTGTCGCTGTGGCCGCAGGGAGGATATGAGCACGGCCGTGATGGACGCTTCCTGCCTGTGAGGACGGCTCCATCTGCAACAGTCAGAATCCAAGATTTAAGGTCAGGCAAGATGAATCGTTTTTGGAGCCTGGCAGGTTTCCAAGCCCCCCCCCCATCCTGGATATTACCCCCTCATAAAGACCACTGTGGTATGTTGGGTCCTTCGGTTGGAACAGTATTTTCCTAGCAAATGACTCCATGGTGCACCTGGGATGCAGTGATTTATGAGACAGATTTGCATGAAGGATAAATGCTGCGTGTATAAGGGGAAGTCGTACACACTGCGAGCTGGAAGGGGCTGCAGAGGAGAGGAGAGGGGAGGTGGTGAAATCCTGCTCGAGCCATCCGGCCATCGCCGATGGGCCGAGTGTTTAGTCAGGTGCAGCCCAGCTCTTGTGTGTAACCCTCGTGTTATCTTACCTTAAATAAAAACTTTACCGGGACGTGTCAGAAAGAAAGGCCTTGGCTCAGGCACCATGAAAGGGATGTTTATTTAAGTAATTACCAATGAGGCAGTGGGTGCTTCCTGAGAATTAATGACTGGTCGGCTTGATGGCCTTTGCGCGGTCCTCAGGAAATGTCCCAGGCTGCGGGTCTGATGGTCTGTATGAAAGCACACATGCACGGAGGGGTGTGATGTGGGGGTGACACCCATTTGGAGGGGTGTGATGTGGGGGTGACACCTGTTTGGTGGGGTGTGATGTGGGGGTGACACCCGTTCTGGTGACTCTGGGGAGGGCGACTCAGACGAACAGAGCAGAGATTCTTGCACAGCCTCAGGGGAATTCCCTGGCTCATTTAGTTGCAGTGAGTTTGAGCTTACTTCCCGAAAGGTCTTTGGAAAACTCTGCTTTAATATCCTCTGCCCTGGTCAGAGGGAGGTAGCCTGGGTTCCCCCCCAGCCCTGAACTCCAGGGGACCCGCACTCAGGCGGAGGATTTGGCTTGGTTGTTTTGAGACTGATCTTGTTTGGTTTCCACAGCTCGTTGCTGCTCATCTCGTTTTCTCACAGAGGTTGCTTGATTTTGTTCCTTTTCCTTTCTCAGTCCTATGTGAAAAACCACTGAGCTTCCTAGCACTGTAATTGCCATCATTAATAATAATGCCTTTAAATTATCCTATTCAGCTTTTGTAAAATGTTTTCCTGACTGTCGTCTTCTTTGCCAATTGCTTTCCTTCAGTGTCCCGAGGAAACTTGCATTTTCTAGAAGCTGTGCCAGGGAAGGACAGAGGAGCTGGCTCTGATATTTATACATTTTTGCTAAGCAACCTTTTCTAGTTGGTGGAGTTGAGATACAATTTTGATGGGCTTTCTTGAACCCAGAATGTGGAGACAAAAGCCCCAAAATACCATTATCACACCAGGGAGTAAATGCCTAGCCTGAGAAGGAGATTGGAGCCAGCTCCTGCTGAGGGGGGTGCAGGTTGGGCCCCACCAGAAAGCCTCTGTTCCCCCCCCAAGACCAGCAAAGCGAGGTGTGACGATCAGGTGGTGGCATTTTGTTTTTAATGTGGAGATGTGGCTCGTGAACAACTGATTAGTTGTGTCCAGGGAATCCCAATTAGGCCTATTAGCTCCTCTGAGGTGATCTGGGGGTAGTCAGGAATAATCCAGGCCCTTCCTTCTCTCACAGAACCAGAGGGGTTGTTTCAGCATTGTACCCTTGTTTAAGGTCCTTGGCCGTGTGTCCTCAGCAGTGTCACTCAAGGACACTAACACTATTTAGAAGTCCACCCCAGAGTAGTTTGACAAAACCCGTGATTTCTGGAAAGCCAAGGGCACCCGGCTTGGGCACCTGAGTTCCCCACGAGTCCCAGGGGAGGTGGCACACAGCGAGGCAGGTGGGACACGTGTGGGCAGGCTCTGCTGGTGGAGCACAGCTTTTGTTTCACCGGGAGGTGACAGAAACCAAGGCATTTCTGTGGCACTTGGATCATTTTCTGATGAACTGTAATGAAATCTTCCAACTAGCTCTAAGCTTTGCTTTCACCTGGACCTTTTCTTCTCTGCCTGCCCTTCGCTTTGCCTGGCCAGCAGCCTGCAGGGTGATGTGCGGTGGAGGAGAGGAATTGTTGGTGATCGGGGTGCCCTAAATGCTAACAGCAGATGCCATGAAGGACTGTTCCTTTCCACTTGAAATGCCTGTTGCGTTTGCCAGGCAGCCAACACTGTAAATTCATTCTGACTATTTAAAAAGACCTTTTAAAGCTTTTGAATGGTTCCTGGCTCATTCTGTAGCAATAAAACCATAGTGCCTGAGAGCCAGACGTTCAGGACCTTACCAAGTAGCTAAACACAAGATGCTTGGAAGCATTATCGAATGCTTAGGAACAAGATAATTATACCGGCCCTTACACCACTGCGTGCATGCTCATAATCACTGTCCTGGGATCCGTCTAGTGACATTTTGGGTTACTATGAGGCAAAGAAATAGGGTAGGGATTGGCAAAATAGGAATCCCACCTGCTGTGGGGTGGTGGAACTATTGTGTGAAGAAAATGGGCAAAGGCAGCAAATGGGGTGGGGGGATTTCCTTCTGATCCTGCTGCACAGAGCTTGGAGATCAAACTGCCTGCCCAGCCTGGATCTGCAAGGACAGATTTCATCTCTCAGAGGAGACCACTCTCCTGAAGGGGACAGCACACAGCTAGCTGTTTTCTCTCCTGCTCTGGTTAGGATGGGACCAGGGCTTGCTTCCTTCTCTTCCTGCAGCAGTTATTCAGGTCTGCAGGTGTCAAGCTCCCCTGCTAGCAGAACACAGCTTTTCAGAAGGGACAGTACTGTATGTGCACCACATGTGCTATACCGATAATGTTTCCTCTAGGCACGCTTGAAACCAACTAGGAGGCCCTGAAGAAAGCAGAGCCAGCAGCTTTAGTCAGAGACTGGAATCAGTATAGGCTCCCAGTCTGCAACATGGTTCTGCCTCTTGAGTCCCATCGTGATGGGAGCCCTGGGGACAGGCTGGTGGCCACAGAGGACATGCAAGTGCCTTGCTAGAAGGTGATTTCCCTCCGAGTGACTGAGCACATGGTGTGCATGCATGCCACGGTACCCAGTTTGCCAGATGGCTCTCTGGCACCTGATCAGGGCTTTTCCATGCAGCAGGGAAGAATTCAGCTGAGAAGGCTGATATGTGGTCTGTGAAGATTTGTCTGGTACCATTTTGGTCTTCTGGGAATGAGGAGCTTCGTTGCGGATCAACTGTGTGACGTTTTACTGGCACAAGTCAGCATAACTCTACCAAAGTTAATGGAGTTGTGCTGATTTACACCAGCTGAATTTTTACCATCAAAAATCATTCATTTTCTCTGTCTCTTCTCCATTTTCCCCTCTCCTTGGATTAGAAATGAAGTCTATAAAGATAATATGGTCCCTGCAGCAGCATAACTTCCACAGAGTGTTTGCTTGAAGAGGTTAAAAGCCCTGTAAACTGCTTTACATTCTCTAATAATAGAATGCAGATGCAAAGGGGAAGGATTTGATGGTCAATTAATGCAGAAACTATCCAGTGCTTTGCATAGATCCTACTCCCTGGCTTTGAAATACAATGCCCAATTAAAACCTTACCCAGAACTATACCGAGATTAAAAAAGTAATAATAATCTGCAGCACTCTAGGTAGCATGCTGCAGTTTTCAGGGTGCCTCTGAGCTGTTTCTCATAAACTCCTGGATAAGATTTGTCTGGGTGTTTCCAATTGCAATTGCTCCTGGAGAAAAGCCGTGAAGTAGCAGTCAGCTGGCGAAGCTGGAGAGAGAGAGTTATTTTGCAGAGGAAAAGAGGAGGGGGTAAGAAAGTGTTGACAATCCCTTGTGCATTCTTCTGAAAGGAAAAGAAAATGATAGTTACTGTAAATGTTCTGCCCTTTGGCTGGGTTATTCGGAGGCCTTGCTGCTGTGCTGGGCAAGGCAGTGCCCACAGAGTGGTTCTGGGGATGGATGGGCTGACACAGCCTCAGCATATTCCATTAAGCTATTTTGCAGTTGGGTTCGGTATCACTTGCTCCAGCTGCTATGGGCGGATGGTATTGATGACCTGTCAGGACGTCTCTGCATGCGATGGTGGCTCCAGAGAAACCGTGCAGTTTATGAGCAGACCTTATTTTGGTCTGCTGTAGTGTGGATGGGATCTGGATTTAACAGTCCGGAAGGTGGAATGAAAGCCCTCCTCTTTCAGTTGTCTGCACCACAAGTAGGAGCTGAAAGGGGAGAAGGCAGTGGGCAGCAAGGAGCCCTGGCAGTAATTAATCAAGGTAACAGCCAACTCCTTCTCGGCTCTAGAGCCTACTCATTGGCAGAGGACACCAATGTCTAAATATATCGCCTTCTTTTAAAGGCTGTAGTAACTTACTTGCCCTACAGAGCAACAGGAAGGTAGAGAAGCAGGGCTCTGTGCATCACTGAGCTACTTGAAGACACTTTGGTCAGGACTGAGCCTACGAACATGGGCTGCCTTCACCAAAGCCACCTTCCCCCAGACTGATAGGTTGTCTGGACCACGTCTATTTCTTGGGCAGCTCTCAATGGCTAATTGTTCTCCTCTGCATGAATCAGACAGAAGGAACGGGGATCACATTGCTTATCTGAGCCACCAGACATTCTGGTAGCTCATACAGCTGTTTGAGTACTGACCGCACAGGTCAGACTATCACTTCCAGGAAAATTAATGTATTTAATAGTACAGATCCAATGAAGGCCAGTTCTTTTCTCATCAGGGTCTCCTCTGATGTGCACAGAACAAGCTGACAATGGAGCAAAGCCAGGGGCTCGGGCAGGGATACGTGGTGGTGGCTTCCCCTGGGCCAGAGCAGGAGGCATGGCAAGTCCATCTGCGAGGCAGGAAAATCCTGATGGCAGCCCAGAATGTCTTGTTATTCTCTCTTTCTGCCTTGTTCTCATTTTCATGGTTTCTAAAAAAGACTGGAATATACAAAGATATAAAAAATATATGTCCAAAACAACTAATAGAAAGAATAAATCTATCAGGGATTACCAAGAGACCATTGGGGATGGGCTGGTCTTCAAATCCAGCTTAGGCTGAAGGATTCGATGTGTTTCTATCTGACCTCATGCACCTTCTCCTGGCCCTGGATTTAGTCCCAGCTGTGTAAAATCTCAACACAGATTGCCAAGGTCAAGGGGAATTGCCCGAGTTTGGGAAACTAAAACTAAATGAGTGGAGCATGATATGAAAGCATAATGGGGCCGAATTTTTTTATTGCAGGAAGGCCTCTCGACACCATTCTGACAGCATAAAGGGTCATTTACATCTATTTTAAGCAACGTGAAAGCTTGATCCTCATTTACACATGCTGAAAAGAAAATATAATATGTACCAAGACTAAGCCCCTTCCTACTGCCAAAGTGATGGAAAGAGACTTTAGTGTAAATAAGGTTCAGGCCTGTTTTCAGTTTCAGCGCCACGAACGTGCCGGCGCAGACGCAGGAAAGATGCCAAACGTATTTATTTTGGCTCGGCTGGGTGTTTCTTCAGTTTTCTGTCTGTGGAGGAAAGCAAATGCGCACATTTTGGCTCTGCCTTCCACGAGAGCCACTAGAAGTGTCACTTCCCCTCCTCCCAGGTGGGGACAGAGGACGCTGTCCCCAGGGCTGCGGCACACTCGGTGCTCTTGTTGGGCAGCACCTGGGGCACTGGTGCCTGTGAATGGGCACCTTTGTGGCGAGGGTTGTGAGCTCTCTGCTTCCAGCTGCTCCCGAGGACCCCGCAGCAACTTTAAACCAAGCAGAAACCAAGGATGCACAAGCTGACAAACTTGGTTTGTGTCAAGGAAAGAAAAGCAGCTCGCTGCCGGCTGCCGGAAATGGGCTCCAGACCTTCTCCCGAGGTGGAGGAGACACGGAGTAACTGCTCAAAGATGTGAGTAGTTTCTTAAACAGGATGATGATGACAATTACGGGCTGATAGGGGCTCAGTATTTACATCTCCTTAACTAGTCAGACTTTCAACCCAATCAGAGCCCCGGAGAGCATTGCTCTTCCCCGCAAACATTGAAGGAGACTGTGATTTATCATGGGGCACCGGGGCAAGTGGCTGATACTCCACAGAGGTTCAATAATACAGACCATCTGCACGCAGATTGTGGTGCCGCCTCTCCCCGTCCTTTTTTTCTCTTCACGTAGAACAGGGGCAGCCCAGATCTGAAGGGAGGTGCAATTTTAAGCGGGGCTGACGTGCCTCTGTGCCAGTGTGGGACGGATTAGAATTAGTTTCTGCTAATTTGCACCACATGGAGCTTTCAGTTTGAATTCTGTCTCCTGAATTAACAGGCAGACCACCCTCTCAGTATCCTGCCTGCTGTATTTCCCATTGTGAAGGAAGAATTTCTCATCCATCCCACTTTTCCTGTGGTTCAGTCAGTGTCGCACTCGCTGCTCGAAGGGAAGGGGCAGCCTTCAGCCTGAGCCCATCCTAACCTGGGGGCAGCTGTTCTGGAAAACAGTGAACCTGAAGTCTAGGAGAAGGAAGGATGAACACACCAGTGATTATTACCTCCTGATCTTCTTTTATGCCTGTCTGACTTACAAATTGTTCCTATTTAGGAGGCAGTTCTCAGCTGTCTTGCTGCTCTTCTTAACAAAGAAGCCAAAATAAGCCTTGCAAAAAAAAGATCCAGGGTCTCTGATTTCTTGCAAGTGCTCATGAAACCAACTGTTTTTGTAGAGTGGAACAAAAAAAAATGCAGAAGTTCCTTTGGAAGTCCTTGTTCTACTAATGAAAACCACAGCTTCTCCTGATGGACCAGGCCAGGGTGCAGCACAGGCCTTTAGTTAATTTGGCTGCGGGTGTTGCACGTACACTGCAGGAACACCAGATCACCATAGTGAGAAGTGGGAAATACCTGCTCACCCATGAACTGATGGGGCCCATCTGCCCCCCATGTAAAGGGCCACACACCACATTTTGTAGGGCTTCACTCAGTCCAAAGAAAATGCTCTGAGACAGTTCTTTCAGGCATCTGTTCAACCAGGCTTGCAGACAGCCGATTCTCCCTAAAGTTTGGCCTCTGCTCCCCTTCTCAGGCTCATCCAGCCAATTTATTCTTCCCTGTGTCACCTGCTGAAATTTTCCATTGACCTTAACAAGGAAGGGCAAGCTGCCGGGCTGGACTTGGCTGGATCTGGTTTGATTTTGCTGTTGCATATTGACATCCTGTGAGTCTTTGCATGGGTTGATTCAGTCTCTTTGTGGTTAGGTTCTGACCTGAAAAAAGCTATTGATGTAATAACAATCCCTCATATATGATTCATGTCCAGAAGAGCCGGGATAATTCTAGCTGGGGAAACATCTATGCCCTAGCTACGTATTTTCTCAACCAGGGCCTGGACATTTTGGGTGGCTTCTGAATCAGAAAGATGCTGTTTCCTTGCACTATAGATTCCAGATAACTTGTACTGAGATCATGGAGCATTTCTAGGAGCTATTTAGATTTTCAGGAGCCCCAAACCTCAGATAAAGCAGCTCTAGAACAAAGACTTGATGACCTTAATACAAGGCAGAACAAGGTTGAATGTCAAGCAGTGCCAGACACTTTGAGGCCAGGAAGTTGGGTGTTGGTGTGAACCTTAAGTATTTCCATTTAGGGCTGAATTTTTCTCTGAGCCTCTCTACTATGTGTAAATCTGGAGCACCTTCACTGGATGTGACTGAATAAACTCCAATGAATAAAGCTAAAGTTACTTTTACAGGATTTCATGTTTGCCTGAGAAACAGTAACATTTCTTTCTATTTCAGCTTTCAGAAGGCTTAATATTTCATCTTTGCTTTTTAAGATTTTTGTTGCATTTTGATCCCAACCTTGGTGTAAGAGCTAACTTTGTGCGCCTGTGTTCTGACTATAATGAATGGTGTTTTGTTCATTAAGTGTAGTGAGGTGTTTGCAGGCAAGGACTGGGAGGAGGAGGAGGAGGAGGAGGAACAGAGTTTCTCTGTTTGGACTGTTCTAAGCTGGTGTGTTGCAAAGTCCTTCCTGGTTATGGTCTACATGAAATCCTACCGATGCATCTGCAAGGGTTTTATAAAAATTATACACAAATTTATTACATCTTTTCAGCCAAGAAAGACTATCTCTAACATTTTAAGTCAAAAGGTTTCATTTTGTCATTTCCAAGCTGGCACACTTCTCTTGGTTATTTCAAAACAGGTGTCTTAGAAATTTACCTACATTAATTTCTCAAAAGCCTTTTTCATGGCCCTAAAATGAAACTAGACAAATCTGGTGAAATACTTTCCTCGATATCTAAGCAACTATAAAACTTGTTTTTATTTCACGCAGGGTGAATTGATCCCTGTGTCTTTTTGCGAGGGCAACCTGAAATTATTCATCAGAGAAGCAAAGAAATCATTTATTCACCCAGTTCTGGGACTTACCTCTTTCCCAGGGCCCAACGGTTAGCCAGTCTAGCCTTCAGCTCCTTTACCTCCATTTGCCCTTCCTGCTAATTTTTATTACATAACCTTAAAGTCAGTAAAACAGACTTTCTCAAAGAGAGAATATCTGAGCCTGGGTGTTTATTGCTCGTTCATGATGACTGGCAGCAGGCATTCCTGTACGATGGGTCCAGCACAGAGGTGTCTTGGCAGATGACCATTTCCCCTGTGGTTTTCCCTCTCGCTTGCCTGCTGGAAGCATGATTAAAACACACCTCTCACACGTACTTTGTCCTATATGGTATGCAGGAGTTGGGATTGCTCCTTTGAAAGAGAAGAACAGAGTCACCTGCAGAGCACCCATCTGTAGGACGGGGTGTGTGCTCGAGGGCTCTGAGCATGGTGGTGTTGGACAAAGGCATGGGGGGAGCTGACCCTGGCAGACTGGCACTGGGGCGAGCTCTCGCTGGAACATGCATGGAACATGCAGAAGGCTTGGAAAAATGGTGCTACACTTGGACGTCCTGTTCTTCCCAGACTTCTTCTAAGGAGCAGCTTGGGATGTGTTGTGTTCTCAGGGGGACTGCTTGGCTGATACGGTCCTACCCTAGCTCCAGTCTATCACCTGGCCTAATTCTGAGTTTTCTTGCTGAGCGTGGCTGGACAGTAGCAGCACATGGTAGCACATAAGGAACCTGGGTCCTGTGGCTTTGTACTGCCACAGACTGTCTGCTTAAACTCACTCTGCCTTCCTTCTCCATCTCTAGCTGGGCAGCATAACATTTCTTTTGTTTGTTTTTTTAGAGCACAAACAACTCATGCAAGCTGGAAAGCCTTTACCAATAATTCCCAAATACGGAGATGTGTGCCTGCAGTGTGGCACTTTGTAGAACAGCATCCACTCTGGATTTAAAGGTTTCAGATGGTGGAGAATCCATCACAGCCCGGGGTGAGTAATTCCAATGGCTCATTACTCTTTCAATTACAAACTGGCACCTTCCTTGCAGTTTGAATTTGTCTAATTTTGGCTTCCAGCCATTGGAGCTTGATATGCTGTTGCTATTGTCTGTTAGATTAAAAAGAGTTCTGCTGTAGGGACCGCCTCTTTAGTAGGTGTTCTTTATTGGTAATAAGTTACTTCTTCCTCTTCTATAAGCTAAATTATTAAGCACCTTAAGTGTCTCCGTGTGAGCAGCCCCCTTCTACTCCACAGCCCTCAAACTGTAATTGCAGTTCCCTTCTTAATTCCTACTCGAGTACCATTCAGTCCCCTGATAGGCACATTGTGCCATCTGAGACACTTGTGTGGAACTGGCAGACCTGCTGCCACATCTGCAGTGGCACTGGGTGCAGGTGCCTGCATTTAGACACCCGGATCAAGTGCTTGAACTCCAGAAGGGTGCGACATCCATCTTGCCTAACTTGAGCCATCTATAGGTTTAGCAGTAGACCAAACTTAACACTTGGTCTCCAGAGTGCATTTTGCTTAGGCAAGGTGTTTCCGTGGTTTTTTGGTGACAAAGTCAGCACTCACGGAGCTGCAATTGCCCGGGGGGACCTCTGGAAGCAGTGCTCCTCTTCTGCCGCCTGTCAGCTGTGGAGCCCCTGGTATGGCTGTGAGGTCCTACTGGAGGGCAGCCGGGAAAGCTGACATCTTCCAAAGGAGACTGTCCCGTCTGCCATCCATTTTACTTCTGTGTGTATGGGCAAAGGTGCCACGCTCATCATGTGGACCCATGTCCTGCTGGCCAGGTAAATCTAGCAGGGATAGGTTGTTGATGATGATTGTTACAGCCTCAAAGACAGAGTGTGGTGTCACCTTCTGTTGTTTGGTCCTGGGCATCTGAGAAAGTGCCCCAGTCCTTGTGTTGTGATGTAGACATTGGCAAGGAATTCTCAAGGAGAGCCATTGTCCTTGGTCTCCTCTGGCCACGTGTCTGCCCAAGGGAAAGCTGAAGAACGACGCCAGCACACGCATGGCTCTTCAGAGCTGTGACTGGGGACGGGCTCTGTTTTACTGATGGTTTAGAGCTGTTTGACAGTATCCTGGCTTTTCTTAGTGTAATTTGGGTTTATATACAGTGACTGATCATGTGCCAGGAGTTTTATTATGGACAACAAATCTCATTCAATCAACAGCAGAGACCAAACAACCATTGTTTAAGCTCACTACTTAGGACGACGCTGGATGACTCCAGGCACACCAGATGGGACCTACCACCCTCACGCTGCTCTCTCCGAGTAATCAGCAAGTGGATGGGCTGCAGATTTCCTTGGGAACTGTGCTGGGTAGGAGCTGGTTTCAGGCCCAGCTAGAGAGCCCTGCTGTTTGCTACAGGATGCTGACTTGGGAGGTCTCTGGTGCAGTCTCTGGTGAGTTGGTCAAAGTGGGACTTCGTATTGAGTCTTTGCCACCAGGCAGCTGTCGGAGAGCAGCAGCTAAGCAGAGCAACTTGGTATTTCATGAGACCATATTTTTTTTGCTGTGCCAAAGGTGTTTGCAATTGATCCAGCTGTAGAGAGGTGGTTAGCCCTTTGGGGCCAGTGAATCAAAGGCTCTAGATCTCTCCCTCATGTGCTGTTGATAAACTAGTCTGTCTTCGCTACCTTAGCCCGAGGCTCAGAAGGGCGTTTTGGAGGTACGCGACTTGCAAACTCTCATTTCATGGAGAGCTCTGTGGAGCACATTTAGTGAACGCATGACTGAGACACAGACGGCCCAGTTGTAGCAGGGTGAAACACGGGTTCATTGCTCAGGTAAGAAGGAAGTGTGTCAGAGTGCTGTGAGAGTCTGAGAGAACAAGCACGAGTGTGTATAACCCATGGTGTGAAACCAGTGCTATAAATAACGGGCTGATGGAAACCAGATCTGTTCGGCGTATGCTTCCCATTTCTCCTCCAAAGCAAGAAAGTTGTTTGCAGTGAAACGCTCATACATGGCCACAGAGGCTTTGGCCTCTGTTCCTTCCCTCAAGGCATGTGCTGGTCCTTCAGAGACCTTTAAAAGGAGGTTCTGGGTGTGACCTGGGAAAGGAATGTGCAGATCTCAGGAAAGATTTCCTATTGACCACTGCATGTGAGGGTAAGGCAGCATCATTCAGTTCATAACAGAAATTATTTTTTCTCACTTGTTCCTTTGTTTACAAAAGAAAAATGTTGGGGGGCAAAGTAACTTGTCTGAGTGCAGAAGATGCTGTAAACAAGCTTTTCTGATAGCAGCATCCAAGGCTCCCCTACTAATATTTAGTGTGTTGGCCTCTTCAAGCTGCCAGTCAAGTGAAGTGGAGGAGGCTGGAACTGCCACATATAAATGTCCTCGGTGCAAAATCCTGCGAGCCACCGGAGTATATAGGTTTGTTTCTCTCTTACCTTGTATTCAATGAAACACCAAGGTCAGTGGGATTAAGTTTACGTCAGGCCGGTGTGAGCGGGAAGCAGCAGTACCTCTGGCTTCGGGGAACACGGAGAGCTGAAACTTGGCTACCAGTTTTCAGGGAGTTACAGAGAAGGAAGCATATTCCCAAGGCAAACAGCACAGACCCATTTGGAATAAATCTACTTGCTGGCTGCACTCCTCAATCTGGCAGTCAGCTCATTTACGATTCAGGCCAAGTTTTGCACTATGGTCAGCTTTAACTAATAAAGATCTAGCATGGTACTTTGCTAATCTCATTAGATGGAGAGGTATGTTTTGGTAGTGGTTTCTGGGGGAGGACAAAGAGAGAAATACATTTAGCAATCCCAGCTTGAGCCATTTCTGTCAGATTTTTTTAAAGCATATATATATATGCATACATAGCATATGTGCTATATGTGTGTGTGTTCCTACTAACCATTTCTACTTAAATATCCCACTGAAAATAGCGGTATCAGGGACCCGAATTACCTGTCCTCAGGGAGAACTGCATTCCAGGCTACAGGGACCTAGAAGCTCCAACAGTCTTGTTGCATGTGGCTGGGGACTATCCGCAGGGGTCTCGGTAAGGTCTCAGTGTACCTTACCTGGAGTTACACGCGCTGAACTCCTCTGCGTTGGCAGCACACAGGCAGCACCCCCTCTGAACATCAAAGTCCAGGAGAAGCTGTGATGTTAAAGCCTGCTGCTTTCAATGGCTTGCCCAGTGAGTGCCTCAATGCCAGGTTTATTTTCAGTGACGCCAATGGATTTTCCCCCCTCCCCCTCCCCCGAACTAGACTTAAAAAAAATCAGGAACGGGGCCAGCATTAATAAATGGCACTTCTTTCAGTTGGAGTATGAGGCATCATCACCCCACCCTGCTGAGCCGGCTCCTTGCAGGAGGGGAAAAACGACAAAACTTGCTTCTTTCTGCTTTTCTTACTTCATTCCCAGGCCGCTGGGGCTCTGTGTGGTTTGTGTTAGCTGTGAGGTGCTCTCTGGGTCAGTTGATGCTGTTCCTTGGGACGTGTCTGCAGGCCGAGCTCCTCACGCTTTCCTGATGCCCTCCACGGTAAAGTTTGGGAGGGACGGCTCAGCTCTGGGTTTGACACAGGTCCTCAGCTGTACGTGTCATTGCTGTCCTCCACGTTTAGATGCTGTAACTAATGTGAAGAAAGAAGCGTATTGACACCGTGGGATACACTTGATTAATCAATTGGTCAAGGCGGTAGTGCGGGGGCTTTGCTGTGCCTTACGAGGTTTGTTCCTTCCCCGTCACTGTGTCACAACAAGGACGTGGTTGTGTTTTGCTGAATCCTTCCTTGCTTGGGGCCGGTCATTTATCAAAAGAGATTTCCATCTTGGACTAATAATTCATCTCTTATTGCGGCCCTCAGTGCTCTGAGGGCCCATTTGTTTCTTCTTATCACAGTCTAATTATTTGGGGAAGGAAAATTTCTGCCTATCGTGGGGACAGCGGCTGAGAGTTCAGGAGAGCCTGGCCTCCAGGTAGGGACGAGCTGATGAGTGTAGGAGAGGGGGCTCCTGGGGTCAGGCCTCCCCCGAGGGACCTGCGGAAATGAGGAGGGTGCTGGAGTCTGGTGGGCTCGACATGAAACGCCAAAGCTCCCCCTTTGGTTTTAACTCTCCCTTTGTGCTTTTTTCACAAACCGACGCCCATGCACATGTCACACCCACGCAGCTCCCACCACCCACTCGCTCACGTGCGGACACACTCACACATACAAATAAGAAATCCTATAAACCAAGGAGTTCCCCCCACCCCAGAAAACTGGGAGCAAAAAGAGAGTACAAATTTGTGTTCATACATACTTGGCCAGTGCTGGGATTACAGAAGGGAGGATGGGTGGATGGATGAACAGATAGTAATCACAGCAGCATAATTAATAATAATGACAGCAAGGCATCCTGCTCCTATTAATAGTGCACGCACAGCTTTAATCAGCTCTGTCCCCCATCCGATGGGAGACTCGAACTGAATCAATTGCTCGTTTCTGTCAGAGAGCTTGTTCTGACCAGATTGATGGAGGGATCCCCTTGGATCTTTACTTCAAAAAAAGGAGAAAATATTTCATTATTTATTTCTTTATCTGCTTAAAGGACCCAGGACGATTTCTTTGTTTTTGTTAATGCTCCCGGTGCAGCTCAGGGGCCGCAGAGGACGTGTCGGGGACGGAACCACCCATAGGGGCAACGCCGCTGTCTCTGCAGCCACGGAGCCACTGCTGGCTTCATACCAGGCTCTTGCACCTGGAGCATAAAATCAAACTCCTTTCCATTCGGTCTTGCAGCCGTTCCCCTGCTCTGAAGGCAGCAGTAAATTCGGCTGGGCTGGTAGTGGCCACTCGTACCACTTTGGAAATTTTCTTTAAGGAGAAGATCTAAAATCTTGTTGGTTTGTTAAGCATATCATACATATAAATTGTCCATCGATGTATTGCACGCGAAAGGCACGGCGAATGTAGCAATAACCTTTTCCAACATTTCATTTTGAAGCCCCATTTACCTGAAACCGAGCTGCTTCCAATAAATATTTCACAACATGTTTCTCCACAAGTGCGCTTACAACTTATGAAGCAAACACAAATGTTTTAATTCTGACAAAATGAGTATTTTTCATGCACCAGCCTTTGCTCAGCACGTAGTTCTGTGGCAGAATGGCTTTCTGATTATCATGTCCCAGGATATTACTTCAACTGAAGAGATATGAAATGTCATTAAAAAGTAATGTTCCTCTGCTTTGACAATCATATTAGTAAACATTGTAGGCTCTGCAGGTTATATGTCAGGCGGGCCGACACTAATGGGTTTATTAACATATACAGTAGCACTTTGTCAAACCTTCTTGTTAATCTAAATTTGCAGGTGACAAAAAGAAAGGGAGGGGGAGCCAGAAGACGGTATTTAAATGCTGCAAAGGTTAGGCCACGAGTGAAAGAAGCTGGGAAATCCCAGCAAGGTGGGCTGCTCCCCTGAGCTCGTCCCAGCCCCTGCTCCCCGTGGGGCCAGGCATCCCCTGCTGATGGGCACAGACACCGTCCTGAGCAGACGTGTTTCAGGGTCGGGGATGAATGGCCCTGTCCGAATCAGCGTGTTTATGGTGCAGGAGCAGCCTGGCGTTTGCTGGGCACCATGTGGAAGTCAGGGTACCCAGAGAGCAAATGCAAGAGAAAAAACGGGGTCACAGGGATGCTGGGGCCACAGGCACATCTGCTCCCAAGTGTGTGTTTCAGCTGCCTACAAACTAATCTCTGGGAGTGCCCAAGCAGTGGTGCTGTGCGTCCTGGGGCATAGCACCAAAAAATGGAGTCTGAGGCTTTTCAGTGTTGAGGAAGGGCTGACACCAGATTTCTGCTGGGATGCAGGCAGAGGAAGGGTGAATATCATGGACATCTGAAGCTGCAAAGGGGGATGTGCTGCTCTGGGTGTCCCAAAGGAGCTGCCCCAAGGGGCTCTTTGGGGAAAGCCCGAAATGAATTGCATCCGCATCCCTGCTGCCTCCTTTTTGCAGCTGGCTGGGCTTTGGCAGGGGCAAAACTTGGTGTGGTGAAGTGGGTCTCAGGCCTGCCAGACACCCAGCTTGCTCCGGCCGTGGGGAGGTGGCCCTGAGTGTGCAGGTGTTTAAAGGCCTCTCCTGAGCTAACTGGGAAGAAGGGAAGTAGGAAGTGTGATGCTGAAGTTTGGGCACATGGGGCCGCCCCCTGAGCATTGGAGCCTGGAGGGACTTGCTGGCAGAGGTCTCTCTTGGCTGTTGGGATTCTTCATTTATTTTTCCCAGCAGAGAGGGACGAGGTGGGGCTTCATGTGGCGCAGTTGCCCGGTGTGACTGTAGGGATGCTCAAAGCAACAATTCTGCCCCCCACAAAAAAAAAAAAAAAAAAGAAAAAAAAAGGAAAAAAAAAGAAAAAAAAAAAAAAGGAAAAAATAATACTAAATAAATAAAAAGATAAGGCTGCTTGTAGGGACCACGGGGGTCTTGGTGCTGTGTTCCTCTTTCAGTTCTACATTAGGAAGAGGGAACGGCTGAGGTGTTCCCAGCTCTGCATGCTCCCCACAGGGTAAGCAAAGTCAATGACTTTGGTTTTTATTTTGGGAGCTGGGAAGTGTAAGTACAGTGGGACCTATTCTTGTCCGAATGACTAAGCCTCCGCCAGCCCAGAGCTCTTCATCTTGGCAAACAGATGGTGCGTGGAGTAAAAGAGATGCTATTCACTGCTATGAAAGGCCTTTTCTTTCTGGAGCAGTGCCTTAAAGGTACAATGGTTTGTTTTATGGGTTCGGCTGCCTTTTGGTGGAGTGACACGAGTGGGGATCGCAGGGCAGGGCAGGGCTGCAGAGGCAGCCTGGGGTGTTCTCAGAGGGCTCTGCCCCAGGGGACAGAAGGGCCACGTCCTCTGCTGGTGCAAATCCGCCTTGCCCACCTGCAGGCAGCTTGGCCATGGGGCAGAGCAGGGGGCATGCAGAGGAGCAAACAGCATTTCTGGCTCCAAGGGGGAGCCTCGGGTCCTGAAGCCCCTCAGAGCACCTCGTGCCTCAGTGCTCAGGGTGCTGCGGTGTGCAGGTGCATCGGCCACAACTGCTTGCTCTCCCTCACACCCATGATTTTGGGGGCCGGCAGCCCGAGGCTGAATTGCTGAGCTGAAACAACTGGGCTTGTATCACGAGTGCCCTTAGCAGAGGGCACAGGGAGGGCTGCTCACACCCCCACCGATGCACACCGTGGTGTCCACCTGGGCGGGCAAATCCACCTATTCCTTTCCTACTCTTTAGCTCTGCCTGGTGGCAGCATTTTTGGATCTGCCACCACTGCCTGTGTCCCTTGAGCTGCTTCAGTGGCAGGCGAAGCAGCAGCTCGGGACCTGCTGGTTCCCCTGCTGCAGGGAGCAGAGTGGGGAGCATCACCCCAGAGAGCATCTCCCCGCTGCTCCCCGCCCTCCAGCCCACAACCTCCCTATGCCCTCCTCTTTCCCTCGCAGTTTCTTTCATGACTCCAAAAATAGGTTGGTTGTGCTGCTGCGACACATTACCTGCCACTTCTGCAGCTCCGGCAGATAATTATGGCACAGAAGGAAAAAAAAGTTTGCTAAAAACAGGAACTTGAAGGGTTTTGTAAAGGATGCTTGATGCAGGCAGATGTTGGAGCTGATAAAGTCTGTGCTTAAGTGGTAGCTCAGTCTGGGCTCCGTGAAGGTCTGTAACACCCCGAGTCCTGCCTGGCTGGGAATCTGGGGCTGGCATTCAGGATTACTGTGCTAAAGCTCCGTGGAGAGCTGGGGGGATGCAAAGGGGCGCAAGGACTCGGGGCTGGGTGGGAGCAGCCCCTGAGCATCCCTGCTCATGTTGAAGTCGGAGCTGATCAGGCACGGCTGTTGTTGCGTGCCAGCCAGGGAGCGTGGCTGCAGGCAAGCAGCATGATTTCACGCCGATCGGATCCGTGTTTTGCACCAGCACTGCCAACTCCCAGAGGTTTTCTGTTGTGGGGATCGTTATTGTGAAGTGCTTGCTGCATTTGTCTTCATTTTGAACTCTTCCAGCTCAAAGGTCAGCAAGAGGCAGCAGCGGAGCAGCCCGGGGATGGAGGTGGTGCTTGGAGTTTTCAGTCCCTGCCTGTGCGTCCTGGCACCCAGCTGGGACGGGGGTGTGGGTGCTGACTTGTGCCCTCCCAGCCCCAAAACGCTGTGACCCCAGCACTGCTCACTTGGTGCACCAGGGACTGCTGCTGGTAGATACTGAAGTCATATCTGATGCTTCTGAGCTCTGGATTTCTTGGGTTAGCACAAGGGCAGTGCCTGAAGAGCTGCTGAATGGGTGGTGTGTCTGGGGGAGGAGAGGGCGTTCTTCCTCCCTGCCCCCCTTTTTTTTCCCTTCCTTCCTCCAGTGATGTCAGCAGGGAAAAATGAAAAAAAAAAAAAAAAAGTGTTAAAAAAGGGCAGAAGGGCCTGGATGCAACAGGTTGGAACACAAATACCAGAAGAATGAGAAATATTTATCTGAGGAAGAGAGTTATTTGTTTAAGATCCATTTTTTTTATTATTTTTTTAAAGATTTTTTTTTTTTAATCTCAGAATGTCCCATTTTTTAAATTTAAAAACTTCAGACAAACTTTTCATGTTGCCTCTGCTCAGGATAGAGTTTGCCATTTAATAACCTTCTTGTGTTACAAATCCTGAGACATCACGACTCCTGCACTCGCCCATCTGCCAGGCAGAGAGCATTTCTTGACCTTTTAAAGAAAGCTGGAGATAATGAACCCGTTGGGCCAGAGGATGCCCTAACTGCTTGGAATAAAAACAGTGTCGCTGCGAATTTTGGAGAGGAGAAATCTTGCAGCTCCAAGCCAGCAGTTCGGGCTGAGAGCTTGCAGTGATTTCCGGCTGAAGCCATGAGCTCCCTTTAAAACAATTAATAAATTGGAAGACATGGGCAGAGTGAGGTCTGGGCTTCACGAGGGCTTTAGCAAACATCTGAAAAGATCCAGAGAGAGAAGATTGGACTGGCTGCTGTTGTGTTTGAGCTTTTAACTAATTGTATTCTCCTTCAAAGATCTCATCAGCTGATAAATGCAGATACTGAAGAAGCTGGTGCTTGTTGCAGGGGGCTGGAAGTCCAAGCTGCTTTCTCTGTTACTGATGGACTTGGAAAAATGCAGCACGTACCCCGCATTTTGCACAGCAGATGTTGGAGGCACAAAGGTAGAAGATGCTGTTCTCATCAGTATTTTCTGTGGCGAATTTTAGTTCTTTGAAAATGGAAACCCACATTCGTGCAGCCTCACCGGTGTTGTTCCAGGCCAGGTGTCTTGTCTTAGGTTAGAAACAACACCCTGTTAGTGACGGGACCCTTGTGCATCCCAAAATGGGGCTGTGGACCACTGCAGCAGCACCTCAGCCAGGCATTGCCTCGCGCATCAGGGGTCATCACCCTGCAGGCTCGGTGCGGAACTGGGCCCTGGGGAGAGGACCCTGGGGCTGTGATCCCTCCTGGGGCCAGCAGATGCTCCTGGATGGTCCCTCCTGTGTCTGCCTCACTGGGGGACAGCACCATGGCTGGGGTTTTGCTTCCTCCTGTGCCTGGTCATACATGCACCTAGCTCAGGACAGGCTAGCACGATGCTGCTTCTGTGATCTCCTTTCCATTGCCCCCCAACTGGCTCTGTGGTTCCAGCAGAAAGCGCACAGAAAACGTTTCGGGTGAAGCAGGAGGGATGGCTAACGTGCTCCAGTCCTCGCCTCACTGGTGCCATGGAGCAATGCATGATTAATTTGCTTAAAACTTTTCTGAGGATACGTGTGTTCTTCCTGTGCTGCAAAACCAGAGCCAGAGCCTTGGTCTGTAATTCTTTTAAGGAAAGATGACATAGTTGGTCTTGATTAAAGCATTAGGTTAACGCTGATTAAACCATGGTTAAATTATTCATGTGCCTAGCTATTCATACGATACATAAGGAATTTATTTTAATGGGATGGGTTGCCATGCCTAATATTAAAACTCGCTGCTGTGCTCAGTGGCAACTGGCATGGCAAGAAGAAGTAAATAGGATGGCAGGGGAAGGATTTTCTGCATTAATGCAGTAATATATGTGGAGCTGTCCTTAAAACTGAAATAGCCATAGGTTCATGGTAAATTTTAGCCACAGAGCTCATGTCATGTCCCGCTTCCCTGCCAAGGAAACGTGGGCAGGCGTGCTCCCCTCTAACAGGGGATCCCAAAGCACTGCGGAGTGCGGCCGCCACCGCGGCGGTGGCGAGCAGCCAGGCAGGACGAGCGCTCCGTGCCATAATAAGCAGTCGTCGGGCTGAGGGAAACATCCAAAGTCAACACTCATGAGGGAAGTCCTGGGACTCTTTCGGTGTCTGGTGGATGAAATCAGGCTGAGGGGATTCCTCCCAGAGGTTTGTCTGTACAGCATTGGGTTTTTCCTTCAACGTCCAAAAACTTCAGGCACACAAAATGTACCCCATGCAAGCGGAGGCCACTTTGTGCTGGTCATCAGAGGGTCTTTTTGTTGCCCTCATCTCCAGAAATAAATTGTGGACGTGAGAAATGGCTGCATGTGGGTCTGCCCTGATGGTTTCAGAGCCAGACTTGTGGGCAGCCAGGTTACAGCCAGCACCACGGATCCCGTGGGACGGAGCCACCCTCGTGTTCACCCGCGGCTCCCTCCTTGGCCACCCAAAGGCTGAGGGCAGGAAGGGAAGGAGCCAAGACCTCCTGACCCCAGAGCTCGTACTGGAGTGCAGACAGACAGAGCTGAGTCCCTGGTGATGGTGTGGGGCTGACGAAGCCCCACTGTGTCCCTTTGACCATCTCTGTGGGTGGAAGGACGTTCACTCAGCTCCGGCGCAGCCGCCTGCGATAGGAGCAGTGCCTGAGGAGGCATTTGGTCCTCATTAGCAGAAGCTCGGTAGCTGTTTTGTCATTTTTCTTGTTTGTCATAAAAAATAAATACAGTTTAATAGATGATCTTACAGAGCAGGTTTTGGCAACAAAATAGACCATGTCCCATTATAAACTTGATGTGTATAATTTAAAGCAAGATGGAATATAAAACCATTTCCAGCTCAGATGAGGGAGAGGGAGACACAGATTTAGGTCCTGATTGTGCTGAAATGAAAAACAGCACATTCTCAGATAGTGTATTAAATCAGGCATTCTCTTTTATGAAGTCCAAACTATAAACAGCCTTTTTCAGAATAATTAATCACATTGTTTATTTTTTAGGAAGGGAACTTCTTTCATTTCTTTGTTTATTTTTTAGGGTGATCGTATGTAGAAGAGCAGCTCTAAACACTGTAGAAGATTATCCGGAGACAAGGGAGGAATTTAAGGGGACATTCCTGACAATACCCTGTCCGTCAGCAGAGATTTAAGAAATGTCCCGAGGAGCCCTAAGGGAATGACATGTCTGGTGGGGAAAGCTCGGCTCCGGAGCAGAGCAGGGCAGTGGGAAGGTGGGCAGAGGGGGCAGCGATGCAGGCGGTCATGCACTCAGCATCTTGTTGGCACCAGCCAGCATCACGAGTGGGTTGGTGAGGGTCTGGGGGCTGGTGGGGTGTCCTTTGGCAGGGCTGCCTCTTCTCAGACCCCCTAATCGGCAGTGAGCCTGCCTTCCATCCTCTTGTTTAAACTGGGAGGCTCATTCTTACTGGGATCAGAAGCGGGGCAAAAACCCCGATCCCCCAGCACAGTAAATCAGCACAGCTCTGCTCAAGCTGGAACAGGACTGCCGATGTGTGCCAAGCAGAGACAGGGATCCAAAGTGCATTTCCTAGATCCTCCCGTTGTGTAAAGCAATACAGCGCCTCTGGTTTCGGCGTGGTGGGGCTGGCTCGCCTCAGTCTGCTCAATTCTGATTTCAGCAGAGCCAGTGTAAATCCAAAACAGCTCTAGGGAAGTCAGGCAAGTTACTCGAGACTCAAATAGGCCAGAGGAGATAGGAAACTATTCACAGCTTGTATGTAGCTGTCGACATTCTATATAAAAAGCTGACTGAATGCAGCCACAATGTGTTATAGGCAGGGTGCTAATCTCTGTTGTTATTAAGTTTCCTGACAGTTCCCATTATCAGAGCTTCGTTACGGTTGTTTATAGGACCACCAAACTTTAATCTTTCAGGTGGAAGCACATCACCCATTGCCATCCACGGGAGGTGTCGCCTCCAGGTGAAGGTTTGCTTCCTCTTGATTCTGTTACAAGCTGGGAAGCAGCACAAAGCCCAGCTGTACTAAAAATAGGAAAAATCGGATAAAGCTGCCAAGTCTTGGAACCTGGGGGACATCAAACCAGAGTTCCTCCTGCCTGAGCAACTTTTGCTTGTGCCATGCCCTGCGTGTGGGTACAGGTTGTCACCCCTGGTGGCATGCTGCTTCCCCGTGGGACCCCACCACCCTCTAGGTCAGCAGGAGGCTTGACATGCCTCCTGATAAAGTTCTGGGGGGTTTAAAAGTCGTGGTGTTGGAGGCAGGACCCCAGTCAGCATCTTGTCTTAACTGTGATTTGTGGCTTCCTCCCCCCTGCTCATCCCTGGCAGCAAGGAACCCACCAGGCCCTATAGGAACCTACCCTGCTGCTATAGGGCGGAGGCTGTACACCAACGTGCAAGTGCCAAGAGGTAAACCAACCTTTTTTTGAGCTGGAAAGTGGCGTATTTTACTGGAAAACCCAACCAGTTTGCTTTGGCTGTGCTGCCGCACATCCTCAGGGCAGCTGTGCTCCTGCTGCCATGCCCTGGTTGGGGTCCTTCATGCCGGAGGTGTTGTGGCAGCGTGTTGGAGCAGGAACGTATCGGCCTCATGCCAAAATAATTCACTTAGGGTTGTTTGGCTTTTTTTTTTTTTCCGATGAAAAAATCAAAATTTCCTGTGCAAGATGAGACATGATTTCAGTGGGGTGGGGGAGGATGGAGTGGTGGTGCAGGGAGAGGAAATACTTTATTAAAAAAAAAAAAAAAAAAAAAAAAAAAGACTTTTCCTTTGCAAAATAAATTTTATGACACATTTTTTTACCAGCCCTAATTTTGAACAGTATTAGTAGCTTGGTGCCAGCCTGATGAGTGCTGGAGCAGCTTACATTCGTGTAGGAAAGAGGGATAAATCCTGGCAGCAGATTGCCCAAATCTGTAGCTTGTGATGGGTTTTTCTCGCTGGGGCCCTGTGGATGGAGATACCCCAGTGTGGAGGCAGGAGAGAAGCCCATTGCAGCAGGGTCAGTGCACAAAGCCGGGCTTTTCTCACAGATATATTAGAAATATAAATGCTATGAAGAACTGTTCAAATATAGAAGAGCATTTTGGCTATCAGGTGAGTGATAAAATAACTGTGAATAGGCAGCTGGGCTCGTGATGGGATAACAATCCCATTTGGAGAGAAATTGTTCCTAAAGGCTGTGGTTTGGGCTTCCCATGTTGTGTTGCAAAGCCCACGGTGCCGTGTTGTTTTTGCCCTGCATCTATCCACCGCAGATGAATGTGGGACTGCAGGATGGTGCCTTATGGGGGAGGGCACCTTGCATTTCGGATAGCTACAAGACTTGAAGTCATGTCCTGGGCCAACACCATTGTTTCTCTTGCCCACGTTTGCCTCTTTGTGCTGCCAGCAAGGCAAGGAGCCACTGTGGTGTCCGGGGTGGGACCTCCTTGGACCCGTTTGTGTTTTATTAATAAGCCACAGAGAGCTTCAGGCTGTGGATGCCACAGCCGCTGATGGATGGGGTCGGGGTGCCTGTGAGCTCGGAGCCTCCGCGAGCTCTGCCGTTTGTCATCCCCGAACCCAAAGAGGAAAAACTGCAATTTTCAGGACATAAAGAGCAGGGAAAAAAAAAAAAAAATCACCACTCGCTGGTTTGCTTGAAGCAAATGGATCAATAACACTTGATACATACCTAAATAAAACTGAGCCAGACCCCAGCCTGCTGCATCTCTGGGGATATCTTTTGTGACTGAAAAGGTGAAAAGGTGGCTTTTCTCCTCGGAAATGGCACATTGCTGTTTTCCCCGTTTTATGAGTATTAAGAGAAATAAACGGCAGCTTTTCTATTCCTTCTGGCTCTATATGGCTTTTGTTGAGAACACCCCAAATGCTGGTTCTCAGCAACCAATCTCCTGCCCCTTGGCAAGGTCTGCGCAGTCTCACTGTGGCTGCTGGTCCAGGGGCAGATTTGATCCTGAGCAGTGGCAGCGGATGGGGGATTTGCCATTTGCCTCGCAGAAAGAGCGGCTGCTGGTTCACTGCATTCCCGAGAGGCATCTGTGGGGAGAAAGGGGTATTGAGGAGGTGTCTTCTGCAGTGGGGTGTCTTGCGAAATTGAGTTTTTTATGTATACAAATATATATTTGTAGAGCTTTTCTCTTCTTTTCTTTTCTTTTTTTATTTAAACATTTTGTGGAGTTTGGGGCCACTGACCAGCCTTTCTCCACCACTGTAGGATCACTTTTCTTGACGTTTTTCCTTTGTGTTGCCCCTTCTCAAAGTACCGCCTGGATCATGGCTTTCTCTTCAAACAATGCAGTGGTATCCTGGTGGAAAACAGCGTCCTACAGCTTCAGCAGCAAAAAAGGGCCAAGGTTTCTTGTGCAACTGCTCCCACCCCGCTGGATGAGGAGACCTTCCCAGTCTGATGGGGCTTCCAGCCTTCCCAGCTAGCAGGGCTGTGGTTGCTCCGCACATCCCTGGCACTGGCTCTGTCTCCTCCTCACCTCTTCAGCACCACACTAAGAGGGGTCAGCAGGGATCTGAGTGCTCCTCTCGTTTGTTCTCCCTTCTTGCTGGTGAGCCGTGCCCAAGGAGCAGAGCAGGAGCCTGCAGCTGGTGGGAGCCGAGTGGCTGAGCTGAAGCAATGACAGTCGCTGGTGTATGAGCTCTGAGGAGCTCCTGTGATGTGCTCTGCCACCAGAATGAGTAAATAAAAGCCTCCTCATTTATTTATGATGCAAATAGCAACTGTGCATTCAGCTCTAGGACTTGTTGATTATTTATTTAGAGCCTCCTGTCTCGGAGGCACTGGCTGCGTGCAAGAGGCATCTGTCTGAGATTATTATCCACAAACAGACATTTTGCTTCTTGGGCTGCGGTGGTTAATATTCTTGAAAGCGTGCTGTGGAAACGGAAATCCTTCCAGGGAGACACACGTCCCCTGGTCCTTCCTTTTTGGAGTCAATAGCAGCTCGTGGTCCTGCCTTCCCTACTCCCACCAGACCTCTGAAAAGCCCTAGGGAGCAGGTGAGCACCCTCTGCACGTGGAGGTTCCCACGGTGGTAGCACTGGGGGGGTCACGGCTGTAAGCTGGCTGCTGTAGGTCCTCGGCCTCAAAAAGCTGAAGGGAAGGTGGGGAGGAGATGGATGCAGGTGGGTATGAAAGCAGTGGGACAGTATTCGGGCTGACATAGCTGTGATGGTTGCGTGGGGACCCCCTTCCTCCCCCCCATTATCTCATTACTCACCGAGCTGTTCCTTACTGAAATGTCTGTCTTTAATTATCCCATGCAGGAATCCCTGCTTTGTAAAACGATGCCACAGTTTTAGAGGAGAGGGCTGATTTTTCTCTTTTCAGAAAGCTCTACTTACCCCTTTTATTTATTTGCCCGTCTTGCAGTCTGAGGGCCCATGGGCAGGAATTACTTTCTCAGCACCCCTCTTTTGGCTTTTGCAGGGTAAAGTTATTTACATCCATTCAATCTTAGATCTGTGGGGCAGAAATTGAAGAATTAATTCATACCCCATAGTACAGCTGGCCAGCCTTCATCAGAGGAAGATTAAATCCAGCCTTAGACGTCCAAGCTAAGCACCTAAGTGAGTGACTGAAGGCTCTGACCCAAGCTCAGATCCTGTAGGTCTTGGCTCTCCTCGCTTACAGACTGAGGAAAGGTTGCTGCTAAGCCAGATAGATTTTGCTTGGCTCCTCCACCCATGGCAGTATTTCCAGGGTTTTCCAGGACTTCAGCCATTCTCATGGGTCTTCTCTGAATGTTTCTCCAGTTTTTCAGCCTGCGTCTCAAGGCGTGGAGCTGCCTAGGACATCACAGACAGGAGCCGGCCTAAGTTTTGGATGCCTTGTGCAGCAAGCCCAGTCGGTGACTTAACTCCCACACAAAGTCGAGGGAGGAAAGATGATGCCTTTGGATGCCTGCAAAAAAAAAAAAAGGTTGTGTCTGGGCACATGGAATTGGCTATCTGGGGAACGGAGAGACTTCAGATGTGCCAGGTGCATTCCCTCTGGGGGGCACTGCCTCCAGAAGGAGCTTAGCTCAGCCACAGATGCCCCATGGGGCACTGGCTGAAGCTGGGGTGAGTCCTTCCAGCCATACTTGTTTGCACCCAAGGTATCAAAAGCCCTGGGAAAACTACAAAATGGTTTGGAAAGCCTACAAAACATCTGGGGGGTGGTTCAAAAAGCAAACTGCTTAACTCCATCAGATTCCCACTTCTGGCGTGTAATCACTAGAGGTGCAGAAACTTGATTTCAGTCCAGTCCCTGGCTAGTGGTGCAAAGTCTTTTAGAGCAGGCAAAGCCGAGAAACCAGGAGACATCCAGGAGCTCCTTGGGCTTGGAGAAGGCATTTGAGATTCGAAGCAGGTGGAGATAAATGTCAGGGTGGTAAATATTGGCCCTGCTCTCTGAGCGTGTCAGCAGAGGCGTGCAAACCCTTGCAGACTTGAAGGAATTCTGCAGCACCAAACCCAAGCACCGGGGTGCTGAGCGCACGCATCTTCAAACAAGACCGTATGTACAGCGAGCCTGCTGCCAAAAGGTAGCAGAAAATTTGATGTAAAAACAGAAATATGCTTCAGTTGCCTTGGAATATGATATCCTTCTGAGCTTGCTTGCATATCGCTTTACAAAGATCAGCTGTCCACTGAACTACCAATACCTCCCAAACTTGGCTGCGTTTCAGTGCCTGTGGGATGCAGTATAAAAAGAAAAGGAGGATGATTGGGTGTCTCTGTTTCCAATTGCCCGTGGTGCAAAGTGCCTAAATCTATGCCTGAGGATGGAGCTGCGTCTTCTGTGTGTGGATGGCAGGGGGGTTTCAGTGTCATTTCTGGTTGGAGATGGGTGTGGGGGTGCTGGGAAGAAAGGAGAGCTTGGGAAAGGAGTTTCCAACTGGAAGCAACCAAAGGAAACCGATAGTTTTTATGCTGATAAATTGAAGCAGGGATTAAAGAGGTACAGAGCGATTCTTATGCTCTGAATCTCAGTTATTTGAACTCAATTGTGGAAATCCCCCAAACCCACATCTGACGGAGCTGGCCGGTTTTTTAACCGAGCAGGGGGCGCGGGCAGCTCCGAGCGGCGACATGCAGGGTGTGATGGCTGCTGCTTGAGGTGCCTGGGGGTTTTGGGGGGGGTGGGAGGGCTGGGATGGGGGATCTGTGCTGCTCCAAGGCCAAGCTGGGGATGGAGCAGAGAGCCGGGCTGTGAAGGACTGACAGCACAGCGACAAGAGCAAGCCCTGCAGGAACAGCTGCCGCGCTCCAGTTTTTTGGTGTCTCCCCACCTGCAGCTCCTTGAACCTTCCCTTCCATTCCTTCGGTCTTTATTTCATTTGACTAATACAAAACCCTTTCCCTCTCTCAGCAGAGACACTGGAGCACAGCCCACGGGCTGGGAGGGGAAAGCTGCAGCTTGGCTTCTCCTCCCCGACCAGCAGCCAGCTCCATATCTCCGGACGGATCCAGCAGGAGCACGGGAGCCTGCCTCCGAGAAGCCCCTGTGCTCTGCCAGGGCCACACAGGTAGCAGCGAGCCTGATACCAAGTCACATGCAGCAGCTGGGAGTCCTTTTTGTCCTCTTGTCTCCCCTGTATTTCAGAGCAGTAGCTCTCAGGTGTCCAAAGCTCCAGGCTCTTGCACCAACACCCGTGCATGTGCACAAAGCGCGTGCCCATGTCTCTGCTGGCACGGAGCGCAGCGGCTGTTCTGGAGCAGCGTGCCCACTGGGTGCTCTGCAGCACTGAGAGTGCCCAAATCTGTCATCTTCTAGGGTATTCAGGAAGAAAAGTGCAGAATCCCCTCTTTGTGCCACAGAGGGGCTCATACAGGGCTTGGCTCCAGTCTGGGCATGGTCTCTGCCTTCTGCTCTCGTGACACCGCTGGTAACAGCAGGTGGCTGCCACCGGGCAGGGACATCATGAGTGGATTTGAGGCAAGCAGTTTAAAGCCTGTACCTGGCTGCTGCCTGGCTTGGCATTTGCATTTCTTACCAGGGCTCTTCCACTTCCCGGCCTTACTTTGCATGATTTATCCTGACCTTTGGTGGCTGTTCTCAGGGCTGCTTACAGAGATGACTAAACAGTGTTTAAAAGCCCAGATCCATGACTGTTTTCATGAATACAATCAGAAAGTAGGATGTGGTGGTTGCAAAGTGCTAGCAATAAATGCTGGTTAAAGAAATGAGCGTATGCCCCAGACCTGATGAATTTTAGGAGGGGCAGCCAGTCATCCAAAGTGCACTCAGTAAAGTATGCTAGGAGCTATTTTGTCCCTTTTGCTCCCTGAGACATTTGTTCTCCAGCCTGGGAATGGGCGTGCTGCCACGTGCCTTGTCTGAGTAACCACCAGCACCATAACAGCATAAACAAATTGCATAAACAGAGAATTCCCTAACAGCAGGACTAGCAAATTACGGCCCTGTGAGCTGTCCAGTGGAGAGAGTGAGAGAAGTAAAAAGAAATTATATCAGGAATTAATTGGAAACAGAGAGGGAGTCCAGCGCCAATGGTGCAGGTGGGGTCTCCATCGCCTAGGAAAAAAGAAAAAAAAAAGGGACAAGAAAATCATACAGGAAAATACGCTTTGAACATTCACAGAAGAAACACAAATGCAGGCGTTTGTTCAGTGAGGGTGACTCTGGGTTCTTCCTAATGAACTCTAATGCGAAGAGGAAATTAAAGAGCTCTGTTTTCCACTCTGTCCAGTTGCAAAGCATCTGCACTGGGAGCAGGGCCGGTGTCAGGGATGGATGCTTTAATGCACTCTGGGGATCAGAGGAGGCCAAGGAAGAAAGCTTCTGCGCTCAGGCTGACAAATGGTACTGCTCAGGATTTTCTGACAGAGTATTCTTAGTTTTGTTAACAAGAACAAACAAGTAATTCAACATAACTTAAACTTTAAGCAGGAGAAGCTCAGCCTGGACAAATTTCCCAGGCGAGTGGTTTTTTTTTGTTGTTCTTTTATTTTCTGAAAGGATGTTCCAAGATTGTCCAATATGGGAGACCATTTATTTTTTGAAATAGAAACATACATCTTTCTGGTCCATAATGCTTTCAATTGTGAGTTAAGTATTACATGAATGGGGCTGCTTCTTTGTTTAAGGTTTGGGAGAATTGAAACCAAATGTTTAAAAATTATCTATCCAAAATGCTTGGCTTGACTGAACTCAAGCGACTGTTGTTTTTTTTAAGCTATAAACAATATTGAGATTCTGACTGTTTATCCCCATATGCCTTGAAAAGTGTTTACAATTTCAGACATTTTTCAAGAACTCAAAACCTGTTTCTGATGTATATTTATGCTGGCAGCTGGTATCGAAAGGACAGCTCAGCTCCTCAAAAAGTGGAAGCATATAACAGTTTTCCCTTTCGGAAAGCTGGTACAAAACGGGGATGTCAGAGCAGGACGAGCCCCGAGCCGTGTCGGAGTCCCTGCAGCATCCCGCCGTGTCGGCAGGGCCAGCTCCTGCTGTCCTCCCTGCCGTAACCTCCTCCGAGGCGGTGAAAGCCCAGACGTGTGGTTTTGGTCCTGCTGACGGATGTGGTGATGCAGATGCTCAGTCTTGCTATTCCAGCAGCATCACCCAGACCCCCCCTTACACCGGGATCTGCTCAGAAATAGATGGCTTGTGCCAGCCAGGGCCAGGTGGAGCTCTCGTGGCATCTCTTGCCCGTGGAGAGATAAATCAGAGAGATTCTATTTATCCAGGCTGACTTGGCCATGTCCTGAGCGAGCCAGCTGTGCCAGCAGCTAGTGTGAGTAGCCAAACAAATAATTTCTTTATTTAACCTTGAATCTTCTCAGTGTGTAAAGTGGAGCAGCTGGGCCTCAGACCGACACTGGTTTGGGGTTAAATGGAACCTAATTATGTTTGTTTGTTTGTTTAAATCATGGCTTAGTGATGCTCTCGATTCTATCTCTAATACCCATGGCAGGCGGTGAGAGGCATGTCTGGAGGTCCTTGGCCGTGGCTTCACTTGGGGCAACCTCGCTGAGCTTATCAGAAATGATCTTTTGGTCAAGGTAGATGTTTATATATAAAAAAAAAAAAAAAAAAAAAAAAAAAAACAGGTAGAAAACATCTGGGATTCCAGCAAATGGCGGGATGCTGCTGACCTGGTAGTGTGGTCCCCATCGTGGGTGCAGGCTGTTCCCATGGTGGGGGGCTGGCATTCTCGGCCCCCTGCTCTCCATGTTGCTGCAGCCCCCTGGGGAGCAGAGGCAGCATGCTGCAGGCAGAGCACCCCAAGATTCCTGGGCTGGTCTGTGCTGTGCAAGCAGACGGCTTAAATAGCAGTCACCCCCTCCTGCAGGTGGCAGCTGGCCCATCTGGAAGTGGAGCCTGATGTGCTCAAAGGTTGCTCCAGCCTGGGGAGGCACTGGGCTGATGGAGATTGGACTGGAGCAGGCTGACAGGAGCTGTTCACAGGGCCGTGCCCTTCGCCAGCCAGCCCTGTGCAGGAGGACACGTCTGGAGGAAATGACCCTGGGGGCTGCATGCCATTAGCTCAGCTACAGCCTGGCCGGGAGGCGGAGGAGTGCTGCAAAGTGTCCCCAGACCACAGCCAGATGGACACTGCCCATCCCAGGGGTGCCATCAGCGATAAGTGCCCCGCGGCATTCGCTGTAGGCACCGAGAGCATTATAAACCTGTGGCTTCCTCCCTAATCTCCCCTCTGAGTGCTGAACAAGCCTCCTTTTGCTTGGGAGGTGAAATGCAGCGTGGTAAAAGCACAAACACTGGTGCACACCTCGAAGCTGGCCGCCCCGGGACCCCTGGGACATGCAGAGAGGCCAGGAATTAGCTCAGTGACTGTGTCTGCCCAGTCGATATGGTGCATTCAGCCCCGCTCCTCTGTGCTAAACTTGTCCTTCTCAGGAGAATTGTTTTACTCAGCTGCCTTCCCTTCCGTGCCTTGCCGTAGGGGGTCTCTGGCAGCGAGCAGTATAGAAAATGTATTGATTCTGCTCCATAAGCCCTGTACGCGGGGAGGTAAGTGCTCCCCAGCCGATACCTTTCAGTCATTTCCTTCAGAGGTTGCTCACATGCCCTAAATCACAGCTGTTGATGAAAGAACAAAAGGAATGAGCTGAAGAAACTGTGGCCGAGCAGGGCTAATCCTGTCTAAAACACCGCCGTTACCCGGCGCTGATGGAGGAAACCACAGAGGCCAGGTGCTGGGTGTGGGTGAAGAAGGACCTTCCAGCAACAGGAGTGCTCTGGTCGCAGGTTTTAAGCTTCCAGACAAAATGTCAGCAGCCGTGACACCAGCCTGGGTTTCTGGACAGGGGCAGGAGGCTTGGGAGGGCCCGCATGTGGCTGTGGGGCAGCTCTTCAGTGACATCAAATGTATTTCTTGGATAACTTTCTTCGTTCTTCTAACGAGGCCCACAAATTAGGGCCTGCGACTGCTGTAGAGAGGAAATAGCAAGGAAGTTTGGCACGGGAGTATGTACTTGTGGCTGATAAGCTGCTTTTAATGTTCCTCTGCTGTGCGAACAACCTCAGGTAATGCTCCGAGCAAGGACTTCGCCCTCCAGAAATCACCCAGTTGTCCTAAGAACCATTAGATGATTATTACTGTTATTATTAGCATTTAACGATGCTGAAAGGCAGGTGCTGAGTCTTTTCTGAAATCTCTGCTGGCTTCCAGCCCCTTCGTCCCATCCATAGGGTGCTGCTCGCTTGTCGGGCTCCTCGAAGGTCCTGGGCTGAGCCCCCGGCTGGGAGGTGCACCCAAGGGTGGTCCCAGCGTGTGAAGCGGAGCTGGAGCACAGCGTCAGAGCTGAATGAAGGAGCGTTTTCCCCACGGAGCAGTGAGCCGTGCTGCCTGCACGATGGAGCAAGCAGGAGCCGTGCTCCAGCCGCCGAGCAGCGGTGAGGACAGGCACTAAGATGAAGGAGGCCTGATTTTTTTTTTTTTTTTTCAAGAACGTTGCTGGCCAATGTCTTAGGTAATAAATGCTGTGGATGGAGGAATGCAGCCTTGTTATTGCCTGGCTAAGGGGAATTCATTCTACACATTGGCTTTCCTGGAGTTTTCCACCCGGGCGTCGTTGACTCCTCACCACCGCATAGATATTTCTGTATTTCAGCAAAATTTCCCACTTCTAATCTGGATAGTCCTGGCTGGGTGGAGTGCAAAACCCACATTGTTAACTCCGGATAACAGTAATTAAAAGAAAATAAAATCAAAGGTGCTCAGAAAAGAAATGGAACATTTTTCTCTGGAAGCCAAAAGATTATATTAAACTTTGTCGGTTTAATAAAATATTATGAAGTTTGGGAGCGTATTTTCCCTGGGACTTAATCTGTTTATACATCTAAAAACATAAATAGAATATCGCTTTACTTGACCACACAGAAAACCCGATCTACGGGGGCTGCTGTGCCGTGTGTATTTCCTGGTGCATTGCTTCCACCTCGGCTTTTGCACGGCGTGAGTCCCCGAGGACGGCGGGGTTGGGGGAGCAGGAATTCGGCAAAGCCGGTGCCAAAGCGCCGTGGACGTGGCAGGGTAGGGGGGAAGAGCGGGGAGAGCTGCGAGGACCTGACTTCTCAAGGTGTTTGGCTGTCTCAAGGCAGTAGTAAGACCTGGAGAAGCCTGAAGTGGAAGACAAGGCTGGGAAAATGATGCCAACAAGGCTGGGAGCCGAGCTGGGACGTTCAAGCCAGGCAGAGCCCCCCCAGCTCGATCGGTTTTGCAAGCTGAACCTGACGTGAGTGGCTAATTCTGTGTTTTCCCTTCTTTTCACAAACCTCCCCACTCTTTCCAGGTTGCTGCCGCCAGCAAAAAGAGAGCACAGCCTCTCAGTACCCGTAAACTTTATTAAATGTGTGCTTTTTCATTCTTAAATTAAATTAAAATCAGTTTGTTTCATACTGAAATAGCACCAAAGGGAGAAAGATGACAGTATCACAGAGCAGAGGGGAGGGAGGAGAGAAAACCCAGAAACCATTATATGTGAACAAGATTTTTTTTAATAGTTAAGAAAGTGGGCATTATTTTTTCCCCAGATCTGGAGCCCGAACATTGTGTCTGCTAGTGTGTGTGCAAGAGAACCGAGGAGGATAAGAAGGATGAGTGCCAAGACCACCAAGTGCAGGTTGGCATCCCCAAATGCACTGGCCATTCGGCTTTGTACCCCAAAGCCCACCCTGAATACCACTTGGAGGAGCCTCCTGCGCTGATCTCCATGGCATGTTGGCCTTTATATTCCTTTTAATTGTATAAATTCTCAGGTGGCAGCTTTCTGGTGGGAGTTGATGACATTCACAGCATGAACAGAGCTCACTGCGATGTGGCCACAGCCCGTCCTCGCCCTTCCCAAAATCCCGGCACCAGGAGCCACAGCAGAGGCTGGGATGCATCCTGCCAAACTGCACCGGCAAAGGAAAGCCCAAGCTGTCTGGAACATTCAGGGTATTTTTTTTTTTAAAAAAAACAAATGTTCTAAAAATCTAAATGTTACGTGGTGTATAATAAGCGTAAGCTTTATCAGTGCCTGCTGGCACACTGGATTATTGAAACCAGGACTTCAGTATACCTGATTAGTTTCTTATCACTAATGGATTGATTTTTCTGCCTTTTTTTTTTTTTTTTTTTTTTTTTTTAAAGCACACTATGGGTCACTTCCATTTTCATTTATAGCTGCTTTTACTTTCTCCTCCTAATACAGATGCTCGATCCTGTGGGCCTAGGAGGGTTGCAGGTTTTGACAGTTTACTTCTAATTCTTCTTAGGTTAAAATAATCTAAACTTCATGGCTGGATTTTAAAATAAGCCTAAAGAGTTTAGAGGCTTAAATGTTATTAGAGTTCAAAGGGATTTGATTGCATGACCTCTTTTTAAAAGCCATTGTTCATACGTGGAGGGATTTTCAAAAATACTTAGGGCCCAGATCAAAAAAATCAATTACAGTCTCTGATCCCCAAATAGTTTTACTAGGTGTGCATCGAGGGAGTCAAAGCCTCAGAAATTAATGGCAGTAAAGCATCAGAGCGTTTTTGGGCAAGTGTGCCCATGGAGTTGAGGTCAGCATGCTGGGCAGTGTTTTAAAGGCACGTGTGATAGTTGGGCCTGTGTACACACCGAAACTATCTGGATTTAATGGCAGTGATTTGGTGGCAGTTGCAGAATCTCATTTGTAGGAAGGTGCTTCATATCCCTAGAGCTAGTTCAATATGGGAAGAACAATCTGTGGCACCGTAAAGCAGCTTTATACTAGTCTAAATGTGACCACATGAGAGACAGTGGCAATATAATTATATTGATTTTTTAAAGTCATACTCAAGTCATATTTATACTTGTCAAAAGCCTGTGCAGATTAGCCCACCCCATGTCTCCTTGAAACACCACAGGAGCTACCTGCTTGACTCTCGTATTCAGCTTGGAAAGCCTCCGGCCTTGTGCCTTGGCCAAGGATGGTGGGAAGGGGTGGCAAAGGGTGGGAAGGTTTTGTGCAAAACTAGGTGGGTTTGTGTCTCAGGGACAGGACAGTGGTTGTCCCAGGGCTCCGTGTCCTCAGGAGCAGCGGGCTGGAAGGGAAGGGAAGGCTCCAGGCAGCCAGGAGGGGCTGTGGCTCATCACATGCAGTGGCAGTGGGTGGCATGAGATTGTCCTGGTCCACAGTTGTTTTCCTAACCTATCAAGGTGGATGGCCAAGGTGGAAATGACTCTTGGGTTGAATGGCATTTTCTGATACATGATCTGTGTCCTAGCCCTGATTATCTTACAATGCTCCTTTGGCTCCTTGAAATCTCTGCTGTGATTGCAATAAGATGTTGCCTGGTGTGCCAACAGCCAGTGGGCAGGGACCCCAGGCTTCTTCAACAGCAGATGTACCAGCTGATCCCCACTTAGTCTGCTCTACCCCATCAGTGCCTTTTTAAGGTTGAACTCAAATGAGGGAACATAATTATGTTGTTACACAGCACCAAGGAATAATTGGGTGCTCCTGTAGTCCAGCAAATGCTGAAGATAAAGAGCCAGCAGATAAGGAGCCTGCGGTAATACAAGATCCTGCTTCACTAATAGATTTTTGTCTCTGAGCCATTTCTGCTGGCCAAAAAAAGGTGATAATGATCAAAGAAAGGAATTTAAAGCTCCTGGTTATGCCAAACAGAAGATTTGTTTTGCCTGACAGTTTTTAAAACCCTGCACAGCCAGCGCTCTTGTTCCTGCATCCCCCTCGGTTCTCCTTTTGGAAAGGACAATTAACCTTCCATCTACTTCTCCTCATTCTCCCCCCTTTCTGGATGTGATTTTTGTTCACTTTTTTTTTCCCAAACAACGCTTTCCCCACCATTTGTCTTTTCAGACTGACCCAACCCAGCACATTCTTCCTTATGGCTTAAATATCATCCGCCAGACACGGTAAACTTGTTTCCTGTGTACGAGTGGTGGGATGGCGGGTGTCCCATCACCTCCCAGAGAGATGTGCCATGGGCATCATCCCAGTGTGGACCCTTCCCTGCCCATCACCCAGCTCCCTTCAGATGGGCCCCACTGGGAGAAGAGCTCTGCGGTCGGCCTGGTGTGAGGGGTGCGCGTTCCTGGGGACGGGGAGCGCAGGTTTGGAGCCAGCTCCTGTGAATGAGGTCTTTTGACTACCTGGCAATTTGCATCAGAAAGTCAAAAGAATCATTAGTTTTATTACACTTTTGGTGACCAAATATTTTTGTCAAAACAAACCGAAGGAAGATTGGTTTTGGCTTTTGTAAGATGAAAAATAAGTTTGGTTGATGAAAAGAGGTTGATTTAGTGGAGGGGCAACAGTCAAACAAAATTTGGATAAATGAAAAATTCTCAAAGGTTTCATACAATAAAAAATATCCTAAGGTAAGGTTTTGAAAACCAAATTAAATATTACATTGCCGGTTTTTCATTGTCAAGCGTGACAAGGTCTGGTCTAAAAAGGTGTTTGCCAGCCAAAATGTGGCTGATGCGCCACTACAGCTCTGAGCTCCTGCATGCACCCCGCTCACCCGCTCACCTCTGAGGGTGGACCTGAAGACATCGAAAAATTTTGCACCTGATTTTTTTTTTTTTTTTAATAGAGTCAGTGCAAACCCTCGAGCCCACTGAAGGAAGCAACCAAGCCGCAGGGATGTCAACAGGACCAGGTTGCTGTTCACGGCCTCTTTCTGTGGTGGGACACATCACCACCCCTCTGGGAGAAGAAAGAAACCAAGGCAGTGTCAAAAGAAAAAAAAAAATCAGAATGAATCATGTTTCAGCACAACTATTATTTTTTTCTCTATTTTCCCCCTTTCTACTGATATGTAAAAAAAATATATATTATATTATATTTTCCTTTTCTTAAATTATTTTTTTTCAGCCTCAGTCCCAGCCGAAGTCCTGCCCCGTCATCTGGTAGAACTTCATGTTGAAAGGCCGGTAGAAGTCCCGCAGCCTCTGCACCACCTCCTGGTCGATGTCGGGGTGGGTCCTGCCTTTCGTTTTCCCCAGGCAGTGGGGTTTGCTGCTGCCCTCCGCCTTCTTCAGGCAGGGGAAGCCCTTGGTTTTGTTGAAGTAGAAGTGTTTGTCGGTGATGATCCTCTTGAGGCCCAGAAAGTCCTGGACCCTGCCCAGCTCCCCCGCGGGGTCGCTGATCAGCCTCTCCCCGCTGACGAAGAGGATCTGCCCGATGGGGAAGTAGAGGAGCCAGTTCTCCAGGTGCTTGGCGTAGATGCCGATCTGGATGGCGCTCCACGAGGTGTCGATCAGGCCCGTAGTCCTGTTTTTGAAGGTCAGGCTCTCAAAGGTGGGGATATCGGGCTTCTTGGAGAGCGTCTGGGTGTAGTCCGAGATGGCTCTGGTCACGGGGTCCCGCACCACCACGATGAGCTTCGTGCCCTTGGACATGGAGGAGATGCGGGCCGGGGCCTCCTTGGTGACGAAGTAGCTGGGGGTCTTCTCCATGGTGATCTGCCCCTCCAGGGTCCTGGGCATGAGGTCCCTGAGAGAGGGGGACAGAGGGACACATTAGTGCTGAATGCAGGGCACCGGCAGTAATCTAAGGGAGGGTCCCAGGTGCCACAACCAGGATGTCCCCGTGCCTCACACCCCCAGCCCAGCTGGCTTCCCTCCTGGCATGGGTAGTCAGGAGACCCATAATGCTCTAACTCAGCAAATCATCCAAGCAAACACCAGAAATTAGACTTAATTCTGCCTATTTAAGACATCTAAGGGGCTTCTTGAGACGGATCCCACCTCTCTTCTTGCCCTGACACTGGCAGAACAGAGCAAACTTCCACAATCCTAACATCCTACCCCTTTAAATTCCTGCCTGCCCACGCTGGGGTTTCCTGCACATTGGCCTGAATTCCCCAGAATAACAGAGAATTTCTTGAGTAACAACTCTCCCTTCCTGCAGGGCAGGAGGGATTTTTCAAGGAAGAGGGTATAAGACTCCATCTTTTGGTACTTTCAAGGTGGCAGCAAGCTGACGTCACATAAAAATGTGCAGTATCAGCCCCCTGACCTCAGCAATTTCCTTCTTCCACCCAAAGAAATCCTACACAGCAGGCTGAGCTGAGCAGCTCTCGGGGTGGGCTCAGGCCAGGGGCCCCTTGAGAATTCAAAGCTCTTCTGAGCTGGGCATTGGGTGCGATTTGGTGAAGGTCTGCAGGATCTGGCCACCGGATAACCTGTGTTCAACAAGGCAAGCCTGAAAGGTGTAGGAGCCACCTGAGCCACTGCTCATCGGCTTCTCCTGGGTGCTCCATCTACTTGCTGTGATTCTCCTCTCCTGCTGCATGGACACACCACGGCAGATCCTTCAGATTTGCCTCACCCCATTATCACCCCAAAATGGGAGCCAATATCTGCAAAGTGACAGCAGCTCCTTTGGATGCACAAACCCTTCCCACCTCCCGGCACTTCTGTCCACAGCACGTCCCCTCCTGGTCCCTCCCAGGGGACAGGAGATGGATGGGAGGTGGCACGGCCATGCCACTAGCAGTTCTGGTGGCAGCTGTGGCCCCGTGTCCCCCGGAACAGGTCCCCGTGTCCCCCTCACCCTGACCCCTCGCTGTGGCTGCGGCGCCCGGGACCATCTCGGGCAGCAACGTCTGGTTTGCAAACGTGTGCAATATGCCAGCAAAATTAAACTCATCTATCAAAAAAGCAACAATGCAAAGGCAGCGATTGCTAAAAGCACCAATAACAACCAAACCCCAGGCTGAGTCGTGCTGTTACAAATGAGGCAGCGAGGACTGACCCTTCCTAGAGCAATTCTTTCAGTTCAAAGCCGTGTTACGGAGAGGCTGAGCAGAAACGTGGTCCTAGAGAAGCCAAACCTTTGCTGGTTGCTGCTGAGGGTTTCTGGTCAGGGGAAACACCATGAATTAGGGATATTTAGGCTGGAGAAGAAACAAGCTGAGGGGTGTGAGAGCTGTTTCTTCCTAAAAGACCTGAAGACATAAAGGCATTGTGGGCAATAGGGACGTGGATGGATTCAGAACCGGCACAGGGGAGACCTTTGCTAAGGAGACATAGCTCTGTGGTAGGATTTAACATCATCCAATATTGCAAAGACCAGAGTGTAAATGGTTCAGAGACAGCCTGGCCACATTTCTGGTGGATGAAATCAGTTGGTGGCACTGGAACATGAGAGCCCCAGGGTACCTGCAGCCTCGGGGTGTCCCCAGCCCTGGTCATGCTCAGCGGGGCAGAGATGGCAGAAGGACCTTTGCAAATTACTGCCCTTTTTACACCCGGCACTGTCTGTCACCTGGGCAAAAGTACTGGGCTGGCAGGCTGTGGTCAGGCCTGGTGAAGACATTCGTGGGCTTCTGGGCCCACCAAGCACCTGCACCAGCCCCCGGTGTGCAGCCAGGGGCAGCGTGTGTCCCCACGGTTCTGGGCACAGGGGTCAGCAGGGGCTCAGCGGGACGAGCACAGGGGGAAGGGAGAAGGAGTTTGGAGCAGCCAAGGGACTGTAGCAACCTGAGGCAAAAGGGAAAGCATCTGGATTTTGAGCTACATTTTAATGGGAATGAAGTTAATGAGAAGATTTGGTCTCTCCCTCCATTCCGGCCATATCTGCTCTACCACGAGGAGCTACCAGAGCATTGCCCAGCGCTGAAATTCGCCTCCTCCCTGCTGCTGGGCAATGGAACAGGGTCACATCCACCTTTCCTGAACAGGGTCACATCCACCTTACCTTGGATTTGGTAAGGCTTGGCCTGGTGGCCCCTACAACAACACACCCTCTCCGAAGTGGGACTAAAACTGGAAGGGACGTCTGTGGGGAGGGATCCGCGAGGTGCCTGGTGCCCAGCTCCATCCCCAGCCTCTTGCACGCGTGCTGTGACAAGGAGCCGTTGCAGTGGGAAGGCACCCGAGCCCTGTGTGTGTCTTGCTAAGTGTTGAAATCTCCGCTGCGCCTCCCCAGGGAGCAGGTTAACCCTCCTGCGGGGAGGCCGCAGCACAAAGGCTTCCTTCAGCGCAGGAACGAGCCCGCACCTCCGCTGCCAGGTCGGCGGGCAGGGACACGCCAGGAGCCACCGGGAATGTGCTGCCACAGCGTTTGGGAGATTAATTAATTACAAAGGGCATCTTTCATGGACGTAAACAGTTGCCTGGAGGCCTCCCTGGACTAATGGCATCTGGGTTTTATTGCAAAAGAGCCACTTGAAAAGACAAGAACCACAAAAATGTTTTTGGCAAGAGCAGCCACCAGTGGGCCCTGCCAGAATAAATGGATTCTGTTATTTTAATTTTAGTAGAGCTCGGGGCTTTATTTAATTACTTAATAGGAGAGGAAGACTCTCCTCAAAGGGAGCATTTGGGATTTCGTGTGTATTCATGGCTGGCCCTTTGTGGGACCATGCCGTGTCCCAGCAGTGCTGCCCGAGGTGGCCGTGGCCGTGTCCCACCAAAGCAGGAGGCAGCGCCAGGGCTGCAGCCCCTTCCCCACCCCAAAGGTCTCCATGGGGCTCCATCTGCTGCAGCACCTGGCTGGGGAGGGAGAGGCGCCGGCACGGTGTTGGTGATGCTGCACAGGGCTGAGCACCAGTGGTTACTGGTCCCAGCACCAGGTTTTCTGCCGATGCAGCCTCTGTGTGAGGCCTTCACATCGGCACCTTTATGCTGGGGTCACATCAGGATGCCCCAGTAACGGGCCCCCAGCCCTCAGGCACTCCTGGTGTGGGAACCCATCTTTGATGCCATGTTTATTATGGTTCTATACACCCTTATTGACCGTGTAATGGTCCAAAATCTTGGCTTTGTACATTTCCCAGGGGTGTTTCCAAGTGGAGTGTTGGCTTGACCCCAGACACAGAGATCAGAGTCCGTGGAGCCAGCACCTGATCTCAAGCCCCTGCTGGAGCCCAGTTCTGGGGAATAAAGCACCGCTTTATGTCACAAAACCACAGTACCTCATCGGGCTCCATCCTTACACGATTGAGGTCTCCGACAGCTCCCCAGACCGTGAAACCTCTGGTGGGTGCAGCCCAGGCTCCGCACTGCACAGCCTGCAGGTTGCAGCGGGCGGTGAGACACGGGGGCAGCGCGGGCATCGCTCACCCCCTGCACCTGAGATCCCCTCCCCTGGGCAGGGGCGCCTGGTTCCAGCCTCCAGCTGCATTTTCCACCTTGCACTGGCCTAAGCTACTGCTCCAAGCAGCAGGTACAGGCAAAGAAATTGGGGAGGGGGAAGAGAAGCCCCCTAACAGCTTTTAGGGCATTCAAGGAGCCCTGGGAGGTTTCTGTGCGTGCTCCCAACTCATGGCCAGCCAAAACCCATGCTATGTGCTACTGGGCCCTGCTTAGAGGGCCAAGGGGCAAAAGGAGGACCCTGACCCCATTGCACTGTGCTGCAGTCCTGCTCCCCTCCCCAGCCCGCTGTAGTGCTTCGCCCTGCTTGGCACCACGTCCAGCTTCAAGCCTCTGTGGGCTGGGTGTGCTCCTGATTCAACGGCCACGGTTTGGGTGGGTTTTGGAGTGCCCAAAAAGCCAAGGACCTGAAAAGCCAAGCAGTGCCCAAGCTGCTGTGTGCTGCCAATTCCATGCCAAGTCTTAAGAAGCTGGCAAGGACGCTGTGCAGAACAGATCAGAGAGGGAAAATCACCCAAAGGGGCCAATTTCACCTCTCACCTCTGCGTAGAAATGCCGCCACAACTCCTGACTCCGGGATGGGGCCAGACACTGCGGAGACATGGATGTGAGTTGTGGCACAGCCGGCAGCCCCGGGGGAAGCACAGAGCCTGCTCTGGGCCAAAGCCATTGGATGAGGAGGGTGGGGAAACTGAGGCACAGTGAGATCGATGCAGCCTCACACCCCAGAGTGGTGCTCACTCCGTCCTGTGCTACCGCAGCCACCAGCCTCCTGTTTCCTCCTCCTTCCCATCCCATTTCCCTTCCTCTTCCACAGCACGTTAAGCATTTCTGCAGCTGGAATTTCTAAATAAAACCAACCCTGCGATTGCACGCGATTGTCTTTCCCCACCCTCGGGCCCACGCTCCCAGGGGGGCCATTGCAGCCCCTACAGGAGACTGAGAAGAAAGCTGCTCTGGCAGGAGTGACAGTGTAACAGTATAAATTTGTGTGCACGTATAAATAAATGAAAAAACAGCACCTAAAGCGAGGAGGCTTCCTGGCCTTCCTGTTCAGTCTGACAGCTCCAGCAAGGCTCCGACACGGCTTTAGTGGGCAGCGAGGGCACCGCTGAGTTACCGGGGCCTCCTGCTTGGCCTTCCTTTAGATGTTAGGGGAAATCAATATGTGGAAAGATCTACTCCAGGCATCTGGTCATGCAAAAAAGATACCCAGAAAAAAATTGTAGGAGTGAGGAAGCTGAAAGGAATTTGGTAAATAATCAGAGGTATCCCTAAGAAAAGCTGAAAGGAGTTTGATAAATAATCAGCGGCATCCCTAAGGAACAAGGGAAGCCAGGCGTTGCTCTGTAGCACAAAACCCCAGCCCCAGCTGCCAGCAGTGTCAAAAGGGGACCTCCCAGGGCACAGATTTAGTCTCCCCAATGTTCCAGAGGGGATATCAACGCATAAAGCCAGTGTCTGGTTGTGCTGACCCGTACTCAGATGAAAGGGTGCCAAGGTTCCCACTTCCTCTGCACTTCTACATCCCCCAAACCCAGACCTGGGGGCCGGGCACAGCACGGGCACCTTCCCCCTGCCCTGCACATGACTGGTGGCAGCAGGGCCGGCAGGCAGAGTGCGGTGTGTTGTGCTGCTCAGCCTCCTGCCCGGTGAGGTGCTCCCTCAGCAGCTCAGACCGCGCGGTGCTTGCTGACAGTCAGCGGCGGTGGCAGCTCCCCAGCTCATCCGTGCGGCGGGTGCCGGCGTTTGACAAGCCTCGGTGTTTATGTATCTCGTTACATCTGCAGCCGGCAGCATCTGTTTCCACGCTGCATCTGTCAGGCGGCATCTGATCAGCGCCGCCGCCCTCCCCTCCTCTCCCTTCCCCTCGCAGATGAGGAGCCCCAAATCTCTCTGGGCTGTGGGAGAGGGACAGGCACGGCATCCCCAAGGGGCGGCTGAATTTAGCTAAGTCCAGCACTGCTTTCACATCTTCAGAAGCCGCTCCAAGGCGCTGGAGCAGAACCGCTGCCACTGGGGTACCTCCCGGACACTGCGGGCATTGCCTTGGCCAAGTCCCTCTCATGCTGCTCCTTAGCTTTTTCTCATTAATGCCTGGAGGGGCAAATGCTTAACAACTGTCCCACTTTTGAAAACAGAGACCAGCTGTGGCTGCAAGGTGTTTTCCGCAGTTTGCCCATCACAGAATTGCAGCTCCTGCCATAGCAAGCTGCAGCAAAACACAAGTTTAGGAGAACGAGGCCAGCCTGGCCCGGCGTGCAGCCAGCACCCTAACCTGGAGCCTGCGGGGACGTGGGGAGCCCCGGGTGTCTGCCCCGGACCCCACCGGGCTGCTTCAGTGCCTGGAGAGGGAAAGCACCACCTGGCAGCTGGAGGCGTCCAGGGAGGCTCAGCTAAAAGTGCTGTCTGTGGTGAGGAGCAGCACCGCTGCCTGTGCCCGAAGCACTGCACCAGGGGGTTGGCTTTATTTGTAAATATATAGAGATATTAAATGACTTATATATACAAAATACAATACATATATACTTAACATTTTTAATAATTTTAATTGATTTTATAAAAAGCAATTTCCTTAGTTTGCACCCTGCTAGGTGCCGAGCACCGCAGGCAGCTCTGCAGGGCTGCCACCACTTCAACATTTCAGAAAATCTCTCCAGAAAGCATCTCGCTGCCCCAAAACAGGGACCTGGGCACTCAGCTGTCACTGCAGCCTCTTTGGGTGGCAGCCCAGTGCCGAGCTAAGCGCCAGGAAAAGCCTGCTTCCCTCCAGGGGAGCTGGGAAACCCATCAGAGGCACGGTGCAGAGCGAGCGGCTCCTTTGCCAGGGCCCTCAGCTGATAACGCCGCGGGTGCACTTGCTGCTTCCTGACTTTGGGGCCGTGAACTCGCTCAGGAAGAGCAGGAGCAGGAGCGATACCTGGCCAAGGACTGGGGCCGCGGTGGGCTCGGGACGTGGGGTCGCTGTGCCCAGCTGCAGGCACACGCTAACGGGGGCACGGGGGCTGCGGAGGGGCAGGGAGCAGCTGCACACAGAGGGGTCTGTGCTCAGCAGCACGCTGCCCCCCCCATGCTGTCACTGCCCCCCGGGGCACACACTGATCCTAATTACAGCACTTGAGCCCTCTGCCTAATTGCGATGATTAATTAGCGATGGCCAGAACCTCTCTCAAGTGGTGCCGAGGGGCAATGCCAGTGTCCTGGTGCCCAGCACCTGTCTGAGAAGGACTCATGCCGAGGGGCTCCTGAGATGTGGCTGTGCTGGGACACATCTGGGACACATCTGGGCACCTCCCACAGCCCAGCGGTGCCAAAGTGCCACCGACAGGCAGGAACACCCTGGTGCCATTGGCCCTGCAAGACATCGATCTCACCTGGAACAAGGACCTCGTCCGAGCCGAGGCCACCCCTGGTGGCACAGCCGTGCTCCGGGCTGCCCCGCTGGGCTGGCACCAGGGCCATTTGTTGTCATCTGTCCCCCATCACATTTCTGCACTCTTCATGAGGGCCGTGGGGTCCTGCCCAGTAAATCCCACCTGCAAGATGCCCCCCCAGCAGATGCGGGTGACTGATCTCCATGACCGAGCCCACCAGCACTCCACCACAAAACCCTGCCCCACATCGCCAGCCTCTATGGGGACGGGGACACCAGCAGGCACCAGCTGAGGGAGCCTCCTCCTGTTGGCTTTGCCATGTCCTTCCTTGGCCACCCCCGCAGCAGAGGAGCCCTGTGGTGGTCTCCCCATGGTGGTCTCCCCGTGGCCTCCCCGTGAGCTCCTTGCCCCCAGTTCAGCACCCCTCCAGGCACTGCCTGCAGGCAGCGGGCAGGTTTGGGACACCCTGTGCGGGGGAGCCCAGACCCTGCGTGACCTCACCACGCCTGCACTCAGTGCCCAGCACCTCCAGTGGTGACCAAACAGACTTTTGCACCTTTCCACAGCCTCTCCAGCCCCACATTCCTGGCATGAGCTTAACAGCGGCAGCAGCCAGGGCTCAGAGCTGCAGACATGAGCTGCTCACCAAACCCACACAGCACCAGCATCCCCGCAGAGGAGCAAGGCAGGGACCCCCGCAGTGTCCTAGTGCTTCCAGCAGAGCTCCCAAGCGAGGTGTGGTTCCTCACTTCCCAGCTGGATTCACTTGGCTAAATCCAGGCTTGCGGCAGCCGGTTCTGGTGGCTTTTTGGTGCTGGTTTTACTGTAAGCGTGGTGCCTGGGTGAAGGCTGACACCGGTTCTGCTCTCTGCTTCCATGATTGTGCAACCTGCTGATTGCCCCAGATGACACCAAAGGAGGATTTTTCCCACTGAGACAATGGGAACGGCGGCAGTGCATGGCTGACAGTGAATCCTGTGAACCCAGCCCTCACCTAAAGCAAGAAGCTCGCTGCAAGGTGCGTGCCTCTTGTGCCGTGGGAAGGGAGCTCCGCGCCTCCTCCCACCACACCTCACCATGCAGAGGGGTCACAGCCTCTGTAGGGACCCACACGGACATCAGCCTGTGCCTCGCCCTCAAGTCTGATGGTAAGATGCCCCGTCTGGGGACCTGCCTTGCCATTCTGAAGCAGGCCACTTTTTTTTTGTTCATAGTAAAGCTGTGTCTATAGGAGTGGATTTTTAGGAGCCTTGCATGTCAACAGAGCAGGAGGTAGCACATGCTCTGAAAAGCTTACTGAGTACAAATACAGAGGGATGAGGAGAAAAAAGAAAAAAAAAGCCTAAGTGACCCAGTAGCAAAGCTGAGCCTGGTACAACAAAACCTCACGGCTGCTCTTCTTCCCTGAGAGCACCCCTGAAGTGCTGCACACCGACACTCCCAAGCACCCTGTGCATCATGCAAAGCCCCCCGGCATCTCCCCTGGGGACCAGAGCAGCACCTTTCCTCGTCTCTGCTGGTAAGCCCCGCTGGTGGGCTCAGCCTGGCCCCTGCAGCCCAAAGCAGTAAGCAGCTCCTGTACGGATCGCCAGGACCATAAGCCTCAAGTGCATCACCTAAAGGGGAAGGTTAAGGAACTGTTTATTGTTGGGAATGTCTCCCTCTCTAGGTCTCATTTTTTGATAAATTAGCTTCAGCTTCATTACCCCATGATATATTTCCCTTGACATTTAATTATACTTACCCCAAACACATTAAGCCAATCAGTCTGAACAGCTTCTTATTAATATGCAAATTTTGCCTTCGAAAACCCGGGAATCTGAAAAATCTCTTCAGGCTTCAATTAGGGCCGATTGGGGAGTTGGGCACCCCCTGAAATGCCCTCCTGGTCTGAGGACAGAGGGGAGCAGCATGGCTGGGGGGGGTGGACCCACCAGCACAGCACAGATAGATTTGGGACTGGGAGAAGGGGACGCAGCTGTTTATGGCACCTTGGCAGGCCTGCCCTCGTGCACAGAGGCTGGATCCTATAAACCTTGGTGGTGTTGGTGGCTCATCCCCATCCCAGCCCCAGCTGCCCCCAGCCCCAGGGACACGGGATGCTGGGCACCACCGAGCCCCCGGCCGCGGGGCAGCCTCACCTGCACGCCACAGAGGATGCAGCAAAATCTCAGCCCTGTTTTAGCAAAACAAACAGGAACCCGGCTCCCCGCAGCGATGTTTGAGCGGGATGTGATTTGCATTGGGCAAATAAACGGAACCACGCAATTAGCCATCTGCCCTGGAAGAGATTTGGGTTTTGCTTTCAAGCATCGCTTTCAGCCTCTCTGTTCTCATATCCCTGTGAACACCATGGGATTTTCTACTCAGAAACCAACAGGGAATAAATTCATTGAGTCCTTCCTGTAAGTAATTGGAGGGAGACACAGGCAGGGGCACTACAGCTGCGGTAGCTGCTGGCCTCCCAGACGGGTTTCCCAGGAATTACACCCATAGGAAAGCGCTGCCCGAAACCGCTTCCAGCCCTTGCAGGGTTTTCATCTCACCCCAAAAACCTTTACTTGGTCAAGCTGTAAGATTTCCTGGTGGCTGCTGATGACCCCAGTGTCTTTTCAGGAAGAAGCTACTGGTTGCATTGTATTTCAGAATAGCGGGTAGTTTTTTAAAAACACGATTCCCTATAATTCCCTTTATTCACTGAGGTTAGGCACTAAAACTGGAACTACACTGCAATCAGCAAACTGCATAAATAGTCCAATTTTGTAAAACAGCTCTCATGAGCAATAAAGAAACCCAATTTGCTATTCACTATCATAAAAATATCTCTTTCAGTATGTAAATCAAAACAAAGTGAGCAGATAACAAAAAAAATAAACTCGACCCCACCGCTCTCTGCCCGAGAGCACAGGCAGCCGGCCCTGGGGAAGGGCTCGCCTGCCCTGTATAAATACATGCAAGAGCAAATCTGCTAAAAATCGCAGCCTCCACTTTGTTTTCTGAAGGTCCCAGTTTATCCTTCAGCAGAAGAGGGAGGGCTGGGGAGAGGTCGGCAAGAAACACAATCCTTTCCTGTATAAACAGTATTGCTCGGGCTGATTTTAAGTGCATCGTATGGCATATATTTCATGTGTGTATACAGACGGAGAGAAGGAGAGATTTTTCAAGCGGGCTAGAGACGTAAAACGATCTTATATCATCTAAAACCAACACTTCGCTCGGACTTCTGGCAGTTTCCCTTGCAGTCGTCCCTGCCACCACCGCCCCTTCCCCCCGGCCGCCGGCGCACGCTGCAGCCTCCCCCATTATTTTTCACAAAGGCTTATAAATCACTGTGGAAACTCTTATTATCTTATTTTCCCTCTGCTTCCCTCTTGTCTGTTTTGAGAAAAATTAATGCATTTGTCTCCAGAAAAATGTGCAGTCTCTATAATTCAGTTTTAAAACAAGCACAACTAGCAAATGGATAGACCTCGGTTAGGAGACTCATTTTTCATGTGAGTAATTGAACCCTTCCCTTCGATTTTTCCTTTGGGTGTTAAAGACAACTGATGCCTTCCTGGAATTTGCTGAGGTCTAAAAAAGATGGAAAGACAGACAGGCAGACAGAAAGGAAAAGCAGAGGGGGGAGAGAGAGAGAAAGAGAGAAGAGAAAAGGAAGAAGAAAAGGAAGAAGATGAGGAAAAAGAAAAAAACAAGGAAGGAAAGAGAAGGGAACAAGAAAGAAGAAGGAGAACAGGAGGAAAGAAGGAAAGAAAGAAGAAAAGGAAAAGAGGGGAAAGTCTGAAGCACATCTCAAAGCAGTGGTGGCTGTTGCAGAGGGAACTTCGGGGATCTCAAACACCTCAAACCCAGGGCACCCCTGCTGCCGACGGCACAGCCACCTGTGCTGCAGCCCCAAGCCCAAAGCATATTTCTCCAAACCACCAAAATCACAGCCAGCTTTGCCATAACCCATATCAATGCTGCGGGACTCCTGCACAGAGCAAGATGGTCCCGCGAGGAGCAGCAGTTGGATGGTGGCTCTCAAACCACACCACACGCAGCCCCACACTGTGTCCTGGTCCCCGAGCAGCCCCGAGGCTGGCACCGAGGAAGTCGGGGATAATTCCAGCAGAGCCACAATCAAGCGAGCACTCAGGCCAGCAAAGTCTATTGTTCCTTTGTCTTTCGCTGCATTATCTCTGTCCCCTGGGAGCTACATTATTGCCTGCAATATATAATGCGATTTGCTTGTTTTCCATGTCTGCCTCATTTTTCTTCGACACAAACACACTTCAGACATGCACGCTCACAGCAGCGCACGCATTCTTCATGGGAATGAAATGGCCCAGAAAATGCCACCGTGCATTACAGATAGCGTTTGAAAACAAGCCCGCAGGGCCGGTGCAGTGAGGCTGGTGGGATCGGGTGCTGGGAGTCTGCAGAGCATCCCTGGGATTCCCTTGGACAGGAGAGGAGCTGGGTCAAGGAACTGGTTTCAGGAGTGCGGCTGCGCTTGGGAAGCTGCAGGCAACGTGAAGGAGGATGAAATGATATCTGCAAATTGGAGGGATGTGGAAAATCACTGAATAGGGGTGGTTTGGAAAAAAAAAAAAAAAAAAAAAAAAAAAAAAGAGGTGTTCTAGTGTTCTACATCTTCCTTCCTTTGGAGGGGGGAGTCCCTTCATGTTCCAGAGACCAAAATCAGCACCCAGTGAGTGCCCGAACTGAAGCAGTTGCACTGGAGTGGCCAAAGCCTGAGATGGAGCGATAGTACCCGAAATGGGAAGAGGATGGGGGCTGAGGGTCCTGCTGGCTCTTGGAGCAGGGACAAGGCTGTCCCCTGTGCTGCAGGGACTCTGTGGGGCACAACAGCAAGGTTCTGGGCTGTTTGGCTCCCATTGGCAGCAGTGTAACAGGGGATGAGGTGCACTTTCACGGAGGCAAAAGCATCCCCCAGGATGCTGGCGTGGAGTCCTAAGCAACTCGATAGCGATGATTTGGTTTTGGACTGTACTGCGATGTGCTCATTACTGCTGGAGACACTGCAGGTATATTTGTGCGTGAGCTTTATGAGAGAGCCAGACACCTGAAAGGACCCCTGCTTTTGAGAACAGAGGTTGTTTCTTAAATTATGCTGAGAAGTGACTTCTTTATATATCACCACACATTTCCTCCTGCTGCAAGGCCAAAAAATCCTTTATCTGTATTATAAAATAGAGAGTCTGACCTCAGGCTATGATCTAAAATATATGGAGTCACACAAGTTTACCCTTGCAGTCATTCTTCATCCTTCCCGTGCCAATTCTTTGTCCTTTTGCTAAATGAAACTTTAATGGCTAGGAAAGGGCTGCCTACTTTCATTCCTGGAGCAAAGCAGTCAAGTGCAAAGAGGGCAAAAGTCTCCAGAAAATAGAAAGCTTAAAAAGATTCCTTGTAGCCTGATTTGCAAGTTCTGGGCAAGGCAGGGGCCAGTGCTGGAGAAACCGTGTAGAGCAATCTCACACCGGCCTCCTCCAGCCCCACAGTCTATTAAGGGATTTTAGCCACAGCTCAAAAGGTCGTGCATTAAGAGCTCTTTTCTATGCTCAGCCATTCCACCTCCTCCCCGGGAATGCATCACTGTCTCACCCGGTATCAGATAAAGCCATCTGACATATTTCAGGAATGTTCAGCTGATTGCAGATCTACATTTCACGAGCGCTTCGTGGGGGAAGAGGCAGAGCTGGAGCCCACCCGAGGTGGGTCCGGGCGTTTGCCCCAGGCTCCCTCCACATCCCCCACAGGGGCGCAGAAGGAATGTGGAGGATATCACTTGGGCTTCAGCGTGACACCAAGGTTCCTGAGAGGCAATCCAGGGCATTAATGTAAAACAAATAATGGTAGTAATAGTAATAATAGTAATAGTAAAGGTAGTAATAGTAATAATAATAATAATGGGAATTGACAAAATATGAACAGAAGAAAATAAAACCAATTAGTGACCTGGGTTTTATGTGCCAACTTGACTCATTCAGATCCAGGCCATTGAAATCTCCTCTTCCCCTCTCGGCACTGAACCAAATGGGGCTGGAGGTGTCAGGTCGGCTCCCGCAGCACCCGCAGCCCTCATCCCGCGGGGATGCTCAGAGGCTGCTCAGCAGGAGCCACCTACTTCCCGGCACCGTGCAGGGACCCCGCAACCCTTCGTGTGCTCTGCAGCCACTTCGGAAAGCCCAGCCAGGACCCCTGGAGATGAAGATTTTGAAGCGTGATCAAAGAGATGCACGGAGATAGCAAGGAGGATTAATGCTTTTCACAAAAGCTTCTTAGTTATCCCAGTGGGTCTTTTTTCAAAGGGGGCTAGGGGAGTTAGGCACTTAGATCTCACTTGGATCCTTTATTTAGTCTGCAAATCCTGCGCTGGAGCAGTGCAGGAGTGCGACCCCTGAAGCACTGCTTCCCAGGCGTGTCTGCCCGAGTGAAAAGCTGAATTGATTCGGGCTGGCTTGGTGGCCTCCTGCAGCTGCTCCTCCTAAGCAGCAGTGAGAACAAGCTTTCTGTTGGATACAGCTGAGGGTCCGATGTATTTAAAGAAATAAATATGGGCCCAACAGCACACTGAACCCTCATGGGCTGTGTTCGAGTGCTCCAGCTCTGATTCACTGTGGTTAATGCTGGACGCAGAGCTCAGGGTCACAACCTGTGGCAGAGCCACCTCCAGCCAGGCAAGTGATGGCAGAGTCAGACTCATGGAAGCATGGAATCACTTAGGTGGGAAAAGACCTCTAAGATCATCAAGTCCAACCTCTAACCGAGCACTGCCAGGCCTACCACTGACACATGTCCCTAAGCACTTCATCTACACGCCTTTTGAGCACCTCCAGGGATGCTGTTCCTCTCTGTTGGGTTTCTCCACTCTCTCCAAGGAAGCCGCAGGAACCACTCATTTCATGGGTTTGGTTATGTTTCACTGCTAACGTCTCCCTGTACATTTTTTCTCCATCACTAGCCTTTTACAGTAAAAAAAAGGTAGAAAGAAGACCTGGGAGTTTTGTTCCCCAGATGGTTCGTGGCGCCTTGCAGCACTGCTGCTCATGCTGTCCTGGAGGGTTGCAGCAGGAAAGCAACCTGGAAAGCAGGCACAAAAAAAAAAACAAAGAACCGTTCTCATGCGAATGTCCCTCGGGACAGTAACAGCACCGATTAAAAGGAAAAGGGCAGATGAGAACTGCACACCATGGTCCGGCCACAGGGGATGCTTTCCGAGCCTTCCCACCGGGTCCCCTGGCTTTCATTTCACGTCCCCGTCACCGCGACGTGGACACGGAGCCCATCCGCTGCGCCCCGGCACAATGCGAGCGGGGCCGGTATTGTTGGGAGGCAGGGTGCACATGTGATGTGCTATTGTCCCTAATTTGATTAATGAAGCGATCACGCTAACGGGGCACTCCACACACCCCCCGCACCTTGTTACGAACCCACGCCAGGAAATTCCCATCAGAGCATTAATTCCCCAGTACTTGCCTTTCCCAACCTTGTCAGGTAATTGTTTATGAAAAGATGAATGTATACAATAATACCGGGTGAAGGGAGCTGATGTATGTGGTGTTAATGAATGAAATAATCAGTTTGGTAATAACTGGCATGTGTATTTGTCAAAGGGGAGCCAGCAGGACATTAGCATTCTGCAGCCACCAAACCTTTATCTCCTGGGCTTGTGTTTGACAACCGCCCCCAGATAGTCCATGAATAAAATACAGAGTAGTACCCAGACATAATTAAACTGCCAATGTGGATGTACCTAAATGAACCTGATATCTTAATGACACCAGATAGCATGCAAGGAAGGAAGGCAGCGTGGAAGGGCTGAGTGTAATGACCGCAGCTGGCCCGGCTGGGGGCTGCCCAGAGTGCCCAGGAGCCCTGCTCCAAAAACCCTCCTGTGCCCCAGCATCTCTGCACCAAACCCTCACCGGAGCACCCGCTCCTCCAGAGACCTCCAGCATGCTATTGTGCAGCGCAGATGGGATTTTAGGAGCACTTAACATGATTAAATTACCAGACATATCCCTCTTTATTTTTTTCTTTTTAAAAACTTTCAGCATGGAAGCAGGGAAACTGCTTTGCAAGGAAAAGCCACTCACTGGGGACGAGCTGCTCAGAGGACGGGGACCACATCCCCAGGTAGCTCAGCAGCACATGCAGAGCCACAACTCATCCTCATCTCCATCAGCTGCCGCCGGCAAGCCAGATGCTTCTGCTCCCAGCAGACGTGGGGTGCGATGCTGCACCTGGAGGCTGCTGAGCACCCTCCTTTGGGCACCGCAGCTGTCCCAAACAAGCTGCCCTACAGCTTTGTGCAGCTTGTGGGTGTTTGCTCCGAGGAGGCAGGGTTCAGCCCCCTCCTTCGGGGAGGCACCGCGCTCAGTTCACACGCTCAGGAGGTAATTGCCACTTATTGCTCTAATGGTTCCTATTTTAGCAGCAAATGAGTGATGTACAGTAAGTATCAGTCTTATTAAAGAAATCATAATGGGAAATTAGAGCACACGCTACGGGGAAGGAACACTCCCCTGGTTACGCGGGATGCAGCCGTGCTGACATTTGACAGCAGCACAGTCCCTGCCCGCTGCTGCCCTAACTCCGATTTATCTGCACACAGCGCGTTCAGTGCGTAGGAGAGCCACCGGCTGCACGCAGCTCGGCCTGGGCTGCAGGGACTGAACTGATGGGGCCGCTCAGAAACTGCCCTGAACACGTCCTGTCTCCCTCTGAGAGGAGATAAGGAAGCACCGCTTAATGAAAAAGTATGGCAAGTTTTGGGGAAAACATTTTTAAAATGGCCCAACAGTCTGGATCACGACGGAAAGCCAATGCGGAGAGCAACCTGCTGGAGTTAGCACGATGCAGGAGGATATACTGAGGTGTTAAAAAACCTCCTACTTGGGCCAGAAAAAGAGAAAAAGGGGCACCAGTGTGTCCCAGGGCTGCTAGGGAGACAGGAGGGACCTGCTCACCATGACACTGCTCGAGAAATGACACTTGCCATTGGGAGGATGTCAGAGAGGCTGCAAAAGAGCTCCGGGTCCCTGCCAGGTAAACTCTTCATCTTGCTGCACCCTGCCCAGTTTCCCCCGCTGAATGCTCGGCCCTGGCTGCCAATTATTTAACCATTGCTTTCTTTCACGGGAAAGGCATCCCCGTGGTGCACCCTCATTAGCCAGTAATGGTGATTTCATTAGATTAAATAACTCCGATGATCCCCGGAGACCAACTGCACTTTAAACATAGAGCCGCGGAGTTAGAATTACTGTTATTTAACATTGATTAGATTATGAGGCAAATCCAATTTTTCCCCTAAACACATGATGGCTACGATTTGCTGAGCAGGAGGCGTTCAGGACGGCATTCCTGGAAATCCACGGCAGGGGGGCTGTGCCCCAGTCAGCAGTGCAGGACTCGGGCTGGAAGGACTCGCTCTGAAAACAGGAGCTGCAGTGTGTGGGTGATGGGGTTGCCTACAGAGATGCAGACAGACAGACAGACAGAGTGCGGTGAGTCTGCAGAACTCACCGGTCTGATAAACCTGGCTTTGTACTGGGGATGTGTATAGGAAAGGGAAGGCTCCTTCTGGTTCCTGACAGGGCAGGGTGGCCACAGGGGTGGCCAGGAGCAGAATGGGACCCATCAGTGTACTCATCCAGGTCTGGCCATGGGGAATTTGGTAGAAGCTCCCAGGGATGGAGGGGAAGAGAAGGAGCTGTGTCCCCAGCAGCTCCAGCCAGGAAGACAATCAGTGCCCTCAGGGAAAAACAACATCCCAGGCACAGACGCCAAGGTGAATCCAGATGGAGGGGAGAAATGAACCTGAGGTGAGGCACAACATGGTGGCCCCTCTCACCTCTCCCATGTATCCCTACAGAAACACCCTCTGCAGAGGAAACCCAACCCCGACGTGAGGCCAGGGGTCCCCAGGCAGCTCTGCCTGAGGCCACCAGGGTTTTGGAGCTCAGATAGGAGCCCCGCACGTCCCTTGCTGCCCCCATCCCTCTGACGGGCTCCAGGGCCCCATTGCTCAGGTCCCCCATGAGGACAGGGTGGCTGTCACCTCCTCAACACCTCCATCCCTTGCAGCTGGCTGTCATCAGGGGAGAGTCCAAGCCAAATTCCTACAAGATGAATATCAGGGTTTAAATCACGCCTGAAAAAAGGGGGAGCAAGTGAGGCTCCTACTAGCTGTGGAGCAAAGAAGGTGAGCAGCCTGCTGTCCTGTACCTCCTTGAGATGTCCAGACTCCTCTACCCAACTGTTCCTGATGTCCCGGAGAGCCCCTGGGAGCAGCCAGGGCTCAGGAGGTCACACAGGTTCCTTCACCCAGGTGTGGGCTTTTGCAGTGCTGCTGGGTTTGGCCAACACAGCCAAGGGGAGCCCAGTGGCTGCTGCGAGGCTCCATCGCTGGGGACAGGTCTGGTCACTGGCTGCAGGCGGCAGGTTGCTGTTGCTTGGCCGAGCACCCCGTGTGTAATTAGGAAGCGATGAGCAGATGAATCCTATGAAAAGCAGAAGCACAGCCCCTGAAATCCACACCCTGAAATCCACACCAAGCTAGCTTTGCTTGCTGGGTGCTCACATGGGGCTGCTGCCCACATCCCACCAGGAGGGACGGGGCCCACACCCATGGTGCTGGAGCCGGTCAGACTCATTTAACAGCTGTGCTCTGCATCTGAGTCAGGCTGGGAAGTCCTTTCCCCTTCTTGGCCCTTTTAGGGGCTCCCAGGCACACACATCCCACTAAATCCCTTCTCTCTGAGTCCCTTCCTGTGGACTCCCTGCAGGAGGCAGAGCCCAGAGAAAGCAGGCGAGGTGGCATCATGGCACATTGAGAATGCAGTGCCGAGGCTGAGCAGCTTTAGCGAAGATTTTGGTATTCTGTGAGCAAGCCCCTTCCACAGACAGGGAAATCGAGGCTTGGGACAGACCTGGCTCACCATCACTCAGCCAGGTTGAGGGAGCTTCCCAAAGCTGGCTGAGATGTGAAGCAGGGACCTTCTCTTGCTAATCCTGTGCAGCAGGGGGTCAGGACACAGGGCTTCCCTGCAGTGGAAAATCCAGGTGCCACCTCGCTTGTTTTATCTTGAGCTGAAACATGGGGATTTCTCCCCAGAAAAGGGCTTCCCAAACTTCTAAGGTCAGACAGTGCAAATACATTTCACTAATGCTGAAAGATGTTCATCTATGGTGCTTAATGTTACGATACAATAACATGGAAGTGAAAATGAAATGTTAATGACAAAATGCAACACTTTGGAGCTCAAGACATGCATGTGAATACACATACACATATAGACCATCAGATAAACACGGAAGTCAAAACAATTGGTTTTGATATTTTCCCATAAAAGGCTCCCCCAGAAAGCAAGGGCTCTGGAGGGTGCCCTTTTCCAGCTGGAAATGTCAGAACAAATCACCCTGGCTTTTTGAAATTTTCAGCAGAGAAATGTCCTGCCAGAGGAAAAAACAATAAAAACTGAGCAGCTTCAGACAGTGCAGACACCTTGGAAAATAAAGATCTCTCCCCAGAGGAAGACTGCGGACATGACTGCTCCCAGCCACCGGTCAGGGCAGGGGACACTGCTCCAGGAGGTGGCTCAGTGGGACCTAGCTGAAGCTGCTCCCTAGAGGGGATGGCACCCACATCACCCACATGTGGTTTTACACCCAGCATCTCCTCCATCTCCCATGAGAAAGCGGGCAGCAGTTCTGAGTCCAGGGGAGTTCCGGTGGGAAGCTTTATCTCTGCAAGAGATGGCGTTGCAACAGAAAGAGCAGGTCATGAATCTCCTCCAGGAAGTGAGAAGGATGGGCTTGCCATGCACGAAGGGCAGTGGTGATTACTTCTGCTGAGAGATTTCCTCCTGCAGGATCGTGTTTGATGAAAGAAACACTGAGAATAATTCACTTCCTCGAGCATCTCTGTCTCTGTTCTTGCTGTGGACGCTGTCCTGCTAATGCATCCCTTAGGGAATCACACGGGTTCAGCTGGGTGCAGCTTGGGGTGAGCGTGGTTGACTCCAAACCACAAAGTCCTGAGCTTCCTGGGCAGGGAGCTGTGCGGGGACAGCAGCCAGGACGGCAGGGTAGCCCTGGTCCTACAGACCCTGCAAGAGCAGCCCCACTGACCCAACAGGGCTCTGTAACAGGGTAAGAACCACAGCCTCCAGCCCTAGGAACGTAACTTTAACTGCAACCTAATCTGCTTCCCTTCCCTAATACCTGCGCGTAATGAGAATTTGCAGAGATTTATGGCCACAACAACGGCCCCTGTTCCCCCTCGCCAGCCTCTTCTGTTTCACTGCGCAGGCAGTTTGGGTTACCTCAATGCTCTCCAGGGGAAAAGCGTAATTAGCAGCTCAGGAGTTTTAATGCAGACGTCAAGGAGGGAGCACGGGGGGGTTATTCTCAGGTTTGCTGATCACTTGTTCCTTGCTCTGAACTCTTTGGAAAGGACCCAGCTCCCTTCCCCCTCCTCAGACCCAACTGCTCTTATTAGAGACTTCAAAAGGTCGGGGTGAAATCCTAGCTGGGCTGCGGTCAGCGGGCACATTGGTGGGGATGGCGCAGCGGTCCTGCACCCCAGACCCAGCCTAATTACTGCCAGGAGCCCCTGAAGGCAGCAGAGCCGATGGCAGGAGGGACGGCAGCCTGCTGGGTTGGGATTTGCAGGATCTGACCTCAAAGGAGGACTCGTGATTTATAAGCAGGGTGAATTCGCTGCTTCTCAGAAGAGCATCACAGTTTTTGCCATAAATGGGCTCTGGCCCCAGCCAGCTGGAACCTCGCACTGCTTTTCACAAGGCATGGCTCTATGAATTTAACTGACAAAATCTTGGACAGTCGAGGCCATATTTTCAAGATTGCTCAGCACCAGAAGGCAGGACCAGGGGAGACCCAGCTGCAAGGAAACCCAAGCACTCCAGGGCTTGGGCAGAGCCGTGGGGTGGACAAGAACAGTGCCATCCCCCTCAGGGACCGGGGTGTGAACCTGTGCTGAGGAGGAAGACAGAGCCTACAGACTTCTGAGCTTCCTCATGTAGACCATAGGACCTGCAGAGGAAAGAGTCCAGTAAAACATTAATGACTTGTTTTGATGCTTGCTGGTGGGAATGGGGTTGACTTCTCCCTGTATGCCAACTGGGGAACTCAGCCCATCATCAGGAATGGACATGGACCCTGGAAATGAACTTCTTCCCTGACCAAAAAACAGAAGTGATACATATGGATGCAAAACACCTAAAAGCACCACCAAAAATAAGAACACTTTTGCGTTTATTTAAGGAATAAGAGGGGAAAGAGCCCAGCCCCAGCTCTTTGCACTTGGATGTTGCTGGGATGCCGTGTCCAGACGGTGCCATCAGGCATGTACACTAGATGGCACTCCGCCTTGCTGCCAGGGGATGGCGAGCAGAGGCAGTCCTCGAGCTCCTAAACCACGAGATTAGTGGGGACGTGGCCACTTAAAGCCACTTGTGGCAGGGAAAAGTCCCTCTGTAGCTGCCTCCCTGGTGCTCTCATGATCTCAGAGCCATGGTACCACCTAGGCTGGAAAAGGCCTTCGAGGTCATCAAGCCCAACCATCAGCCTGACCTACAGCGTCCCAGCACTACACCACATCTTTTAAATACCTCCAGCAATGGGGACCCCACCGCCTCCCTGAGCAGCCCCTTCCAGTTCTTGCCCACCCTGACCATGAAGAAATTCTCCCTGATATTCAATGTAATCCACACCTGGCACAACTTGAGGCTGTGCCCTTACTTCCCTTCGCTTGCCGCCTGAGGCCCGTGAGGCCTCAGCCTCCTCCTCTCCAGACCGAGCCGCCCCAGTTCCCCCAGTGGCTCCCCCAGCTCCTGTCTGCCAGCCCCTTCGTGGCTTTGCCGCTCTCCTCTGCCCAGGCCCGAGCAGCTCAGTGCCCTTCTGGCACCGAGGGGCCCAAATCAGAACGTGGTGCTTGAAGTGCGGGCTCACCGCTGCTGTGCATGAGGGCACCTTCCCCGCCCTGCTGGCCATGCTGGTCCTGAGGCCAGCCATGGTGGCGCTGGCCTTCTTGGCCACCTGGGCATCCTGCTGGCCCATGGGCAGCTGGCTGTGGACCAGCACCCCCATGGCACCTTTCCAGCCATGTCCCCAAGCCCGTGTTGCTGCACGGGGTGGTTGTGACCCAAGAGCGTGCTCTCAGCTGGCCAAACACAGCACAGTGTGACAGTCCCTGGCTGGACAGAGAGGAGCTGGGAGCTGCCAGTGAATCTGGCCCTAAACGTGGCTGTGTTCAGGCTTCAGGACCTCTGCCAGCAGGGCTGGTGGGCTTCATCTGCTCAGGGTGGTGTTTTACTGACAGAATAGCACGAGAAGCTCAGAGCCCAAATCCCACCTTATTTCTGGAAAGAGGCATCACAGACACATCCCTTCCATTTTACAGATGGGCAAACTGAGGCACACCAAGACATCAGCCAAGCCATAGATTGAAACCTTAAAACTATTTCAAACCTTTACCAAAATGTCCTGGAGTGTCTGAGTCCAGATCCCCCCCAAAGGCAGTGGCAAAGCACGTGAGCTTCAGAACCAGTTAGTGTCCTTTTATAACAACTCCTTGGCCAGGAGACCAACGCTGTCTTTGCGCCTGTCTCAGCCTATCTCCACCTGTTGTTTACACTGAATTATCTGTGCTTTGGGGCCAAGACCATCTTTTGTTCCTTTTTTATACAGCACCTGGCACAATGAACTCAGTACGAGAGATCTGATTACACAGTTAATAAATAAACAAGGACCTTGATCGTCTTTAGCATGTGGTTGTCCAAGGCTGCAATTTTCAGAGAAACTGCTGCAGGCTGCGCCCAACGCTATTAGAAATTCAGATGTGTTTGGGAGACGCAATGTTCTCAGGACAAGGAGGAGGCGTTGCTCAACCAGAACTGCTTACAAGCAGGCGTGCACCTACCAGGGAGCAGAAAACCAAAACAACTCGAACTCAGTGTTGAATGGCACGAGCCACGTCCTGGGCAGGGCACATTCTGAATGCCCCACCAAAGACCTGGTGCTCTTTGCAGAGGCTGCAAGGCTGGGTGATAAGATCACTCCAAGGTGACTATTGCTACAGCAGCTCCCTCCCACAGATGTCTGCATCAAGGTCCTTTCTCCTGATGTCTGCTCTGCTATTCATGAACTGTACTCGCTCCCCAGAGTCTCCTCTGCCACCATCCATGCCCTCCTGTGCCCCACGCCCATGCTCCCCTGCTCACTTCCAGGAATACAAAACACTCCCTGAGAGTGCTGCTGAATTACAGGGACCACAAAGCCCCCTGGACCTCCAGGCCATCCACCACTGCAAGAGTGGTCCAACTCCTCTGTCCCCTGGGCTCTGATTTCACTGTGACTCAAGGCTGGGAAAGTGCACCAGAAGGTGGGATGCAGCTGCAAACAGCTGCTCTAAGCTGCTCCCCCCTGCTCTCAAACAAACCTCCTTGTCCTCCATCCCAGACCTCTTCTGAGATATCCTGTGTTCCCTTTGACTTAGAAACATCACTGGTTGCCTAGACTAAAAAATGAAGGAAAAAAAAAGCCTTGGAGAAAAATCCCAAGAGGACTTTAATTATGAGACAGAGAACTCCCCAGCTCTGGGAGCACCAGGGAGGAGCGATGCTTAAACTCCCAGCCTGATGGGGTAACTTTGAAGCACCTTTCATCTCCCCCTTGGATTGGGTGTAATCTAATGACATTAGCTTGGCTTCGCTCTGGTGGAATTGGCACTGGTGCTGCAGAGGCAGGGAGATTAAAACATATGAAATAAATGTTCCTGGGGTGACTGACAGTCTAATGACATTCCAACAGGCAGCTCAATCAGCACGAGACTAACAAAGGATCAGAAGGAACCAGCCAGACTTGCAATATCACCCACAAACACAGATTTTGTTTTTATTCCAGCCTTTTTTTTTTTTTTTTTTTTCCCACTTGACTGAATTAGTCCCCATTCTGGAGTTGTCCTCAGGCTGTATACAGCCGTACTCGGGGTGGGGGATGGCAGCTGAACACGGTTAAAACACACGCTCACCTGCTATTGAACTCTGGGAGCTCAATAGCCTTGTTCAGGGCTGAAGCAGCGATTTCTGTGCTGGGAAGTCAATGAGAGCATTGTGGGCTACCCCTCCCTCCTTTTGTCCCCACACGAATAGGAGACCTACAACCCCGATACGGAGAAAGCTGCTTTCGGCTCACAGCTTCCCTTGATATTCAACCCACACACGAGCACGGAGGTGTCACACTTACCAAATTAAATCACTCAGATTGTTTTTTTAAAATCAGCCTCTCTGTAGGACAGCTGCCTTCCTGCCCAGACACAATGCCAGCTAAAAGGCGAGCGATTATTCCACTTGATTAACGAACAGTGCTGTCCATTGCTTTTGTGCACTGGGGCACCCCGGGACTCCCCCAAGCCAAGCTCCCACCTCCATCCACCTTCAGGCACTGCCATCTAAGTGGTGCTTCGGCAACACCATGCTGCTGCTGCAGCCCTGGCTCATAACCCCGTTCATCCCGCACCACGCACAGCATCCCACCGCTGGCACCGGGGATACTCTTTTGTTTCCAGGAGGAACCGCGGTCCCCTTCATGCCCAAGATCCCATAGCCATGGCCTCAATGTCTGCAGGAGGCAGCCCTGTGACAGCCCAGCGCTGTGCTCCCCAGGGACGGGGTCCCCGTCCTCATCCACACCACTCGGTGCCAACCAGCAACCCGTGTCACTGCAAACAGCTGGGAGAATTTTGTTCCCTTCGACAGGACGCTCGCCGGCCGTGCCGGCTTCCTGCGGGCACTGAAAGCAAACCCAAGTGTTTATACCTTGTAATGATGCTGTTTAGTCTGACTGCTGGGAAACAGAAATGCACGTGAAACCTAAGACTCTGATGCCAGAGATAAGAAATCAGGACCCCTGGCAAACATCTGGCAATTTCCCCGGCAATGAACCCTCATCAAAGATTACAACAAACCCATGGAGAGAGAGATTCTTTTTTTTGAGTATTTACAACAGGCTGGTCACTGGTTACCTGTGGGCTGACACCGCAGCTCTGCCATCACAACAGGACTGTGTGCGTTAGCAAAGATTACTCATACAAGCAAAGCTGGCAAGATTAGGTCTCGAAGGAATAATCCCATACAAAGAATTCACTGTACCTCAGCCTCCACAGGGCTAATAAAAAAATGGTGAAATTCAGTACATCAAATACCAGCACAAACAAACTGCAGCAGTTAATGGGAGCACTCATGTACCAAATGCTAAAACATAATGATTACACAAACAGCCTGCAGGGCAGCACCTCGAATGAGTAAGAGCTGCAAGATCAAGACCAAACCTCTGGAAAATTAAATCCCCTGTGCTGAGGACCGCACTATGCACTAAATGCTCATGGCTCCTCCTCTGTCTAGGTCTGCTCTCCTCGCCCAGGCACTGGTTCCTGATCTGAGTGGGGCTATCCCACCCCTGCCTGCTCCCCCGGGCTTCAAGAGCATCCTCAATAAATGGCTTTTCTGCATATCCACCATAAATTTCAGTAGATGCCACCCCAAAGCCATGTGTTTATTTTTCAAAGTCAAGGCTTGATTAAAGTTCTTGAGGTTTGCAGATTCCTTTGAAACATTTCCTCTCTGATACAGGGTCAGCATGTGGAAATTGGATAAGTGCGCACTAAAAATATAATTCTGTAGACAGCTCCAGCCCACACAAAAGGAAATCTTTCCTCTCGGAGAACCCACACTCTGCTGCCTGCAGAAACCCAGCGCGTTCCTGACACCGGCGGATACACAAGGAAGCTCATCGCTTCCACGTGTTAAGACTTTACATAAACACTCGGACTGTCAGTACTATCCTACTCCACATTTCAGTACTGTCACCACAAGCTGAGCCAAAATCAGCCTCTCTTCTCTGCTGGTAGTGGGGCTTAACTGGAAAGTAAAACAAGCTCTGGGGTACCCCAAATCCTCCCCTTTTTGCTTGTGCATTCATGAAAGCCACAAACACAGACACACTATGCACAAGAGCATCTTCTCCCCCGCCCTAAGCAATCCTTTCCACAAGGAGATCTGCCAGCATTTGCTCCTCTTAACTTTAAAACACGCGAGGAAAACATCTGAAAACCAATAATGACAACGCTGCCCCTTGGCCTTGCTGTTTGCTTTCTTTTAAAGAGGACACCTTTCTTTTAACCAAACACTGATTAATTGAAAGAAGAACCCCAGCTACTTTTTTTTTTTTTTTTTTTTTTTTTTTTTTTTTAAGGCAGGTGAACACAGGGTTTGTGCTCCTGGCACTGACAGGTTTGGTTACCCATAACAGGGCTGCTGCAACATTTGCCAGGGAAATATGGGAAAGGTGCATTTAGGGGCTGTGTCCACGGGCTGCGGGTGGCAGGAGGCAGCAATAGGATGCTGTGCGAGGGGTGGCTCGGCTGGGACTCGGGCGACCAGCTGGTTTCCCAGATCCACAGAGCCGAGGTCTGGGGCTTTTCTTCCACCCCCCAGCATCCCCCTCACATCCCCGGGGCGAGGGGAGCATCTCCAGGCAGGAGCAACACTGAGGGCTGGGGACCGGGGGGAGCGGGGGGACTGGGGGTTTGGGGACTGGGGTGGCGGCGAGCAGGGAGCGGGATCGGGGGGGGGGGGGGGGGGGGGGGGGGGAGGGGGGGTAGGGGTGGGGGGGGGGGCGGGGGGAAGGGGCCGGGAGGCTCGGCGGCCAGCGGGGGGCAGTGCTGGCTCGGGCATGGCCCGGCACGGCCCCGCGGCACGGCTGCCAGCCCCGTCCCGTCCGGTCCCGTGCCGTGCCGTACCTGTACCAGGCGAGGCCCCGCTCGTAGTTGCGGTCGAAGAAATGGGGCTCGGCGCCGACGGCGCGCACGTCGGGGTGCACCCGCAGGAACTCCAGCAGCGCCCGCGTCCCCCCCTTCTTCACGCCGATGATGACGGCCTGCGGCAGCCGCTTGCTGCCTTCCCCTAGCAGCGATGTCAGGGTGCCAGGGGTCCCCGCAGCGCTGCCCCCGCCGGAGCCCCCCGGGCGGCTCCCCCCGGCTCCGGGCATCATCTCCGGGCCAGCCCCCGCCGCCTCCTGCCGCCGCCGCCGCTGCTGCTGCTTGAGCCGCTGCAGCAGCCGCTTTCTCCTCGCCGCAGCCGCCTGCCAGGGGGGCAGCTCGGCAGAGCCCCCCAGGTACCCCCCGCCGCCCCCTTCCTCCTCCTCCGAGGCGGCGCCGGCTGCGATGATGGGTCCGGGCAGGGTCTGACAGCGGTCGGCCAGGCAGTAGAAGACGTAGAGGGACATGAGGAGGGAGCAGAGCATCACCAGGAACTTCTTGAAGATGCTGCGGGGCAGCGGCTCGGCGGCGGGGGCTGTCGCCGAGCTCCCGGCCATGCTCCCCCCGGGCGGCGGCCGGGCGCCCTGGCCATGCTCCGCCGCCGCCCCGCAGCGCTCAGCAGAGGCGACAGCGACAGCGGGGGGGGACCGAGCCCCACAGCATCCCCGCCGCCCCCCGGGGCTCGCCGCGGAGCCGCTTCAAGGGGGGCATGCCCCTTTCGGGGGGGAGGAAGAGGAGGAGGAGGAGGAGGAGGAGGAGAAGGAGAAAGGAAGCGGGGGGGGTGGAAGGGGGATGCTGCTGCTGCTGCTGCTGCTGCTGCCGCCGCCGCCGCCCCCGGGGCCGGCCGGGGAAACGCTGCCGGGGTGAGGGGCTCGGAGCGGGGCCCCCACGTGCGGTGCCGGCCGCGGCAAAGTTCGGCCGAGCCGGGAGCGGGGAGGGGAAGGGACGGGAGGGAGCCGAGGCCAATGGCACGGAGGGGGAGGGACCGGGAAACGCCCCCCCGGAGGGATGGGCAGAGCCGAGCCGAGCCGAGCCGGGCCGGTGCGGGGAAGGGGCAGCGCCAGCCCCGTGTTACCGCCAGCCCTGGGGGTGTCCCCCCTTCCTTCCCCCCTTGGGTTACCACCAGCCTCACTCGGCTCTCGGCAGCAGTGGGATGGAGCCGGGCTGTCCGTCCGTCTGTCCGCCCAGGTGCTCCTGCTGCCCACTCCCCCGCCCCCCCCAGCCCAGCCCAGCCCAGCCCAGCCCAAATTCTCCTGCACCCGCCCTGGCGCACACGGATCTGTGCCCGGAGCAGCCCCCGGCAGCCTGCCAGGGGTGTAAAACTCTCTCGGGACCGCCGGCAGCCCAGCACCGGACCCAAGCTCAGTTTTCTCCCTGCTCACACCAGCAAACTGCCCGCAGCCTGGCTGCAGGACCTGGAGGAAATTTCCACAGCCCCATCGGGAGGCTGCTCTCCGAGTTTTCTCCTCTTTTCTCTCCTTCGAGAGCACGTAACACGTACGAGGAGCTATCAGCTCCGTGCCTCGGCTGCCTGCTTCTAAGGGCTTCGTTATTTCATTGCCTGTGGGAATGGCCTTTTAATTTGAAATGTTTGTCATAGATTATAGACATTTTAAACAAACTTGCACATGAAACACTTGACTTAGATCTTTTTTTTCCCCCTCTGTTTGGTGTGGACCTAGCTAAGGAATTAAACTTCAACCACTTGGAAGCAAAGCTGGTCTCTACAAATTATTCAATGAAAAGAGGAAAAAAATTGCAATGAATAATAATCAGCCATCTGCAGAGCTGGCTGACTAATAAAATGTGTTTCCAAATAGTAAACAGGCCAAAATTAATAACAAATGCTATTTGCAATGAATTATTCTATTAGATCTTCCCCCAACTTTATGACATTTTTCCTCTCTAAGCAAAGAAACCTATCTCAAACGTATGGATTTCCAAAGCCATACCCACCCCAGCTGTGCGGCAGCCAGATCACTTCATCTGAAGTTTGCGAGCCCAATTCCAACCCGTGCGTCTGGAGCCCTCACCATACCGCAGTGTTTCAGGTATTCCAGTGCTTCAACATGTAAGTAGATGCCTGGTGTGATTTACAAAAGGCTATAAGCAGGTTAGGCCCCTAATACCTCTAGGCAACTACTTACCTCATTAGGAACCTAAATGCCTTTATAAGTCGGGGCTGTGATCCCGAGCTCATTGAAGTCAATGAAAAGACTTCCCTGACATCAATGGGCTTTGGAGCGGGCCTTGCAGAAGGAATGTGATCAATGGAAAGTGCTCTGACTTCTTCCTGCTGCTTATTATGATGCTCCTTTCTGGACACTTAGAACAATGCTCCGTTTTCAGTTTGAATAAATGGTCATTTCCAGCAGAGGAAACAAGAAGGGAGATGCACGGAGCGCCGTGTCTGCCATGAGGCTGGGGCTGTGGTGCAGGACTCATGGTGCCTGCTGCTTTTCTCCTGCATTGTCCTTGAAATATGGGTGAGAATCTCAGCTTTCCTTTAAAAAAAATCACCAGTTGCCTAGGGGAAACAGGACCAGAGTCTATTTAAAAGTTTTAGTGTCTAGAAAGCAATAAGCCAAATATATCTGTATTTAAAAAAGCTGTATGGGATTTAAGGAGATCTTGCCATTTGTTTCAGAGCCTGACACATTGCTCCTGAGTGCTGGGGCCGAAGGCACCGGGGGCTCCAGCAGCCACTCTCTGACAAGGAGGGTGTCTTACGTGCCAGGAAGAGCAACCGGGAGAAATTAAGGAGTGAAAATTTTCCTTCCCTGTACCCCATGTCATTGAAAACTCTGCTAGCACAGCTGCAAATAAGAAGTTACTTGGAGGTTCATTTGCAGACCAATTTTGTTCTTAGTTTGGGATGAGTTTCTCTTGGTACCAAGGCCCTTTGCTGAATGATGTTTGGTAAAGGCAGAAAAACTGGGCGGATGATGTCTTCATACCCGCTTCTGAGAATTTCCACCCTGATCTGTTTGGCCCTCCTGCCACAATAACCCCCTGAGGCATAACTTGGGTTTTTTTAGAAGCTTGGAAAAAAAGGTGCTTTTTGTTTTACTCAGCCTCTTACATAACCGACTTCACATTTTTACAGTGGCCTCTTTCCTTTTCCCTTACATTTCTCACCCTTCCACCCATTTTAACACTGTTCACCCTGTCCCACACACACGTGGCTCTCCTGGTGCCCACGGTCCCCTCGCTGGTGTCCGCCTGGCAGAGGTGAGCCCCAGTCCCAGCGGGCAGCCGGGCTGCTACTCGCTCTGGCACGGGGATGGTTCTGGCAGCTTCTCCCCTCCAGTCCTGTTTGCACTCGCTCCTTGCGCTGCTTGGCTGTACTTTTCTTCTTTTATCTCTTTATTATTGTATTGCTCCCCGCCTTGAGGGACGCCCTGCTGCACGAGATGTTTCTGGTGCCACCCCTGAGCGTGAGCAGGGCTCTTCTCCCAGCTGCTGCCAAAATCTCCCTCCACCACCAGCAGCAGCCCATTAACGAGGCTTCCTGCAGCTTGCCCAGTTCGGGATGCCCTTCCTCTGGGGTCCCCTTTTGGGACAGTGAGTAGGCAGACCTGCCTGCCTGGATAGCCTCTGACAGGCGAGCCTGCCCAGGGTTCAGCTCTGCCTGGTCCTCTGCCCCTGGGCAAGCAGGAGCTGGAGACCTGGCTCCCAGCCCTGGATATTTCCAGGTGCTCCTGTACAGCCAGCAGGACTCAGGAAAAGGCTTCAAGCCTGGATTCCTCCTGAACGCACAGCCCATGCCAGCCCCCCGGCACGGCTGTATTTTTTCCCCTTTCCCACTGACCCGTAACGTAGATGAGATCAGGGGTTAAACTGGGAGTGTGGTGGAAAAGGGACTGGGGAGCCCGAGGCGAGCACAGCTTAAGGAGTGATTATAGGGTCTGGAGGCAAAGGGAGCCGCTGCCTGTCAGGGAGCTGCTCCCGAAGAAAACATCCCATTGTAGTGGGGAGTGGACTTTGGGACAGGGCAGAGGGAAGCAGATTGATAACCAAGGGGCAACGTGACCCCGCATGGGCTCCCACAACAAAAGCCCCTTCATCTACAATGAATGGGAACAATGGCTAATGGGGACAGGCCCGCAGCAGCCTGCGGGTCCATGAGCCCAAAGGAGAGGGAGAAGGCGATGGAGGGTCCTGTCGTACCCAAATCCTCTATTGATCTCAGTAATCTCCTGGGCTTTGCCTCTTTGAAATCACACGGGAAGTTCAAGGACTTTTTGCCTTCAGATTGCAGGGACACATATTGTCCCTGATAACCGGTGGGACCCACAGCCCCAGTGCCAAGGATGAGCCGCTGCTGTCACCAGGATGCCCTGGGCAGTCCCCAGCCCAGGTGGCAGCGGTGGCAGGAGGGTTGTTGGTCCTCAGCCGGGTGCTTTCTGGTTCCTGGGCAGGTTCTGGTCCCACCAAACCTACTGGGGCAGAATACGTGTGAGAAGAGCCTGGCACAGCGGGGTGCCAGACAGATGCTCCCCTAGCCTTAAATAAAGGATTTGTGGTTCTTCACCTGTGGGCTCCTTAGGGCATAATAAAGGGAGGGGCTGAGCCATGTGGTGGGGACATCCGAGCTGCAGCCCCTGAGCATCGTGGTGGTGGCTGGGCAGGTAGGAGTGGTGCTGCAGATGTGCAGGAGAGCTGGGCAGTGTCATCAGTGCTGGGGGCTGGCAAAGGTGTCCTGAGGTATTCAGACATAGGCAGGACAGGATTTTATTTTTTTTTTTGGACAAGTGGATCCACAGGGAATGTCACATAGAGCAGGAATAAATAAATAAATAAATGAAATTGAGGGAGTATATTTATCCTGTGCTCAGTTACCCTGACAAAACGACTTGACCCATTGCAGAATATTGAATGCCCACCCCCAGAAAGCAAACAGACCTGTGAGCAGAAAGCAGACGAAGTCTTCCTCCTGCTTTGGCTGAGTCGGGAGGCAACAGATCCAATACCCGCTGCTTGGCCCTGGCACCGGGAGCCAGCTCTGTCCCCCTTGTATCCGATACCTCCTCCCCAGCGGCGGTGGAGACGGGGCCAACTTGATTAGGGAGCTGGCAAGGGATGTGAGGACATCTGGGAGGCCTCGGGTCGGAGCATGAATTAATAAGAGATGGTAAGAGGAGGAGGCTGAATGGGATTTGAGGCCCTGACAGGAGCTCGGGGAGCCCCACGGATGGAGGGGGGGATGCTCACCACCGCGATGGAGGGATCATGCTGGTGCACCACCACCTAGGGGGGCAAAAGGGCTGATGTTCAAGTGAGCCCCATTTGTCCTCCCCTGAGATATATTGGCTGTGATTTATCTATATGATTTATGAGCCCTCCGGGGCCAGCTGATCCTGCCTCCCACCAGCTTGCTGAAGCTGCAGCACCCAGCTGTGTTTTTGGTGGCCCACCACTGTCTCGGCCCCCTGTTGCCCCCTCGACACCTCCGTTCCCTCCCCAGCCAATGTGGCTGAGTGCTCCAGGCTCCTTACATGGATGAGCTGGGGCAGCTACTGAGATGGGCACACGAGCAGCAGCACCTCCCTCCATCAGCTGCAGGGTGGGGGGTCTGGGTGCTACCTGCTGGGGTCTGGGTGCTGCACACAGGGGGTTGGGTGCCCTATGGGGGGGTTGGGTGCTGCTTTGGGGGGTCTGGGTGCTGATGTGTCCATGCCTACAGCCTGTGGTGTGGGGTACGCTATTCAGGCAACCCAGCCTGTTGGCTTTGTAGCCCCGCTGGCAAACCAAACGGATCAGCAGCTCACCAGCATCACCAGCGCTCCTCAGCCATTGCAGGCAAATATTTACAAGAGCTCTCCAAGGGAAACCCATAAAGTGTTCCCTGGTATAGCTTTCGGAGCATCACTCCAGACAGCTATATTAGCTGGAACATGAAGCAGTTACACTCCTGCTGCTCTTCCTGGGCTTTTGAAACAGATACTTGTCTCTTTTATTACCTTTGTTTGTGTCTCGTTTTATTTGTGCACTGTGTGCTTCGTTGTGCTGGCTTTGGTACGGTTGTGACCGGCTACGGCTTGGAACAACAATAAATACCGTCTGGGCCTTTTGCACTTTTTAATATTATTCCCCACTTAAAAAAAATAAAAAATAAAAAAAAGAGCCAAGTCAGACAATGAAAACAATACAGGGAAAATTAAACCCTAAATCTGCATTTATGGTTCCATATTAAACACACAGGGAAGGCTGTTTTCAAACTGTCGACAAAACTTTTTTTTTTTTTCTTTTTCCTATTACTAATGTGTTTTGGGGGAAAGTGAAGAAAATTTTAGGGAGAAGGGTTGACTTTTGAAATTTTGTCTGTGCTGGCAAGGTTCCTCTGGTCTAGGATGGGCTTGGTGGCTGGAGGAAATTACCGCAGGGACCAGAGTGGTGATGGGAGCTGCCCACGCCTGTGTCCTGGCTTCATCATCATGAGAGGGCAAAGCCTTGCAGCTCCCCAAACCCTAACCCAGGGGCACTGAAGTTAAGGGAATTCTTTTTAATGACATATTGGATATCAAGTGATGCTTGGAGAGCATCGAGGTCTGGGACAGGCAGCCAAGCTGGGCAGAAGAGACAGAGAGCCATGAGCTGGGCAGGAACGAAGGTCAGGGCCGTGAGCACTTCACAGGAGGTTTTTGGGAACAACTCATCCTTAATGCAGCAATGGCACGGGGAGGGGGAGGCTTACCCTTACCTTGTGACCCCTTGAAAAACCCAGGAGGCCCAAGCCCTGGGGATATCAGCACCTGGGCCGGGTGGCAGGGTTTGTCCCCAGCCGTGGGGACATGGTGCGGCCACAGCTCCGCACCCCGGCTGAGCGGCGCTGGTGACAGCTCCGCGTCCTGCCTCGGCTGGGCTGGGGAGAGCGCTTTAAAAGGAAGCAAAGCAGTAACACAGCATTAGTTCCTGCTGGAAGGGCGAACGAGAGACGCGCATTCCTGCCTTGTATGGGAAATTTGGCCCGCTGACATCACCCCGGGAGTTTGGGCTGAATTCTGTATTCTGAGCATCCCGTCCGCAGACGGAGCGCTCCTGCTAGGCGCTGCTGCAGGCGCTGCCAGCTCGGGGACGGCTGGGCTTCAGCTGCGGGTGAAGTCATGCCTGGAGCATTCCTGGGTCTTCCATGGGTGATAGGCAACTGCTAAAACCATGGGGTGGGGGGAGCCTGCCCTGTTGTGCATGTGTCCAGCGTGTCTGTCCTACCAGGTGCAGCTGGACCAGCCCAGGGAGATGTGGTCACCTCCTGGGCATGGTGAGAGGGGCCAAGATGAGGTCAGGTTGGTCTGAACCTGTTGGTAACCTACAGCATCCACAAGCCATGCACTAAGCAGGTATTTTATTTGACAGCCCCCAGCCTTCCCCCCCTCTCTGCTCCCTCCTGGCTTCTACGTCTGCCCATGAGCCCTTCACGTCCCCCTGGGAGGTGCCAGAGGCACCAGCAGTGAGGCTCTGGGAGCACTCAGTCTCTGCTAAAGGTGGGAAAAGCTTGGCCTTGAGGTTCCCCTTCATTCTGTGATCCCAGCACAGAGATCTCCACACAGGTAAAGAACCAAAAAGTGAAGGTGTGTGTGCACAAAAAGGTGTTCATGTCTGTGTGTGAGCAATCGCACTGGGTGCCTGCACAGGCGAGCAGCAGTACGGGCGTGCATAGGGCTGTGGGGGTGTCTGCGTGTTTGCAGTGTGCAAGCTCGGCATATGGGCATGCCATGCATATTTTTCATTGAGGGTTGCGTGTGTTCGTAGGCTTCTCTGCACGGATGTTCACAGAAAAACGGCCTCGTGTGCATTTCTCAGCACACACCCATGTGCATGTAGGTGTCCCAGCAGTAGCCAGGAGGGAAATGGGTGAGGACACTGAGCATCATCGCGTGCTGTGTCACTGCCAGACTTCGTTTCCCCATCCTGTGCATGGGTGAGGGGCGGGAGGAGGTGATGGCCGCGCCGTGCTCCTTGCAGCATGGACGGGGGCAGCCACGCCGTGGGCTGTGGTTTTGCCTCGCCGGCTTCTTTGCGTCGGCGGATTTTTTTCTTTCCGTCTGCTAATATCAACAAAACCTGCCAGGGCACCTCCTCGCCAGGGCTCCCTGCGAGCGAGCGCGACATACTTGGAGCATGCAGTCAGCTTTTCCAGCCAGTCCACACGGCCGGAGTAAACTGTCTAAGCACCGTCAGAACCACTTTATAAACTCAGGATGGGGAGGAGATGATGGATGGCTCCACACTGGACATGACACAGCTTCTACACTTCCCTGTATTTATAATATTTGTGTATTGCCCCTACCTCAAAGCTTGACAGGGCTGGTCCCATTCACTCAGAGATATGAATTTGGCACAGCCTGACATAAACTCCATCACTTCGGGCCACCAAGGGAGAACCATTGTTATAAACTTTCGCCCCTCTTTTCCCCCCTTCCAGTCGCATTATTTCTTTACAAGCCAGCAAGAACAGAACCAAATGTTTCACATCTGTTCTCACCGCCCGGCCATTTGCATGAGAATTGTGCTGGGGGTCTCCACGAGCGCCGCACGCCGGCCAGGGGCCGGAGCCGGGCACCACAGCCCCGCTGCTCCTGCCAGATGTCTGGGTTCAGCACAAAAGGCACGGGCCCTTGGCTTTAACAAATCACCTTCTTTTGGGATCTAAGCACTCCAGAGATGTGTTGGCTGCTCTTTTTTTTCCAGGCGGTGTCGTGGAGCTGGTTCTCACCCCTGGGTCAGGTCTTTGAACCCCTCGTTGGAGGGGTTTGGTGGTGCTGGTCTTGCCGAGGGTGGGCAGCGCATCGGAGAGGCTGAAGGCAGGGGCAGCTCTTGTGCAATCCATCAGGAATGGTAATTTTCATGGTAGGTCATTTCCTGCAGGGGTTCAGCACCACCCGGAAAGTCCTTGAAAAACAGGCCCCTGTTTCCCAGGCAGTGCCCATTTTAAAGACAACAAAATTTTCACTATTCTGCTCTCTCCCTGCTTGCCAAAAGCATCTCCTGCACGCCTGCTGCCCCTGCAGCCCCTGCCCTGCGCTCTCCAGGCCAGCCTGGCCACTGGTGCTGGGGCTGGTGGCGAGGTTTGGGGCCACCACTTTTGGGGGCTGTTTGTTCTCTTTTCAGCCGGGCTGGGCTTCAGGAGCTGCTAGACGGCCGACACAGCAGTGGATATAAGACAGTGTTGATGTAAGCTGGGAAAAACTGCTCTGGAAATTCTAGCAGAGAGTGTAACAGTTGGAGCCCCTCTCTTCCAACCACACAAGTTGCTCTGATCCCACTCCCAGTTTAGCTGATGCTCAGTCTTCTAAGCCCTGGGATTTTTCTGAGGAAAATTAATGTGTATAGAGAAGTTTTCATAGCTCCACGGCCTGCAGGGCTTCTCTGGTCCAGGGCTGTGTCTCAGCCCTGGCGTGGGTGATGCCGGGTGGCTCTCCTGCTCCTCTTGGGTGTCGTGATGTAGAGCACAGCCCCCAGGTACTTTCAGCTCCATGTCCTGAAGACTTCACAATGGGAATCATGCCCCATAATCAAGATTATCCCAAGTAGGAGTTATCGGTACAGCCCACTAGGTCTGTTCTTGGGGCTGTCTGACCTCGAGCTGGCAAGCTGATGTTTGTGTGCTGGCATCTGAGCCCTGTCCATGTGGTTTGTGATGGTTCCCACGAGCTGGGAATCACCCTGTGGGGACATTCAGGGAAGGCAGAGTGGCCCCACAGGAACCAGCACCTGCTGGGGTCACGATCCCCAGCTGCAAAATCCCCCTTTGGTCATTTCCAAGCATTTAACTGCATTTTGGAGGACTCTCAGCCACAAAGGCAATACAGATTGTGCATCGATCCGGCTCCCTTGGTCAACAAGTACCATGACTGTGAGTGATGGGCAGCATCAGGAAAGCCAAGTGATGCAGCTGTGTGTTCAGCTGTAAGGTGTGGGACAGACAAGGCTGCAATTGGCATTGACTCTGCAAGCTGTGCACCCAGGGGAGGGGAACATCTCGGCCCAAAGCACGGGTTGCTGACAGCACAAGTGAGAGGGGACAGGGCAGGGACACAAGCCACCTCCTTGTCACATCCAGGCTCATTGAGAGCAGAAGGCACCGGCTGCTCCCACCCTGCAGGGCTCGAGCAGGTCGGACCACAAGCCCTGAGCCCATCTCTGTGCCAGGCGCTCTCCACTCATCGCAGGGGGCAGTGCCCCACGTCCCCACGTGTCCCCAGGTCTGCACTGCAGGCTGGCTGTCACCAGCAGCAAGGGTGCACAGGCTTTGTGCTACAACCCAAATGCAAAGAGGAATGAAAAAAATGTACACCAAGGCCGTGGAGGCCTTTTGGGTGGAGAATTCCTGGTGTGCAGCACCTGTGGCCAGCGGCAGGGTCATCCTGGCATGTCGCTCAGCTGTGCCCTTCACTCCCAGCCAGGCCACCGGTGAGACGCGTGCTGACCTTTAGGGACTGAGTATTTTTTCAGGCTGCTGCCTGGTGGGCCAGGTGTCTGGCAGGCAACCGGGGAATCCCTTTGAAGCTGACATTTTTCAGCAAATTGTGTTTTCTACCTTGTATTGGAGACACAGGTTCAGAAAGGCTCATCTGCACAGCCAGAGGCTCAAACAGCTCTTGGTTTGTGCATGAAGCATTGCCAGCTCCAAAGGATCTTGTTCATGTTCAGCTGGATGTAAAGGATGGCACTAAGCTCAGGGCACAGGACAGTCAGTGTCTGGTCTGTTTTGCATCTTTGTGCTTGCAGCAATGCAGCAGGACGGGCCCTTCTCAGTGCAGCTGTCCTGGGGTGATGCTCAGAAGGATGTGGACAGGCCATAGCAGCACAAAAGCAAGTCCCTGTGATGTCTAGAAGACCACTAAGAAGGCTCCAGGAATGAGGTATTTCCACTGGTGCCTTCCAGCTCCCGGTCTCTGTTGTCCCCCCTGGTGATTCAGTCTTGTCACATTGCAGCTTGGGCGTTGGGAGAGGGGCGGCTGGGGGCGATGAGGCTGCAGCTGCTGTGGGGCTTCACTTCCCTGCGCACAACTGCTGCAAACTCCCTGTGCCGAGAGGACAGCCCCATCCCCACCTGCCCCATCCTTTCTCCTTCAGGTGGTCTGCATTTTGGAAATCCTCCTTGTCTTAAAATAAAAGCAGCAGGAGCATCAACAAGAGCCACCTGCTTCGTATTTGTGCTGATGGTGATGCCTTAGATTAAATCCTGAGACCTCAACTCCTTTCTCTTGAGCTTCCAGAGAGAGTAGACACAGCAAACTGGGAAGCTGACAAATGGCACAAAAGGTGTATATTTGTGTAAAAAAACAAGGCTGGTTGGTTGAAACTGATGCTGGCTGGCAGCAGGAAGGAGGATGTGCAGTATGTACTTGTGAGCACAAGAGGGAGAGCAAGGAAGGAAGAGAGATGAAGGACAGGAATGAAGGAAATGGACTTGATACCTGTTTGTAAACTAGGTCAAGATTAATAGTGATTTGGGTAGTCTTGGATCCCAGCCCAATTTTACAGGCTTTGCAGAGGCCTTTGTAAAGGAAAGACAATTCCTGCCTGGAAGAAGGAGCGGCCGATGGCCCCGCTTGGGCGGTGATTTACACAGTTTTCACTTTACACGTGCCAGGAGCCCAATTTCCACCTAACCACATGAGTGAGGATTAGCAGGCTGTGGGCCCAGCAGGTTAAATCAAGGCTCTGGTCTAATCCTGCTTATGACAGTCAAGGCAAGGGAAAAACAAAACAAAACAAAACAAAAACAAACACACACAGACAAGGCCCACCCTGACTTGTGAACCGACTACTTTTATTTCACTGCTTTACATTTTAGCTGCTTTACTCTGCCATTCCCTCTCATTACGGTACTCGAGCAGACATGAAAATGATTGCTCCATTGGTTGAACTGATCTAACACAAGGGATTCAAAAGAGATGTGAGCTTGAATGCCGGGGTTGGTATCTTGCAAGACCAGCTTGGTGTTTGCTCCCTGGGCACAAGACACTTTAGAGCGATTGAGCAGCAAGTCTTGTAAAAACCCTCCTGGAACGGGCGCAGGGTTGGAGTGTGTCTGCTGGTGCCATGGGGCTGGCGTGGGGCAGTGGGAGCAGAGCCACCCCCGTAGAAATGGGATCCCGAGGCTGAATTTGCCAGGCAGTGGAGTGCTGGGGATCCTGATGGGGGGGTTTTGAGAGCTATTTAGCGGCACTGAATTGGGACTTGAAGCAGAATTAATTGAGCTCAAATTGCATCCTCCTAGCAATCTGCTAATCTGCTCCAGCAGGAGGATAATGACATCTTGAGAAACCAGCTTCAAAAATTGAAACTTGCCGAGTTTTAATAAACGGGCTGCTTAGAGAGGGGATTAAAACTTGCATATAAAATATTGCCATACCAAGACTTCTGTTCACATGGGAGTCTTTTGCCTCTAAATAGACGGAGAGGATCTCTGGAGAATTCGCAGACTGCCTGCACTCACACACACACACACACGATTACACACCCAGGAGCACACAGAACCAAGCTGCTCTCATGTCCCCAAATTACTTTTCTTAAACCATGTTTATTAGTCCTAGGCAGTTCTTAGCATGTGGGAACTTTAATAAAAGCTCCTTTCAAGCAAAATCTCAAAGTGCTCTGCAAACAGCAACAAATCGTGTGTCACATCATCCCTGGTGACATGGGGACAGCACTGTAGCTGCTGGGGAGTAAGTGGTGTGGAGCAAATGGCAGAGCTGAGTACAGAAACCAAAAGTCTTTTGAGCCCTGCACCCTCTCCCAGTCTATTTATTTTTTCCCATTTTCAGTGAGGTCTCTGTCACTGAGAAAATGGGATTTTTGCTCTGATTGCAATGGCAGCCATTTGGGAAAATGCCCTCTTCCTGGTGCAAGTCCATAGCACGGTGGGACTTCTAGGGCACCCGACCCGCAGTCGGGTTTGTGGCCTTCTCCCTCCATCTCCTGTCATAACCAAGAGCAAATGGCTTGGATTTCTGGAAAATCCTCCACTGTGGCTCCCATCTGGGTGCAGCTGGCTGAAAGTGCTGAGTGCCTCAACGCTGAGCAGCTCCTTTTGCTCTTCTGCTCAGGGTAACTCCCGTTGCGCTCCCTTGCTCATCCCCGCAGGCTTTCCCTTGCTTCCCCACCTCTCCCTTTTTGCTTATGTCTCCACGTTAATCTAATAAGAAGGAGAAGAGACTCTCCACAGAGTCTTATCCATCACCTTCAATTTCCATTTTATTAGCACGGGTACCCACAGCAAAGCAAATAAACTGCAGCGGGTTGTTTGCTCTGCTGCCGTCAATAATATTGGCATTGCCACTGACCCAATTAGGAGCGTTTGCTGGTGTTCAGTAATAAGCTCAGACCTGGCCCGAGGTCTCTGTCTTTCACCGGGTGGCTCACAGGCTGCTATGAAATATTTATGAACGATCTTGGATGACATCTGTTTGCTATTTTGCTGCTGATGTTCCCGGCGAGCAGCCGGCCTGGGAGATGCATGCTGGAGCATGGGCACGAGCCGAGCCCTCACTGGTGAATCAATGGGAAAATAAACAGAAGTAGGGCTCAGCCACGCCAGGCAGCAGGTCCTGGCCACCCCCGTGGAGCACAGACTGTGCTGGTGCAGCCATGGGTGGCTGGAAAAGCAGCACCCTGCATGGCGTGTCTGCTGCTGGCCAGGCCGCGCTGGGTCCCTTCCCAGTACTGAGCATTTCTGGTGGCGTGTGCATATCCGATGGGATGGGTGGTGGGACCCCATGGGAACTGGACCCATCACTGGTTCAATATGGGCCAAGGAGAAGTCACGGAAGACATGTTCCACCTGCCTTGAGCTCAGCCAAGTCATCTGGCTGGCCATGGAGTGGATGTCTCAAACCTCAAAATGTCCTGAATTATCCAGCACCCCAAAATCACCGTGGTTGTCTGAGCACCTAAATCCACGCCTGAGGTGGGAATTTCACTTCTGTTTCTCTCTGGGGAGCTGTGCTTCCTGCAACTTCCTCAGGGCACAATGACTTCTCCCCCCTTCCCCAGCACTCACTAGGATCCAGAACTCACCAAACAGCTCGTTGACTTTGTTAGTTACCCAATGTCTGTTCAAAGTCTCCCCAAAGGCCTCCTGCCTCATCTCTGGTGGCCTCTCCATCACACCTGGTGGAGGCTGACAGCTCTGGCATGGCTCAGAGCTGAGCATCCCTCTCCGCCCTGCCTCCCCCAACCCTGCACCTCCACCACTCCCCACCAAGGCCACAGATGACCATGGGCTTTGGTCACGACACCATCCAGCTCCATCACCCTGCTGAGCCATTGGAGCGAGCTCCGACCCTCGGAGTGAAGGGCTGCCCAGCAGGGAGGCTGTGGGTGCACGTGATGGGTAAAAGCCCAGAAAATGCCCCAAATTACACCCTTCCTACTGCAAGGAGAAAACAGGCTGGGCCGAAGCTGTAATTTGCACAGCAAGAAAGTGGTTGAATTTATACCATATTGTGCCTCTGAGTGCAGCTCGTTCCCTGGAGCCCCTGGTAGCACCAGTGCTTTCTCCTGAGACCCCATCCACACCCCCTGAGCCTCCCCACAACTCCTCAGAGGTTGTGCGGGGGCTGTCAGCAGCAATTCTCATCAGGAGTTAATGACAGAGGTCTGAGTCCCCCCTCTGACATGCTGATGACACTTTCATGGATGTGTTATCTTGCCATAGATAAACCTGTCACCACCACACCTTAGAGAGATGCTTTTCTGCAGGGTGAGTCCTGGCAAACCCCACAACGTGTGCGGAGCAGCTCGGGACAATTTCCTCAGCAGCATAAAGCCCAGCTTAGGTGCAATCTCAGGTGTGGAAGGAACAAATTGCTGATGTTGGAATGAAGAGCAAGCAAAGACCCACAAAGAGGCACCCATCTCCAGCCCTTTGGACTGACTCTCCCCGGGGGCTGAAAGCCACTGGGTTAAGGACCTCTCTGGAGCATCTCTCCATGGCCTGTTTTCTACCCAGGATGGTGCTGTTAAAGATGCTCTTTCCCTTCCTCCTCAACTCTATCTATCCACCTATTGTGGCTTTGACTGAACCATAGAATCATAGAATGGTTGGGTTGGAAGGAGCATTCACCCAGTTCCAACCCCTGCCATGGGCAGGGAGCCCTCCCAGCAGCCCAGGCTGCTGAGCCCCGACTGGCGCAGGGAGCTGTGTGTGTCCATCTGTCTGCCTGTGGAGGCTGCGCCTGGAAAGCCTTTGGCAAGGCCCTTGGGAGTTGTGTATCTTCAGCACCCACCGCTGAGGGCTCTTTTAGCCAAAAAGGCTGGAAAATAAAAAATAAAAAATATTTTTTTTTTTAAAGAAAAAAAAAAAAGTAACAAAGGAGGAAAAGCCACCCTGGTCATGTTCCAGGCTTGGCAGGAAGGACCCACCACTGCCCCCCCCAGCCATCCCAAGGAGCTGTTTTAATTAAGCCCCCTGCAGACCCCGCCTTGTGTCTGGCTCTCCAGCCAGGCACTTCCTCATGGTGACTTTGCTCACAGCGGAGGGTGCTGCTGCTAACACTTTGTTCTACCTCGAGTATATGAGGACGAAAGATAAGTGGAAATAATTTTCCACTGAAGGGCATCAGTAAAATGTATGAAAACTGCCTGTCTCTGGACCATCTGGCTGCTGATAATACAACATTAATAACCACACTCAATTAAGCCGGGCTTCCCTTGGGGAGCAGGGTTTCAGTTGGGCAATGTCACAAGAACTGATGTAATCCAAGTTGTGATGCCACCAATAGCAGCTGCCCCAGGAACCTGGGTCCCGGGAAGGTGTCCAGGCACCCTCAGCTCTCTGGGACAGCCACTGCCACAAGCAGATGCTTTGTAAAGATCCCTGAAAGAAGAAGTGTGTGAGATGACTTGCTGGTGCTTGATGATCTCAAGCTTGATGACCTGCTTGATGATCCCAACCTGGGCACCAGAAGCCCCATGGGTGAAGGAACTATGTAGTGGGACAATGTGCTGAGAGGTAATGATGGGCTCTCTGGGGTGCTGGAGGGGGACTTGGGTAAATACGCAGGGGGATGGGAAGGGTTTGGGTTTTCCACTCAGTGGGAATTCCTGAGCTGAAGAGGACAGACCATGTGGAGATCCTTTGGTATGAATGTGGATGTGCCTGGTCACAGCTGCTTCAGAGAGACAATTTTTTCCCTCCTGCCATCACTTAAAAAATCCCTTTCCTTCCCCCCAGGCTAAGGGATTTTCTCATTTCCCTTAAGGTTTTTAAGGGGTGGAGGCTTGTGATTTGACAGGGGTTAGCAGGCACGGGAGGAGCCACCCAAGGAAGAGCTCCCTTCATGGTGGGGACATTTGTGACCTTCTGTCACCACCCAGCTATGTTCCCCACCCCAATGCAGCTGAGCTTCAGCTCATGACCTGCCCTTCGCAGAGCTCCTACTTTCCATCCAGAGCTCTTCAGAACTGCAGGATCTTCTGCTGCAAGCTGGATTTTCTGCAGCATTGGAAGAGGTTCACCAAAAAGCCACAGGGAATTTCTGATACCTCCATTTTTACCAGGTTTGTCACAGTTCCAAAAGCTCTGCAAAAAGAATGAAGTTTGATGGCACAGGGACATGAGACTCAGCAAACTGGAAAAGGTGAGGAAAAATCACTGAGTTTTTTAATGTAATTCAGTGCACAGCATTTCTTGCTGCTTCTACCCATGGAGTTTCTTTGGTACCAAGGAGAAGTGGAGGCAGGAGCTGACAAAACAGGGATTTATGAGTGGGATGAGAACCCTTCCCAATGCACTCCGCATGGGGCAGCCTCATCCCTTGGGATGCAGCACAAGGACTCCCCAGGGGAGCTTCCCATTTCAGGAAGGGTCAGACAGCTCATGTCCAGCCTCTGTTTGGCAGCTGACCCTGTGCAAACTGATCTTGTCCCACTTGCTTAATTAGCCTCTAATTGCATGCTTCTGAACAGAGGTGCTCTCCCTGTGAGCGTGTACAGCACCCAATGCGAAGAAGCTCTGGGTGTGGCTGGATCTCTGTAACAAAACCCAAATAAATAGTCAATGGGTGGAAACAAAAGAGCAAAACCAGTCCAGGTGAGTCTTCACAGACACCAATTTTTCAGCAGGGCCTTCCAAAGGAGCTGAAACACCTCCTGAAGTCAGGCCAAGGAGCTGTTAAAAAAAATAAAATTGCTTACATTGAAAATATATTGTTTGGTTCATTTAACAATGGTTAAAGCAATTTAGAGACATCAGCAGGATCAGAGTGAGGGATTTGCTCTGTTTGATCAGACAAATAATCCGTGATGCTGGATGCCTTCAGAGGTTCCAGCGCTGGGTTTCCTTCTGAGAGCCCCTCTCTGCCCTAACCAGAGTCTGGGCACATCCCACGCGGGCACGAGCACTCCTTCCCACCTCCCCAGGCAAACTGCTGCTGTTCTGCTGCTGCTCCAAGGCATGAGATTGGATTAGGCTTTTCTTAACTTGCCTCTCTCTGAATGCAGTGTTGCCAATTTGTACGATTTTATGCCAAGCCTTGTGATATCTGGGATTTTTCCTAGAGCATGAGTTCCTGGAATAAAGTGATTACAGAAGAACCTGATCTTTGCCACGGTTAAAAAAGTACATTCCTATCCCTCGTTGTTACCAGAAGGGTTGAGACTGGAAAGGAAGTGCATGTGAGGGGGAGCTTAAGGTTCCTCTTCTACCACCCACTGATCGACATCCAAGTGTCTGGAGCAGTCCCAGTCAAATTTACCTTGTAACTATGGATAATTTTTCCACCAATACACAGGATTTAAAAGGGAGCCTCCTTTCTGGACAGGTAACAGGAGATTGTCAAAATGCCCCTGCTGGTCCTGACCAAATGGATGTCATCCCATGTCCTGTCCCCAGGGCAGTGGCACATCCCCGGGATGCTCTTGCAGCCTCAGTGTTCAGCTCAGGGACCACCCATCATTAGACCACCTCCTGCAAGGCCTAACGGTGCAGTGACAGATACAGCCATGCTCAGAACATCTGGGTGACAACCCACATCTGCCCAAGGCTCTTTGCTGCAGGATCATCCCCTGTTCTGAGAGGGTAAGCCTTGGTCTCCTCCAATGAGGGCCACCTCCACGTGGTTATGAAGATGGAGAACATCTGTGATAAGGTTTACTTCTGATGAACTTACTTTGGTGCTTGCTTTATACATCCTCTTTCTCCATGTTTCACCATTAAACGAAATGCCCTCTTATCCTTTTGAGATGAGCACATTTTTACTTGACTCAGAATCCCTTGGGTTGGTTTTGGGGGTTTAGCATCCACTGAGTCAGTGACCTGAAAGATTTTAGCTCCTCATCACCAGCTTGCTCTGCTACTGCTATCTTGAGCCCCGGTGTTAGTAAATGGACAACAGCAACAGTAGAATCCCACTTAGAGATGAACCTTGTTATTTTTATACCAATTACAAGGTTATGGATCAGGCTAAAAGGTGTTTAATATGCTGTAATATTTAGGCACACTTGGCTCCCATGTTTATTGGGGCTGTTTGTAGCAACATGTACTATGTGCTCACTGTGGAAGTATGTGGCACGCACATAAAATTGGTGCAGATGTGCTGGGAAGCACCGAGAAAGCTGGGCTGAGCCACAGGGCAGGGAGCAAGGGCTCCTGACTGCACCGAGGGCAGTGGGAGAAGGGCAGAGAGGGGAGGAAAAGGGAGAAAATCCTACCTGTGGTGTCTGCTCCACTCAGCTGCATCTTACTTTTACATAGTGTTTTCTTTTGAGGGCTCGAAATCCCATTGCACAATATTGTAAAAATGTCATAAAATATTTTATTGCATCGCACAACTGAATTGCTGCCAAGAGCCTTAACCCCTGAGTTGCCTCCTTCCCACGGATGTGCAGTGTCACCAGGCAGCAATGGGCTCACTTTGTTTTGTGGCTGAATTTTGAGGAGGATGGAGGGGGTTTAGGGGCTTAGACGTGGAAGCTGCTGTATCACTGCTCCAGGGTGATCTATTAGTCTGTAAGACTGATGGCAGCTAATACAGGGCCTTCTCATGCCTCTGCTTGGGGATTTTGGCTTGATTAGAAATAGAGGTAAGATCGTTCCTGATGCCATCACTTGTCACCATTTCCCAGCCCTGCAAATACCAATGGAAACATGATTGCTGCTCTGCAGACACATGGGGTGAGCCCCACCACTGTGTTTCATGCTGAATCCATCAAACAGATGTGGAAAGGACAAGGAAGCAGCTGGTGTCAGATCAAAAAGCTGTAAGGGGTAACGGACCAGACCTTCCAGCAAGTCCATGGGGGTGCTGTACATCAGCCCTCAGGAGGCTGATCAGACAAGGCCAACGTGTGATTAGAAGACTCCTGTTCCTTCAAACAGCCCCAGAAGGAAAACCTGACCCTTGGAGTGTGATCTAGCTCTGTCCAGCTCAGCAGAAGTCTAGGTATTCCTTCAGTTACCCTCACCATCCCCGGCCATGTACCATTCTGGGGCAGAACCAAATGACCACCTGGCCACCCGATCCCTGCCTCGACAGATGCTGTTGTTATCTTGGGAAATATTTCATATCAGCTGGAAAATTCCAGCGAGCTGGGGAGGCTGGAGGCCTCTCCTCCTGCAGATGTTGGGTCTGCGCTTGCCAGCAACCAGATCTTGGCTGGACTTTGTTATAAAGAAAGAGGGAAAATTAGCCAGCTGTTCTCAGTGGAGATTTTCATCTCTTTTTCTCCCTCTTTAATCAAAGAAATAACAACTCCATGAAAGGCTTGGACAGAACTTTTTCAGCCCCCGGGGGAAATCCCTCCTGCTCAGAGGTATAGACACCAGCTAATTCTCAGTTAAAACCTATTTTGAGTGATACTTCTTGGGTGTAAAGCCATCTGCTGGTGTTTATACAGCGGTGAACATTCAACCTAGGGGTAGCCCTGAAAGGCAAAATCCAAAATATCCATTCTTTTGTAGCTCTGAACAACACAGGACAAGCAGTACCACATTTTCCAGCCTCCACAGGCAGTAAAGAGGTTGTGGTGTTGATTCATGGTCTAGAAAAGTACTTAAGAGAAGCATTTATCTGCTGCTATGACCCCCAGGACAGCCTCTGTCTGCGGACTCCTGCCCTCGCCCAGCTCCTGAGCCATCCTGTGTGCCCCATGTCCCACAGCCACACTGCTGGGGTTTTGATGTGGGACTTTTATTGCAATTTTCCCTCGAGCTTGTGCTAAATCTCCCATCCCAGAGGCCCGCAAGCTGGCTGGGATGTGCCGGGGAGGAATGCAGGGAGCTGCTCATTTGCTTTTCAGTCTAAACAAAATGCTTTCCCATAAACACGAAGGAGGAAGCCCCACTTGGCCTAGCCCCTTGGAAGAAGCCTCTTCACTGGGAATGTTTACGTGTTGCCTCTGAAACCTAAAACAACTCAGAGCCAGGCTCAGAGCAGAAAAAGCTCCGCTCACAACCAGCCCCGGTGCAGCGAGGCCTCAGCCTCAGGAGCGGAGCCGGGGCCACCGCCAGGACGCCCGCACGTGGCTCCGCCAGGCCCAGGCCTTCCTGCACGGGGGCGGTGAGGCCAGAGCCTGGAGGAGCAGGCCACTGGCCCCAGCATGCTCATCCTGAGTGTTCCTGAGGGGTCAGTGAGGCTAAGAGCCCACCAGCTTCTCCACAGGGAACTCAGAGCCTTTTGGGAGATTCGGGGCTCGCCTGGCATGTCCCTGAGTCCTGGCAAGGCAACCAAGGTGCCTGAGCCCCTGCCTCCTGACAGCCCCAGTACAACACCAGTGCTTCTTCTTTGGAGACCCAGGCACCAAGCTGGGATTCCTTCATCTTCAGTCACTGCAGGACTAGTGGCTGGCATTGGGATTGCTGCCAGGGGGCTGGTGTGCTGGGCAGCTTGGGTTTGACTGGGCAGTGCCTCAGTTTCCCTGCTGTGGAGCGGGGATAACGGCATGGATGTGCCCCGAGGAAGCATGACTGCACATCTGGCTGGAGATCACAAGGGGACTTTCATTATATTGTGAAGCAAAGTCTTTTAGGATTATTTGGTGTTTCAGAAGACTTGACCATGGGCAGAAATCCCTAAGTGCTCAGGGGATGCAGACATCATCACTTGGAGCTGCTTTCTGGGGTCACCGTGGCCAGCTGGTGAGGCAGCAGGATGCAGCCCCAGGGGCAGCCATTCCATTTCAGGGAACGGCTCCGTAGTGGCCTCTGCTATTAGCTGAACCAAAACAGGGAGTATGAAACTCATTTGCCTATCCCCAGCATTTTAATAAAATGTAGCCCCCACATTAACAGCTCCACTCCTGTCTGCACTCAAGACTGATGGGAGATAGCGCTCTGGTATTAGAAGGAACAGAAATCTCTGCTGCTCCTGGAGCAGTTAGGGCAGCTCTCCCACACATGCTGTGAAGAAGCAGCTGAACACAGCCCCAAATGGTGCAATCACCCCCCCAGCTCCAGGTCCTGGGCCATGCGTGACAGCTGCTGCAGACAGAGCTTGCTTGCACAAACTCAGACATGCATATGACGTACGACCAGGTGATGTAAAGATGCTTTTTTTTTTTTTTTTTTTTTCTGGCAGGAACAGGCACAAATCCATATACAACACGGGACAAGAGCATGCGAACACACCCAGCTGCGTGCAGTGCTGTTTGGGAAGTGCTGTGTGCAGTCCCAGAAGCACAGCACAGTGTCTCTTCTCCCAGAAACAGCACAAGCACTGGGTTGGGACGTGCACTGGGCTATTGAATTGCCTGGTGTAAGGTTAATCTAGCTTGTAACCGCTGCAGGAAGGCATTTAGCATGTATTGCTGCGAGCACCTTGGGGCAGAGGTTGTCTTTTCTAGATGTATAGGACTTAGGAGGAAAAGGCCTATTGCAGCCTATACAGATGCATTTATATATTCATGAGGAGCACCCACAGCCCATCTCTGCCCAGGGCAGTCCCCCAGCAGCACCCCCAGGCTGTGGTTCAACAGCAAGGGACATACCCTGCCATGAGGCTGACTCTCTGCTCCTGTGGGCACATGTTATGCAGCCCCATGGTGGCAGTGGCACAGAGCCAGGCAGAAATAAAGGTGCTGTGCCACTTTGCACTTAGCCTGTGGTACGGCATGTCCTCTCACATCCTACACAAAAACACACGCACATTCTCCCAAGAGCACATCTGCTTACAAAAGCAAACACCTCTGCAGTCACTGAATCAGCCACAAATGCTTTTGCATATGGAATAAAGCACAGGGACGGCAGCTTCAAAAGATGAGCAAGAAGAAAATAAAGCAACAATAAAAGTGCATAAGTGATCCAAATGGCGAAGGGGCACAGCGTTGTCATCAGCATCAAAGTTCCCATTTCCTTTTTTTTTTTTTTTTTTTTTCCAAAGTTTATTTGAGAATTCCAGAGATAAAAGCAGGGTCCAATATAGGATGTGCAGCACAGCCCACACAGGTGAAACCAGATGGTTACAGCCAGTACAGGCACACAGGAATGAGCAACATAGGAGCATAAATAAACTCACGTTTTTAGGAGTTCATCACAGATTCACAAAGGCAGAAAAAAGATGGATCATCAAGGGGGGCTGAATCAAAAATCAATGCTTTTTTGGTCTTGTGCTGTTAACTGCTATGAAACTATACTGTTCTACACTGCTCAGACCTTCTGTCCTCTTTGGAGGTGCTGCCACGTGGGAGCAAAGCAAATCAGCAAGCTCTTCTGAGCCTCTGAATTAAAACCTGTGCTCTGATTCAAACGCTGCTGCACATTGCTCTCCCTCTGTCTCAGTCTCTGCTCATATTGATGCTGTGTGAAGACAAAACACGCGCTCATCTTTTGTAAAGAATTGCACCTCCTCGGCAGCCCAGGGCTGGGTTTCTGGTGAGTGGTTCCCATCTTCCATCATGCAAAGGGGAATGATTAAAAGAGAGTTAGTGGAATACCCTACATCTCCATCAGAGATCAGGCTTGGTCAGTTGGAAAATAAGTAATGAACAACATTTTTTAATGTCACTGTTAAGTGATGATTTTTTTTTATGCTTAACACACCAGGCCTATTTTCTCTTCATCTCCAAGTTTGTTTTTGAACAAGCTAATTCAATTAAATCTCTTCTGTTAAGGAGTCGTTAAGGTGACCAAGCATGCGAGATGCCTGCTGCGGTGCACCAGTGAGTGGGAGTGAATAGGAAGGAGTTTGGGGAGCGGGGAGCAGGTCCCTGAGCTGCACCAGGGTGACACCAGGGTTCATGGGGCTGTGTCTCTGTGGAAGGGGCTATGGAACAGGGGATTTTTTTCACACGGTACTCTAGTGTGCTCCTGGTCCTAACATGATGCTATGAAAATGCACCCTGTGTGGTTTGGGCCTTAAATGCATTCCCTTGCAGTTTTTTTTCCTTAATATGTAAGATCATTAAGTGTGTCACTGTATGCTGTGGGTTTTTTGTCTTTCCATTCAAGGGAAAAACATCTGGAATGAACCAGGAGTGTAAACGTATGCATTTTGCTTTGGGGATCCTCCCCAAGTGAAGGTAGGGAAAAGAGAGGGAAGGGAAGGCACCAGACACAGTCAGAAGCTGAGTGCCCTTTTCCTCTTTCACTTGACCAGCTGTTTCAATTACCTGTGGCTCTGAGGCATGTTGTTACCAAAACTCAGAAAGCACCGGGCTCCCCAAACCAGTCCCAGCAGCCCCATGCATTTCATTTTTTGCAGAGTGAGGCATTCACCTTGTCAACAGCATCTATGCCTCCCAGCAATTCACATCGATAAGCTTTTGATTTTGCCTTTCAGAAGGAATTTAATCTGCTGTGTAGGTGTTGGAGAAGAGACCAGGCAGGTGAGGTAAGAGAGGGGGAACACCTTCAAATCCAGTGCCCACCTGGAAGGGAAGGCAAGGCTGTGCCAAGCCCTGGGAGGGACAGGGCTCAGCAGTGTCTCATGGGCGACAGCAGGGACACGTACCCCAATGGCACGCAGCCTTCCCAGCAGTGAGCTTTATCTCAGCAGGACCCTCACAATTGCCTGTCTTTTTTCTCCTTCTTGTAATAGTTTGGCAAAATTGCTTCTCTGGGCAATGACACCTCATCTGAATGAACACTTAGCAGGAAATGAGATGTGGTTTGTTCTGCTATGAGACAAGATTAAGCAGTGAAAGACTGAAATTATCATACGCCATCTGATAGAAATACTGGCCCAGCATGAAGCCGCTGGACAGCACTTCTCTCCATCACATCCTAAGCTGAGCAGCTCTTTCAATACTGCTCCAAAAAAGCCGACGAGAGCTGAGCCGTGACTCCTGATGAGCAGGAAACCATACGGCATCCTACAACCCTTCTGCAGCGGCTCTGTCTTCCTGGCCAAAGCATTGCTGTATGTGCTCACATGGGGTCCTCCACCACTGACCATGGTCCAGGTGCTCCAGTGAGGCTGCGAAACAGCAGTGCCTGGTTTTGTAAGGAAGAGCAGCAGAGGAGATGTAGGTGTGCGTGGTGGGAAGAGCAAAGATGTCAACCTCCCACCTGGCCGCAATGAGCGCGGCTGCGCTGATGCTGGGGCAATGCACCCTCTTTGCACCAGTGCTGGATTTGGCCAAGTCTCCTAAGGAAGTGAAGAGGATTCCAAAATGCAAATGTAAATAGATGCTTTAAAAAGCCCTGGAATATATACAAGATCCAGCAGGAAAGCGAGGAGCAGCTGCTGCTTTTCTCCTTGGCCCTCAGCTGAATGTACACACGCACATTTTGTTGGTTGTAAATGTTTAGAGAAAAAGACACAGGCTATTTGAGAACCACTTGATATCAGCTGGGCACTTGCATGGGAACTGCATCAGTGACAAGATGCACACACAGCCCGGGTTATGGAAGTCTCCATCCCCAAGCACACCAGGCACGGCTCCTTTGCATGCTGGTCTTCCAGCACAGACTACAAAGCACAAACACAAAGCAAGCTGTTGGAATGATTGCTCTTACCTCTAGCAAGGGTATCCCTGAGCTGCTTATGAATTCAGCGATTGCCCCACAGAGCTGGTCCAGCATCAGGGGAAACCAGCAGCAGCCTCAGCCCTTCTGCTGATTTGTGGTTGCTTTTTGTTTTTTTTTTTTTCCACCAGCTTTCTCCTAGGAGTTGGCAGAAAGCAGACATGGGCTGCAAGCAAAACCTCTGGGTCCAGGCAGCCTTGGATGCTGCTGCCAAAAAACCTTTCTCTTTCCTTATGTGCTTCTCACCCCTTCAAGAATTAGCAGCCAGCATAGAGATGGCAGTGAGATGAGGAGGTCAGAAAGAAAGTCAATGGGCTGATCTCCACCAAGGTAATGGAGGAAAGCAGGCACATCTTGAGGTGACAGCCTCCTGTCTTCCACCTCCCCTCGCAGACTGGTGTACCTCACTAACACATCTAACATGCCCAAAGCTGGGTAAGATTATCCCATCTAATGAGTGCAAAAGTGGCTGAAAATGTGACTTTTTGGACAAAAGGAAGGGAAATAAGAGGAGCAAGGAATAGGAAGATGGAGCTGGCAGGAAGCAGAGCACAGGGGAAAGCTGCTGGGAGCTGCTGCAGAGCCTGGCTGGAAGCTGCAGAGCCCTCTTGGTGCCCCCAAGCAGCATCCTTCCCTTCCAGCAGGGCAACACAGACTCGTGGTGTCATGGAGCCACCAAGGTTGGCAAAGACCTTCAAGATGCCCAAGTCCAACCATCAGCCTGACCTACAGAGCCCCATCACTGAGCCATGTCCCTTAGTGCTGTGTCCACACATCTCCGAAATGCCTCCAGGGATGGGGACTCCACCACCTCGCTGGGCAGCCTCCTCCCAGTGCTTGGCCACCTTCTCCATGAAGAAATTCTTCCAGATATCCAATGTAAGCCTCCCCTGGCACAACCTGAGGCTGCTGAAGCAGGAGAAATATCAGCCCTCTCCACCGAGAGCTTTGCTCCCACCAGGCTGAGCTCTCCTCCAGCTGGGGCGAAGCCAGGCGAGGCAGAAAATAACCGCGTCCTAATTGCAAGCGGCATCTCCTGCTGCGGGTGGTCTCCGGCCACGGAAGCGTGACATTGTCTGGGATCTGTGCTGCACAGCACCAGCTCCCTGCCCTGCCAGGGCTTTCCTCCTGCTGCTGGTAATAGGGGAAGGGACAGCGGGCTGCGCAGCCATCAGCTGGGAGCTGGCTGTGGTGTTTGTCATTAAAGGTGCACAACTGGCTCCCGGAGAACAAAACCCCCGTCTCTCCCACCAGCCCTCCCAGGACAGTTTTGGTGCTGGGCCAGCGCGCCGTGATTGTTGTTTTGACGGCTGCTGGTTCCAAACAAGCCCTCAGGCAGTAATGAGGCTTGCTCAAATTGCCGGGGACTCCATTTGTTCTCCTCTCAATTAATGCTTTCAGAGGAAGAATGCAAATGATTTCCCAAATTGGAGGGCGAGGAGGGGGTGGGGATGGAGATAGTGTTGGGAGTTGGTGACTGGTTCCTCAGAGGGAGGATGAGCCCCAAGCTCCTTACATCCAACCCAGCTTTGCCTCCTGGCCAGGAAAACAGTTTAATTGTGGCTACAAGTGAGTGGAATTAACAACCTTTAACTGCAAGCCATTAATGAGGACGATTATGGAGAATCCCAGCCCCACCAGGCAACATCTCAGCGGCGTGTATCGGTCATTAGCGGCGCTGGGCGCTGCTCCCTGCCAGCAGCTCCCGTCCAGCCTCTGCCCAGCCAAGGCAGGAGGCAGAAGGGGGGGCTTGTCCTCCGTGGGGACTACTGGGTGACACCTCGTGGCACCACACTGCCCTGGATGTGTCAGCAGAGAGGCTGGCCAGTCCTGGCCCAGAATTGGGCATGGGAGAAATTTTTGTCTGGTTACGCAGGGCCTGACACATGTCCACGCCGGCACCAAGTGGGGCACTTCCACCCCGGTGACACCGCTGTGCTGAGGGCTGTGGGGTCCTCCCACCCGTGTCACCTCTCGTTTGCTGTCCCCTCAGCACCGCTCAGGGGCCATCCCTCCTCCTCCCTTTTCCTGCAGGCAAAATCCCTGCCCATGCAAAAGACAGCTCAGGATTATCACCCCGTGTGCTGGCCAAACAGATTTTTCCTAAGAGACAACATCTAGAATCATTTTTGCACATTCTTCCACATTCATAGGTGGCTTTCCTTGGATGAAAAATGGCCCTTTTGCCTGTTTTCACTCATTTCAGGTTCTTTCTCCCATTCCCCCTTCACTGGATATGGGGTGGGAGCAGGGATGCTCTGGTACATCTGCCCTCACATGGGCCACGGCATGAGGCAATTCTGAGATTTTACACTGAAAAAAAGGCACAGTTTTGCTTCTGGGGTGAAAGATAAAGGAGAGTAAAGGAATCTCAATCTGTTCTGTTCTTAAAACTGATCCTCTCTGAAGGAAAAAAAGAAACACTTCAGGGTTTAAGTTTGTGCTCGGGTCTTTACTTCAGAAATGTTCTCTGCATGCTGTGCTTGATGGTCATTTTCTAATGGAGCAAACGCTTTTTGTTGTGTTTCTCTTTTCCTCCCCCAAAATGAAAGCTTATTTCTCCTGGATAATTTAACTTCTTATAAAATATTGAGAATTAAGACCTAATGGAAAAAAATGAAAATAAATATTTTATGGTTCTGAAAAGCTCCCAAACTCCAGCAAGGAAAGCTGTTAGATACTGCTGTGTTTCTTTAGGAATAAATAAATAAATAAATAATAAAAAAAGTTTACTGCTTGGAAAAACTCATAACGAATTCATTCATGCCCCAGTGGCCATGGGCAGCAGGCTGTGGTCAGGGGAGGGGATGGGCATTGGGAGTTTTTAGGAGAAAAGCAGAAAGAAAGAGCTTTGCCCCCTTAGCAAAGACAGATGTTGTCTTCAGTGACATGTTTGTGACAATTCACTTCGTAAAGCCCAGCTCCTGTGGAAGCCCAGCCCCTGTCAATAGGATGCACAGAGAGGCTCAGATCATTGTAGGAGAAAGGTGGGCCTGAGCCAGCTTCTGGCACAGAGCAGAGCACCACTGGTGGGTCCCTGGATCACCTGCTGGTGGCATCTGTGTCCCCACTGGGGACAGGCAGCGAAGGGTCGTGGCCATCGCCTTGGGCACCCTGGGGAAATGCCTGGAGCTGGGTGGGGTGAATGCATCTGTGTGCCTTCTGCAAAATTCCTCTCCTGCACTGCTCCGTGGCTAACACCAGCCCTGGTGCCCACCACAGGCTGGGAAGGCAGCAGGCCCAAGGGGTGATGGCACTGGGGAAGAGGTCAAGGAAAGTTGAAGAAGCGCTGCAATTAGTGCTAGCCCATTTGTCTTCCTACCTAATCAATGAGGGTCCCTACATGGATGCAGATGAACCCATCTCCTAGGAGGACGACTGGAACTGTACTGGGAAGGTGGGCTGTGATGGCTCATCCTGCACCCAGGCGGCCTCTCCTCTGGTCGCTAATAACACCTCCTGGTGTGGCAGCTGACTGATGGATGGCCACCAGGAGCCCCAGGAGGGGGGGAGTGAAGGATATTCCTATTATCTGCAGGCATGTTCACCAGACAGGATTCTTTTTTTTTTTTTTTTTTTTTTTAATTATTATTTTGAATCTCTACCCACAGAGGGCTGTTTATAAAGGGGAAAACTGTTCGGCTCATTATCCTTTAATTATTGAAGTGAATGATTTGGGTAAAATGGAGGAAACTGAAAACACGGAGATTATATTCCAGTCCATTAGGCGACCTTAGATTTTCTTGCACACTATCTGTAAAGCTGGCAGGAATAGTTTTTAATTTATTCTGTCATCTGTGGACAGAGAGAACTGTGCCATTGTGAAAGGACTTTTCAAAAACTAGACATTTTATCCCCCAGTTTTGCTCTCCTTAGCAATAATCTCCCCATGCCTCCCACCCTTGTGCTGTTGGTTACTGCTTTAGTAGGGCTTTCAATTAAAAATAAATAAAAAAATAAAAATAAGCCTGGCATCTGAGAGGACTGCGCTGCTCCACTAGTGATCTTACCTCACTTCTCCGGAAAAACCAACAGAACACAACAAGCAGGACACAAGGAAAAAGAAAGTTTCTCTGTGGCTAGAAAATGCTTTCTAAGAAATAATATTATGAGACAAAATGTTTTCATTAAAAATAACCTGGCATTTTAAAAATGTCTTGGATGAAGAATATGGATACTATGCAATCTGAAAGAGGGCCCATGGCATTTAGCATGCACCTGTGTCCATAGTCCAACCCCCCCCCTTTTTTGTTTCTTGTGAAAATGGGCCAGGAGGGCTGTGGGGTTGTCCTTTCCCTGCTGGCTTTGGGAGCTGGGTGACCCAGAGCCCCCTCCCTTGCTGCTGGCAGCACCTTGCAGCCCTCTCTGGGGCTGGAGCTGGGATGCGGACCTGCATCCATGCACCTCCTCGCTGCTGCCTGACGGGGAAGCAACACTCGTGGTAGGCTGTGAGTTCAGCGGTTTTCTCAGCTTTCCAGAGTTAGGGAAGAGTGTGAACTGCTTCCTTCACAACTCTGCTGAAAAGCCAGGGTTAACACCTTATTATTATTACTATTATCATTATTATTATTATTATTATTTTTCCTTCTGCAGTGCAAAGGCACCGGTTCCCACACTATTTTCCTACGGCATCTCCTCGCTGTCCCTGCATCACCTCCCGCTCCTCTCCTCTGGACCTTGCATCACTCTCACTGCAGACCTCCAGCCTCAAACTTGTTGCTGTCTTTGCTGACAGTACTGCATTCAAAGGGGGGCATGGTGTTTGGAAAACATCTCAAACATGTCAGAAAAGCAAAGCAATTTTCTCCATACATCCCCAAATGAGATCTGACTGTAAATTGACATCGTATTGCAATATTTGTCCACGTTTAGCCTGTGATCCACCTTTGAACCATACTGTTCTTTGGACAATTAATTCTGATGCGATACTTGCACATTGGTATTCTCCTTAAATGTACCGTTCTGCCGTTTTTACTGAATGCTGCTTTGCTAGATTACCAATCACGTACTCCGTTTGTTAAGATTGTCTTGCTGTGATAAGGTTTTTTCAAGCAAGTGTGCATCCCAGTGACATCTCTCAGACAGTGATTTCCCCCAGGCAGCACTGTCCTGAGTTATGAGAGCACCAAACGCTGTCAGAAGCCTCCTTAACCCAAAGCCATCAGTGTAGCACTTGGCTCTTATTCCAAAGGAGGAAAAGAAATTACTCTGGCATGTCAGCATCCAGTTAGGTAAAACCAAGGGGTATTTTTTAGCATGGGGGAGTTTTTTGGGGGTTGTTCTGGAGGTTTTTAGCACACAGTACCACTTCTTAAAGTAGATCTACTCCAGTAGACTCCAAAACTCATCAGGCTGTTGATACACTGATGAGTTTATCTAATGAAGATAAGATCTAAACATGCCTTAAATAAGAGAAGTTGTTGGTTTAAGTCACCTGGCTTCAGAACCTATCAGAAACTGCAGTGCCAGAAAGTTTCCAACAAACCTCTTCATCTGCTCTCCTGCTATAGTTTACCTTGGTCCCTTCCATTTGCCTCAAAAATCCAAACAGTTTGATACTTACCTCATGTGAAACCTAGCATAGAGTTTACATTAATTTTTCTGAGAGTTCATCAGTCTTGCTGCTGCTTTTCAGGCACTCACTTTCCTAAGTGGCTCCAATAACAGAGCCGAGTTGTGGACATAACGTCACCGTGTTTGTTGCTACCTCCAAGTGTCTATTGCTGATGTTTGGCCTTATTGCCCTTTCCTTCCTCTTCATCTGAAATGCCATATCTTTCTTCTTGTTATTAATTACATCTTACGTCACTAGTCTCAACTTACGCATGTATTTGTGATTTTTTTTCATGTGTAGTCTGAATCAAATTCAGTTTGAAGCAAGTTTTATGTGCCTTTGGAAGCCCATGAAAGATTTCTGAGAGCCAGACTTGTCCCCTAGTAGCTGCATAACTGACGGATCAAACATAATGATGCTAAATATAAAACCCTGTTCTTAGCAGCTGTGATGGGCGGTTGAAGACCGAAAACTTAGAAGTGTCGTCTCTCAATAATTACTTTTGATGGACGCCTTTCCCTTTTGCTGAAGACAACCGAGGCTCAAACTGGAGGTGACTCCACCACAGAGACTGAGAAATTTCACACTAAGCCTAAAGGTTGTTTCTTTGCAAAACACAATGCAATGACCATGGGATTTTTTTTTCTATCAACAGTAAATCATGTGTTTCAATGTGAACATGTACTTTACAAAGTAAATTCTTAAAAAAGCATGATGGACCAGCTCCAAAAGTTGTGAAAGGACCCTTGGTTTCCCTCATGCTAGCAAACCACTGTAAAAATATATACAGAGTTGAGACAAAGTTGACAATTTTTCCTTGCAAGTAAAGAAAACACGCTGCACTCAAATCCCGCAATAAGAACTGCAGAAGTTTCATAAAGGTTTTGGATCCGATCCACAGCTGGTAAATGAAAATATTTTAAAACTACTTCTTCTCATAAGAAGGTGCAGACTTTTTAGATCTATTTTTGCATGGCTGGATTAGATGATAACAGTTCCACAATTGTTTCCCATGAGGGGGAGCTGAGTCCCCCAGAATACCTGTGGAAATGCTGCGGGCTCCAAAGCTGGGTGCAAAACCCCGATGGAAGCATTTGACCCTCCTTTCCAAAGAAGTGGGGGAGGCTTCTCGTGAATCTTTCAAACAATGTCAGTCTGTCAATTTTTCAGACTCTTTAATTTTTTCCAGCTGTAAATCAATCATCTTATTAACTCTTCTCTAAAGTCTCCCACCGAGTTATCTGGGACTGGCAGCTTGACAAGCCATTTTTGCGGAGCCGTGAGAATAAAGTTTCTCTTGTGCTGTGGCGTGATGTCATGAGCACTCACTCCTGGTTTTCAGTGATCCTCTTTCACAAAAGCCTCCTTCTTTGCTTGCAGCAATTATTCAGCTATTAAAGCACATTACGTTAGGTTTCTTATTTTAAGAGTGATATCACTCCTTGCTTTAATGTCCAGCCGATGGAGCAATTTGCACCAACTTCCCCTGACACCGTGTTGGTGCTCAAGTCCCCAGGTTATGTTCCTGCCTGCATAAAGCTGCTATTGATAGGATCTACATGTGGAGAAGGCAAAGAGGCTGTGACTGATTTAAACATATAAGTATGCAATATTATGTACTCACTCCTATGAAACAACATTACCAGAGCCACCACTGAGACCCCTGGAGAAATCTTTAAACCTTTCCTCCATGCCTCTTCGCTGACTCTTTCCAAGGGTGAAGCCCATGAGCTCAAGCTGTGTGTGGGCACCTGTGTGTGTGAATGTCCGCTGCCTGCTTCTGTCCATCACCTGCATCAGACCGGACCAACACTGCTGCTCTGGGTGTGCAGCCCTAGCAGTCCTGCAGAACCAGGGTCAGAGAGAAAGCCCTATAAGCACAAGCTCAGCCCTCCAAGCAGGGACCTGCCTTGGGAGAGGTGCTCCAGAGGAAGCTTCACGTGGAGCCTGTGCCTCCTCATGCATCAAAGCATGCGTGTGTAATGCTTCAGTGTCCCTTATCTACCTGCTGCTCATCACCACCCAAACCACACTTGGGGAACTTCCTTTGGGAGGGAACCAGAAGAAAGAAAATCCTCAAGCTTGTGGGGATGCTGGAGCCTGCCCAATGAGGGACATGGCAAGGGCAGAGCCTGCTGGTGTCCAGCCATCTCCACCAAGCCACAGAAAACCACACAGCACGATCCCTGCTGCTCAGAGGACCAGCTGCTGACATCTCCACAACATTGCTATACTGGCTCTTTCTCTGACCCTGGAAATTCAATTTCCTCCTCCCATTTGATGCCTTAATTACAGATTTTCAGTCTTCCCTCCCAAACCCTCTTCCTTTCTCCCCTTTGCCATGGTGTGACCGGGGGGAGCTCAGTGACTGGAGCGCAGGCTGGGTGCTGAGCCCTGCTGGGGCTGGGCAGCCTTGCCAACAGCTCCAGCTCCTTCTTTTCTCCCATCTCAAAGCCACAAAACTGATGGTAGCCTCTAGCTTCCACCCAGAGGATGCCGAAAATGGCCAGAGCACATGGCCAGTGGTCACGTCCCAACAAGCATCACCAGCTCCTGCCTGCCACAGAACCTCCCTGGCACCCACCACCCCATTTTTTGGGTGAAAAAGGAGCTCTGGCCACTTTACTCTGCTCTTGGTGTTTCCTCGGAGGGGCTGAAAGTGTTTGGCTCCAGCTCAGGTTTCCTTGCAGGTGGTCCAATGCTCAGGAGGCTCAGGTATATACATAAGCACTGTTATTTATAGGTCTGCTTAATTCCCCAGTTGCAGTGTATATTAACCACAAACCAAGCAAAATGTGCAGCAATCTGTTATTACTGCTGTGTCCTGAGTGCAAGGTGGGGAGCTCAGAGGCTGCTGAAGGACTTTCCACTGGCAAATGCTGACCTGGTGTGGTGAGCAGTGATTCAGGTTGAAGGACCCCCGAGACCTTAAGATCTGTTTTCACGGCCTGATGCAAATATCACACGAATACAGACGTGGATGGTTGATGCTGAATTTACCATGGTGTGACCAGGGAGCAAGTGGCTACCATGCAGTGCCGCTCTCCAGTCCCTCTCAAAAGCCTGAGTTTGTGATCCGAGCTACTACCACCCTGAATTCACCATTACTGCCTTGTTTAGTCATAATGAAGTTAGCAAGCTGTTATCACCTTAACATCACCATTCCAAGTGTAATTCTTGCTGTACACGACTACATCAAAGAGAGGTGTCAATGTCTGAAGACTACACTGAATTTTTGAGCCTGAAAATAGCAGAAGCAGGAGAGAAGCCAGCGCTTTCCAAAAAGTGATTCATCCAGGCCTAAAACACTTGAGGTGAATTGTTCTCTGGGGATGCCTTTTCTCTTCACAAACAACGGAGGGAACCAAAACAACCAAGTGACTCAATTAGCCTCTGCTAAGCAGCATGGCCTGTTTGGGCCGAAATAATATGAGTTTTATAAGGCTGGTGTTTTTTCAGAGCATCTCAGCATGCAGCGGGACAGCGGAGAGAGGACCTGTGAGTTCAGGGCCTCTCTCATGTATGCAACTGAGACAAAAATGCATTAAGAGTTATAAAATGCTCGCACAATATCCTGATGCAGCTAGTGAGAAGGGCTGTGCAGAGAAAGCAGGCAGCACAGACCTGCTGGGACACAGAGAGAAGCAGCAGGATGGCTGCTGAAGCCTGGCAGGGTTTAGATGTGGCTACGAGTAACAGAAGCCCAGAGAGGAAATCACACAGAGGGAAAAGGTGTTGCAGGAGCAAGCAGCAAAGACAGCTTGACAAGAAGATGGGCTGGAAAGGAGACTCACAAGACAAGAGGCTTCGAAGCAGCTCTGGGATTAGAGGATTACAAAGCTTAACCTGGATGTCGGAGCAGTCACCTGGGAAGGGAAATCCAACAGAAAACTCTGGTCTGAGTTAGCTCCCAGCAAAACACTTGACAAAGTGCTTGTAAATGTGAGGATCCGTGTTACTTCTGGGGCTGAGCACGTGGCAGCTGTAGGGCAGCACATGGGAATGGTGCAGGAGGGATCCGGGCAGGCTGGGCAGCAGGGCAGCGCGCTCAGCTATAACCTAGCCTGAGAGCAAGGGATCGCAGCTCCTCTCAGCCCTGGTGGGAGCACTAATGACCACACATGGTCAGGAATTTGCAGTCGATCTCCAGAAATGAAATTAAATGGAATGGAGCGATGCATCATCATTAGTGACTTCGTCTTTGGCAAAAAGAGTCCAAAGGGGCTTGGGTTGCGGAGCCTTCCCTAAGGTTTCCATCTGCATCAGCGTTATCTGCTGTAAGATCGCGTCTGCATGAAGGCTGCGGGACTCTGGCTTCTGTCAGCGCTGGGATAAACAGACCCCTTGCAACGCACACCTTTTGCTAATGGTGTGACTCACTTAATGAAGGCCCTGCAAATCCCCATAAATTTTCATTTAAGAAGAGTCCCATCATGGAAGAGAAGCCTCCTGCCAGACTGGTTCTAATGCTTCTTGGCTCTGGGCAGCATCCTGCCCTGCCAGCTCCTTTCAGCACAAAGCAAAAGAAAAATGGGAGGGGGGAAAAACTTGCAACTAAAGAGGCTTTAGTGGCAAAAATGTGCTTCAGAGGAACTTTTATAGGGTTCCTCTGGAAAGCACTTGTTAAAATCTGGTCATCATTTACAAAAAAAAAAATCCTATTGAACTGGCAAAAGGGAAAAGCTGAATAAGGAAAAAATTGCATGAGATGGGTTATTTATACTCATCATCATCAAGGTTTAATTAGTTCAGATACGCACCCCGGTGAGAGAAGATATCCTCTGCTTCCACTTTGGTGCAGGGTGGACTGCAGTGAAATACCGATGGCCTCCGCATGCCACAGCCTCTGGAGGTGGCTGCTGGTTTCGTGGCCAGGACGCCCCAGGGGACATCCTCACAGCTGTGTGTGCTCCTGCATGGTGCTGGCATCCTGCTGGGGCCACCCCACCCAGCACAGCGAGCACTGCTCCACGGGGGGCTCCCAGCCCAGAGGGAAGAGTCCCGAGGGAAGGACAGATGCTGAGCTGCAAAGCCCTTCTTATGAAAGGGCAAAATGACACAACAGCTACACCTGGTAGTCTCCCAGCTCCTCTAAAACTTCTGGTTTTGAGGGGGTTTACAGAGCTAAGGCAAATCAAGACCCGAGTGATCTTTTCTTCTTGGGAATCTCTTTTGTTCGAAGCAGGAGCTGCTGTGGGTCCCTTCTGGGCCGGAGAACTGGCAGTCTCTCCTAGCTGCTCGGTGATTTATTTATTTATTTTAGCAGACTTTTTCTGCATTGTGCATCTCTGCTGAGAGCCTGCAGCTCCTGGGAAACGTGAACACTCCCGGTCTCAATCTAATTTGGACTGGAAGCAAAATTAATGCTAAAAAGTCCCACCAAAAGGAAATGCTGATTCTCAACCAGCTGCGATGGCAGTGGCAGCAGAGCTCTGAGAGCAGGGCACAGGAGGCTGCTTCCATTTGCAAGCTAATATTTCAAAAGTGTTTGCAGTCAGATGGACAATGAAAGGCAATCACAAAACAAATCTCTTGGAGTGGGAATACTTGATGCAGACACGCTGGTGGGCCCTTCCCCTGAGGCAGTCTGCGAGGGAGATGCCCCCGGCTCTGCCATGGGATGCCCTGGGAGGAGATGAACAGAAACAGCTCCTCACCATCTGGACATCAAAATGCAAAGTGCCATGCAAAAAGCTGCACAAGGGTATCTACAGTACTGTGAGGTCTCATACACTGTGTTAATGTGGGCACATACATTTCTTTAGCATTGGCCTCCCTGTTGCACAATTTCCGACCTTGCAGTGTCCACAGGCCTAGAAGTAGAAAGTCACATATTTCTTAAAGATCATGGTGCTTGTACACGTTGCCTTTATAATTACCAGGGTCTGACATAAAGAGTTTTCAGTGGTATATATGCTATGGTGTATGTTGCAAAGGGCAGAGTGTATGCAGGGTATGCAGAAGTCAGGTACACCACAGCCCGCATTAGTAGGGCAGCAAATCATCACCAAACTGGTAGTTTACTAAGTTGTTAAAGTTGGCAAGTCTGTGTAATTAAGCATGTTGATGACTAAAGGACGTCAGGATATTCTTTGGTACCTCAACACCTTTTACTTGACGTGATGTTTAGCAGTTCTGGGAAGCTGGACCTCCATCTCCAGAGGTTTTGCAGCTTGCTGTAACACACAGGTACGCACCGAGCAGGGGGGTTCACCATAACATAAATGGTCATCACTGGATGCCTTGTAAGGTAAGTTTTTCCATCAGGTAAAGGAAATAAAAACATGCGCTTAAATGAAATAAAATGGTTATTCCTGAAGTTCCGAGAAATCCAGGTAGTAATTTACAGGGTGAATGAAGGTTTCTGTACAAACAATGTTTTCAGAATATTGTTTGTCTTGGAGAAGAAGCTGCCATAAATCCAGGGCCTGTGCTGTTGCAAAAATTATCTCAGCTAACTTCAGGCCCAAACTAATTAATCAACACTTGTTGCCATGTTAATTAGCCAAAAGTGACCTCAGATGTATTTGGCTTTTTCCGGCTATTTAGCCCTAATGGGAGAGTATGCACCTGAGGCAAAACTCGGGAATAAATATATGCGAAGCTTATTTCCAGCTGGGTAAATACACCCCAGACTTCCCAGTTCCTATGCTTCTGAGATCAGCTGTGCCCCAGCTCAGCCTCTCTTTGCTTTCTGGCCTTGTGGAACATCTACTGCTCTTTGGGTTTTACATCGGGTCTTTGCAACGTGTTGTTCATGCAAAGGTAGACTTGGAAAACTTTACACTTTGGTGTCTGCCACCGGTAAGGTCATTGCTGCAGTATTTCCTGCTGGGAAGGTTTGCTCTGGTAGCAATGAATCGTGTGCCAGGCATGCACGGCTGCAGCAAGGACACCTTCGTGGAGCAAACGTGAGTCTTACACAGCGGGCACTCACTGCCTCCTGTGAGCTCACGTGCCTGCACGGCCCTGGTCAGCAGCGAGGGCCCTCCTTGGCATAACCCTCTTTTTCCAGACTTCCTCACTGCATTACAACCAATACTCAGGATCCACCCTGTAATTCCCTGGCTTGTTCTTGAGACCAGAGTTGCAAGAAAAATGGCCCAAATGCCCTTCCAGCTAAGGATTAGTGGTGGTGGCGAGGGGAAAGCCAATCAGGTATCACCATTTAAAAGAACATTCACATGTGCACAGCCAATTCCTGACAGGTTTCCTAAGTTAGATCATCTTTTTCTTTTTCAGACTGAAATTAAGGAATTTGGCTTTCCTCTTCCAAAAGCTGCTTCTAGTTTAGGACATAAAGATGCATTACATGAACCAGCTTGAGTGAAATCATTGGCTAAAAGAAAGCTCTGAGAACACACAAAGCTACCCAGGTCAAGACCTGTATCTATTCTTTTAATAGATCCCTTTAGTCAGTCTTGTAATTCTTAATGTGCTTAACTTGGTAATACTCTGATGAGGAAAGAAACATGATTATCCCCACTTCAGAGAAGAGGTGACTTGCCCAAAGACTTGACTGAGAAACCAGCCCTTCTCAGCACAAACAGCCCTTCTGGGTGCTGCATGCATAGGAACCTGGCTTTGCTACAACCCGGTATCACCACAAGTAGCTGGATCGAGCAGGCTAACAATATACAAATACAAAGGCTTTCTTCAGTCGAAGCCCATGCTGCAAAAACGCCACATCCATCACCAGCTGCCTCCCTCTATCATGGGGATAAATCTGGAGCACCCCAGCCACTGCTCACATCCCTGTTGTGTGTAAGCAAGTTACTTGGGAACATTTCTGGTCTAAAGAAAGTCGCAGTTTTCGGCAATGTTTTTTTGTTTTGTTTTGTTTTGTAGTTGAGCTTTTCCTTGTAAAGGAGTTGCTATTCCCACTCTGAACTGTTTTAGCAAAACACCAGTTTTCCAGTTTTCCCTGTGTCTCTCTCTGCCTCCTACCAACTTACTTTGAGAACCTTTTCAACTGAATCATCCCCAACCAAAATTGTTTGTTACTGCTCTTAAACAGCCATCAACATTTCAAAAACTGTTTGAAAATCCCAAATCTCTCCTGAGTCACTTCCAAGGAACTTGTATGAATCATTGTTTGCACCATATCACACCATTCAGCAGACATAGGCTGGAACAAAGTTATTGGTGGGCATGACCAATCTCTAAAATGGCCAACTGAGGACTAACGGTTAAATGTTGTGAAGGGTACAGCTGGGGATGTTGCAAGCCGTAGGTGAGTGCACGACTGCTATCTGAAGGCTGCTTCATTTTCTTCAGCACTTTTGAGCCTGCAAAGACTGAAACATTCAGTGTATGAAAGGGAATTATTTTCCAAAATTGAAGTCGTGCATCTCAGAGAGGTCTGGTATCTGGAACATGACCTTATTATGTGTAATAACTAAATATAAGAACAAAATGGAGCTAGTGTCTCCTGAGATCACACCAGAGGATGTTGTGTTTCGAACTGAAGTTGGTTTGAAATCAGTCACTAAGGCATCTGCAGGAATTCTGCAAGGACTTCTTCAAATGTGCTGAATTTAAAAGCGGCATTACTTTTAACAACTTCACTCTTCTAACTTGCTTCAGCTCATTATTTTAGTGCCACGAGATGCAAAGGGAAGGCTTCTTGCATTTCACTTATTCTTTCTAAATAAATGGAGATACCCTGCTGCTTTTGGAAGGGATGATTATTTTGTGTATAAATGAATAAGTGCCAGCTCAACTGCCTATGATACCAAATTTCTCTAGCTCTAATGACAGAACTGGGGAATGAGCGATATGGCACCATTCCCAGACCATCCCATCCACCCCAGTGCTGTGATGAGCCCACACGCGCTGCACAAAGCTGCAGGTGATGTGCTTGGGCTCAGCCCCGGTGCCTGGGGCAGGAAGCCCAAGGAAGCCCTGCTCCTTGTCTGCGGTCTCCAGAGTCTGGAGCATCCCTGGGAGATGTCAAGAGCGAGGTCAGCTAACGTCAGCGTGGAGCAGCTCCTTCCTGCGCTCCCTCCCTTGCCTTGCTCACAGGTCTGACGCTCGGTGCCTTTCACGGCAGGTTAGTAAGGATGCATTATGCATGAGCAGTGACCGGCCGGTGCTGTTAATGTGGGGTAGGGTTACCCAGCAGCAGCAGGTAGAGCCGAAAGGTAAAACTGATCCCAGTTTTGTTATTTGACAACCTAATACAAAGCACTGTAGAAAAGAGCACGGTGGCTCCGTCTTTTGTTTTGGGCTGGCCTGGTGAATCTCTATAGGCTCTGGTAACCTCTCATCATCTTCAGGGAAGAATTTACACTGAGGATCTCCAACAAACATTTCAAACCAATTGGTCAAGGTTGAAATTTAAATTCTAGCTCAACAGGGACCAGTTGCTTAATGGTAAGTTTTTGGTTGAATAATGGCACAGAGAGAGAAAGAAGAAAAAAGCCCAAACCTGACAATGCTGCTCAAAGCAGGTTACTGGCAGCAAGTCTGGTCAGGCTCTGCTGCTAACTAAATATAAGCACCATTTTGGTCTGAAATAGTGCTAAATACGTAAAACACATTTCAAGGTTATTTCTTTCTAAATCAGTGAGCTGTATTCAGCAGCAGAGGAGACAGAGGTATGAATATCTCCTGGTGAGGATTTTGGAGAGGATCTGGTTCTTTTGCCCTGGAGTTGGAAAAGCCTTCACAAAAAAAGGCTGTCTCTTCTTTGGCAGCAAAAGATGCTGCCAAAATAAACCAAGACAGAAACATTTCCTCCAGGGGGATCAATGCAAAGGGTGAGGAAGGATTTATGCACACATCCTTTCCTAGCCATGGTCATGGTTGTAAGATAAAGTTTGAAAACCTGTCCCTCCAAAGCTACAACCCAAATGGGAAATAAAAATAAGCCAGATATAGATATACATTTTCTAATATCTCAGCGTTTGAGATATTGTATCGCATTTGATTGACACATGATTTTTGAATGCTCTGAGCTGGCAATATTAATAAAGCCGCTTTCCATTGTCAGCTTTTCAATGTCAGGTTCGCTGAAGCGAGGACTGGAACTGAGCGATTCCCTTTCCCAAGCGCGTGCCCTAACCACCCAGCTGCAGCATCAGCCGTATGCTCGCTTTCTAGCTCAGTGAGTACCGAAGCAGCCCATGCAGCCCATGCAGGAGGAGTGCTGCACCAAGAGGGACTGAGGGGTCTCTCCCACTCTCATCTGGTGATCAGGAAACCCTCCCATAGACTGGAGTTCAAATCCCTTAACATTTGGGCAAGTGAGCATTAATTACTGATTTAATGTTGGGAAAAATGGTGCAGCAGCAACAAAGTAAATCTTCAATTAGCAAGGCAAGCAAACAAAAGGTTGCATTTCAGGTTGCAGCAAAACACAGTTTCCTGGGTTTTCACTTCAAGGATTAAAAAACCAAACAAGTAAACAAACCAATTAGTGCAGACTAAACACAATCATAAAAAATATCACCTCCTCTCTCCAGCTGGAAAATAGAGTATTTGCACAGCCCATTTTCTGAGTGTTTCTTCCCTTTGAAAGGCCATCAGAGAACTAATGGAAAACACAAAGGCAGAAGTTATATCTGCTAATATCCTGAAGACCTACTGCAAGCAGACAGTCTGGGACAGCAGGGAGAGGCTGGGCCTGCAGACTGCCCCACTTCCCACCTGCATTTCCACATGACTTCTGCAGCAAACCCATGAACTGTGGAAATGCCATGATAGGAAGAATGGGGGGAAAGGGAGGAGAAAAGCTCTCCTCCAGGTCTAGGTATCTGTACATACCCAGAGGTATTTTTAAAAGCCAAAAATCAGTGAACTGGCCATTTTACCCACAATAGTATTGAAAACGTTCCCCACGTTGTATAACAGAGGAGTTTGGCCAACCCTGGACAAGGGTTTTTATCCCTCCTGCCACCACCACGAAGGTGCAGCAGGACAACACACCCGATGCATCCAAGATTCCCAGATTTAACACATCTCCCCGTTTCTTCCAAGTTCCGCAGGACCAGCAAGCCTGACACTGCACTCAAAAATGGTTCCACCCCTGTGCACCACACATCGTGCTAATAATCTCGTGTTCCCTCCTCTGAAATACATAAACCATATGTTCCCCCTCGGCACAGAGCGGACTCGGATCCTTGCAGCACACAAAGCCGCTCACTGTGTTTGTGCGCTATCTGGAGGGAGGTGTGCATGTGCCAAACACATCAATCCTCCCGGACGCAAGTGTGAGCAGACACCCTGGGTGACACGGGCAGTTAACTCCTTAGTGCACGCAGCTGCAGAGGTCTCAGGGTCTGAGTGGTTCACACAACCCCTGGTCTCTGGGTTGGCTCTGCATCCCTTTTGGCAGCATCCTCCTTACTAAAGTGTCACGGTTTGCATTCCCTCTCGCTCCCTCGCTTCTGGTTTTTGAGTCGTCGCTCCACTTCCCCACCCAGAGATATGGCAAACGTCCCCACTCATCGTCCCACAGCCCTGATTGATGCTTGGCTGCATGGTGGCTTTCTCAATGAGCTGGTGCCAGAAGGCACTCGGGTCATTCTGCATCTGAGAGCCAGGGTACAACCTGATCCAGGCTTGTGTGGCACAGAGGATCCCTGCCTCGCAGTAATTGCCATCTTTGGGCTATTTTCAGCCAAGGCAACTGCTGCCCATCCCGCATCACGCTGCAAAGTGAGGATGAATGATGACGATCGATTGTGTCAAGCTGTGCGGTGCTGTTCGTGGGAGAGCAGCCTCAGCTGCATCCCTTCCTGCCCCCTCTGCGAGATGGAATATTCCATTTCCAGCCCTCTGAATTAAAGTGGGAAGCATGCTTACAAGGGAAAGCAAGAGGTAATGCCCAGCAAACAATGGTCAGTTAACTGAAAATGCTCCTAGGAAAGCCGGAACAAGAGAGTCAAGTGTTTTCATCTGTCTTCTGCTGCCTTTTAGCCAGACTTGATTTTGCTTCTGCAATACAAATCACATCTCTTCCTCTTGCTCCTCTTCCTCGCGTGCACCCACCCACCCACCGCAGAGCCCGGACCTTGCCCGGAGCATATGCCTTGATGGAGCAAATCCCCCACCTGGCAAACGCTTCCTGAAGCTGCCCCAGTGAGTCAGGAGCCCGCAGCAAACGAGCCTGGCGGGTAGCTGACCACAGTTTAATGAGGTTTCTGCACACAAAGAAGGAATCACTGCATATGCAAAATCTGACGGTAAAAGCATTCCTATTCAAGAGCCACTTTTGAAGTCAGAGCTGTGCGCTGTTTTCCCTCTTATCCGTGGGTGCTTAATAACAACTCTGGGTGATTAGATGAGAAGGAATTTTTAACTTCTAACCTGCTCTTCCCCAGTGTTGCAATCCTCCTGCACAAGCTGGCAGGATTGCTTCTCAGCCGCTCCCTCAGCCCTGTATCAGAGTCATCTTTCATTTAAACAAAATAATAGGGTTTGAGGCAGGTTGAACACAAAAGCCAAGCTGAACAGGCTCAAAAGACAAGAGGCAAATGGAAATTCTGTGTTATCGCTTTCCTAAAAATAACATGATTTTTAAGGACTTTTTTTTGGCCTGGCTCATCATTCTCAGTCATTGGACTTGGCAACGCTGCTCTGTTATTTAGTCCTTTTATTTACTTATTAGTGAAAGTGAGAAATCCCAAGCTGGCTGCTTTTGCATGTGCTTCATGGGCAGATTTGCTTGGGGCAGAGGTGATGCTTGTGTCTGCCACCGACCTGGCAGCCCTTCTGTTCTGCTCCCACCACGAGCAAGGCTTTCGGTTTTCAGCTTTTTCGGATTTCGCTGCTGCTCGGGCAGCGCAGCAACCTCAGGCAGGCAGGCAGTGGAGCACCAACAGGGGCAAAAATGCATTAAAAAAATGGGAAAAAAATAGTGCAAGTGAACTTAGACCATCGCTGAGTAGAAAGCAGACACTGCCTATGTTGGATTTTGCCTCTGTTTCACACAAGAGACTGCTCAGTGGCAGATGTCAAATGGATTTATGCTGTAGGAACACTTCCAGAGAGCTCCTGGGGTCTTGGCCTGCGATATCCCTGAGAGAAACCATTGTAGCCAGCCTAGAAAGGAAAATTTTCACATCTACAGCTCTCGTTTCCATTTCCTGTAAGCCGACCTGCGCTGCCAGAGGAAGATCCTCAACACCCTGCCCTGCCCTGCCCCGACATCCTCAGCCCCATGCTGCACCATGGGAGAAGTGCAGTTGTCTTTGACCCCTCGTTACGGGCTCTTTGGAGCAATGACTATTAGCTATGTGCCTGCAACGGGTCGATGTCCCTGCTACAAAACAGCCCTCCACCCTTGGACACCTCAGTATTTTCAAGGCAAAGCATTTATTTTTAAAAAACCTATTACAGTCAACAGCAGCTAGGAGCAAACTCGTTTTAAATTAATTGGGTTGTCTGGCAATAAAACCAGGAAAAAACTGAAACATCAAAACATTTTTACTTGATATTTTCAAATCAAAATTTTCTGACATTTCATTTGGAAACAAAGCTGATTCGGAATATAACTTTTTAATAATTAAAAGGAGGAGAAAGAACCATCAAGCACAGCATTTTGAGGCAGATGGAATGTTTTAATGACCTAAAAGATAAAGGAAAAAATATATATTTTGTTTTTCTTGAGGGAAGCAAACTGATTTAAGGTAAACTCTGAATGAAACTTATTTTGGAACGAGGGTTACCCTACGGAGCGAAAAATCAGCTCTGTGCAGTCCCCATCCCCAGCACTTGCTATAAGCAGGGTTGCTTCTGCTAGCAAAATTCTGGGAAGCTACAAATTGGAGGAAAACAAACAAACAAAGCAGAAGCAGACCCAGGAGAAAGGAATCCATGTGAGATGTCAACCAGCTCTTCCTTGAACACCAGGTGGAGAGAGGAGGGGTTGTGTTGTAAGCCCAGGCAGGGGGTTTCTCCTGCTGCCCCCAGCACCGTGGGCAGAACCACTGCCCTGGTGGCAAATGGGGAGCCGGGGAGTGATTTATGTGGCTCCCTGGCCGAGCTGACTTCCAGGTCACCTCGCCCACCTTGGGGCTGGCAGCTCATTATTATGCTAACAGCATGAAAGCGCTGCACCTCCCTCCTGCAAACTGTAATCCTTCATTACCCGCTGTCAAAACTACCCTGGGCTGGTTCCCGTTCCTCCCACCTGCTCCCCACTTCCAGCCCTGCCTGGAAAATGCCAGGCAAAGCACAACCTGAGGGGCGAGCCCTGTCCCTTTGTCCATCATGGGGCAAAGTGGGTGCTCTGGGAGGTGTCAGCACCACTGGGTTCATGTTGTATGAGATGCCAGCTGATATCCAGCGCTATGATATTTTTAATGTATGCACAAAGCGCTCCCCCCACACCCCATCAAGGGGTTTTATCCCCCCTTGGGCTCAGAAAGCTGATGAGGGAGTGGTGAATGGGACTCTCCCGGGGCCAATTAGTGGAGATTTGGGTAGCATCCAGACACTGCCAGGGGACCGCAGAAAGCCTCTGCCTTGAATTTACAGCCTGCTCTCCTCGACGCATCGCTTGCTTACAAACAAGCGCGTGCACAGCGGACGCGGGGGACTTTGATCCAAAATAGATTTTTGTTTATCCAGACAGCAGGGCTCGGGCACCAGTGGTGGCAACTTGCACGTCCGGGTGCGTGTTTGCATCTTAAATCTATTCCAAGCCGTAGAAGCGGCTGCGGCTGGAATGCAAACTAAGCACCGAGACCACCTTGGGACGAAGACGGGGTGCTGCCTGCTGCAGCGATCCTGTGGCCTGGAAAGCCATATGCCAAGGGTGTCAACAACTGCATCGCCCTGCTAGGATGTGTTTTGCATTTGTTTGCATAAGCAAACAAAAGCAGGAAGCAAGCTCTGCCTGCTCACACGGCAGCCTGGCAGCTCCCTGCATGGCGACTCTGCAGCAGGTTGAAGGGGCTGCGAGGATCTCTGTTGAAGCCCCGGGGTTGCTGGCACAATGGTGCAGCCACTGGGAACGTGCCCTCTTCTCTGCAAAGAAGGGGATGCTCTTACCTGAAATCTGCTCCAGTCTAAAGAACAAGTGAAAAGCAGTCTGCAGCATTGCGTGGACTCCCAGACCCCTTCCCAAACCCACCGGGTTTTCAGGGTTTTGTGGTTTCTGATGTTTCAACACAGACACCTGAGAGCCAGCAAGCTGGCTGTGGTGCTGCTTCTGGTAAAGCTGGTGAAGCTCCTTGGGCTGCCCAAAACCCCACTGCCAAACCTGACAATTATTCCCATGTTTTTCCACCTGTGGTGATGCTCAGGTGCTTCTTGTAACTCCAGAACAGAAAACAGTTTTCCGTAGGAGCATGATGTTTTACAGTTGATGGCAATGCTTTAACGAAGCTGGGAAGGAAACTTTGCAGCACTGTCCAAGAGTTTGCTGTCTGGATACATATTTGACCCCCCCAAAAAGCCACTTTATTGATGTAACCCCTAACACAGCTTACAGAGTATTGAGTGCAACTGTTCAAAGATCTATCAACCCCCAAAAGCCTTTCTGTCCACAGCAAGCTTCGGCATGGAGAATGCAAGCAGCAGAACACCCCCCGAATCCTGCCCTTGCTCCGGGCACCCCTCCTGTGCATCCCACCGACCAGTGTGATACAAGGGGTGCAAGGGCTGCTGAAGTCAGCAGATACACTCCTAATTTCAGGCAGCTCCAGAACCAGGTGGAGCATTGTGATCAGAAGGAAAACCTAAACTTCCATGCAACCACCAGGGAAAAAGTCAGCGGAAAGCATTCTTGAAGGATCAGGCAAAAAGTGCTGGCTTACTTGCAGCAAAGCCATCAGCCTAAACCATCAGCTGTTGTGCAAGCACCTGATGGAAACACCCAGCCTGGCTGTTCAAAGGCATCCTGCTGCCGTGCCCCTTGTCCTTTCCCTTTATGCTTGTGTGGGTTTCACGTGGTGTGGCAGCATTTCCTTACCCGCAGGACCCTGGGCAGACAAAGAGCTCAGCCTTACAGAAGTGCTCACGCCAGCGGTGACTGTCACTTCTTCCATGACGAAGTGACTGATGTGTTTCCAGCCGTCCTGCTCTGGCTGGAGGAGGCACTAATCCCATCATCAGTCGCCTGCACGGAGCTGGCTGCTGGACAGGCTGGAGGTTTCCTGGTCATAGATTAACCCAGCCATGGGCACGGGGCTGCAGAGGTGGCTTCATGCTGACCCCAGGGCTCAACCACAGAAACCAAACCTCCAGGGAAGGCTTCTTGGAAATCTACCAGTGATTTGGGGGTTAAACCTCCCCTCTTAAGAAATGTCAGTGCTGGTGTCAGCCAGGTTTAACAGCAGAACAACACATCTCTCAGCTCCAAGACAGCAAGAAACAGCCACAACTGCATGCACAGGGTACCCCTGAAGACCCTAAATTGTGATGTGAACCACAATGAGCATTTGATGATCTTTTTTCATCAAGTTTCCCATAGGCAAGGCCATGTCAGCCCCACAGACCACTCCGGGTCTGAACGCCTGTGACCCCACGAACATCCATAGCTGCTCCACGGATTTTGGTGGCTTGGTGCCACACAGGACACTCATTTCAAAGCCTTTCCTGCTGCACTACCACCTCAGGCCTTTTCAGGGATTTTCTCCTGCCCACAGCATGAGTGGAGCAGGTCTTTGGTACCCACAGCTGGGTACCGCTCAAGCACAGCAGGAGCCTGGGGCAGAGCCACAAAACCTCTCCTGGGGAGCAGGCGATGGGGAGATGTGGTCTGCCAGAGGCTGGCCTGCGAGCCTGGCTGCCTTCTGGGCAAGCTAAAGTGTGGTTTCGGTGTTCAGAATGTCATGCAATTTTTATTTTATTTCATTGGCAAAAAACAAGAAGTGTAAATATTAGAATGTGTCATCTGATGGAAGCCCACATTTTTCCTCCGCTTTGCCATAAAAGTTATTAAGGCAGAGTTATCAAGGCTCTGGGCTCACTTTCTCCAGCTACCAACAATTTTCCACACACAATCCCTTCTCCTACCACCCAGACCAGGCACACTGGGAACGGAGCATGCCGCTTGCAACCACAGAAAATGCAAGTTCTGATGACTTAAGGACAGTGACACTCAAACAAATGTTGCAAGAGAAACCAAATGAAATGTTACAATTTAAAACAATAAAATGTCTGTTTACTTATGTTGCCCAAATCTGCAGATATGTCCACGACTAAAACTTCTCGCTGGTAACCACATGAAAGGTTTTTGTTCATGCTGGAAGGGGTGACCCTGTGCTTTGAATTCCTGCCGTTGGTTATGACTGGTTAGGAATAATTACGCTTCTGGAGAGCTCACGGGCTGCTGACCCACTCCCCCAGCACAGCTCCCATTCCTGCCTTTTCTCATCTGGGAACTGTCGGGTTTGTAACCTTGAGAGCATCTCCGCTCAGGACGGTCAGGGGGTGGCACAATCACGGGCTTTCATTAATTGTCCTCAAAACAGCACTGATCCAGTGCAGGTTCCGAGGAGATGCACTAACGGGGCAGTTAGTGGATGGCGATGCAGTGGGGCAGATACAGGCATCAGAAGGAGATGTGAAAACACTGCTCGGGGGCTGAAACCCCCTTTTTTTGGCTCAGGTGCTGCTCCCTGTAAGGGAGCTCCTGGCTGGCTTGGGCTGCTGGCTCCTTCAGTGCTTCCAGCTCTTGGGACATGAGATCCAGGCTTCTACAAGCAGGCTGATTAAGTAGACATCGTTAACATTTGTCATTGGTACGCTTCAGATCACGGTATTAGAGACCACATGTGGAGCAGAGGCAATAGTCCAAGCACTAAGTTAATGGAGAACCAAGAAGAATTATGGGTTACTCCAATAAATAGCACAAAACTAGACAAAAAAAAAAAAAAAAAAAAAAAAAAAAAAAAAGTCAGGGGATAGATTTCTATCCAAAAAATATAGCAAGACGGAGCCCCAGAGGTCTGTAAAATATTTCAGCTGCAACATTTTTGCTTGGAAAAAAATATCTGAAGGATTCATTTTACTTTTCATCGAGATGTCCAGATCAACAGTGAGACAGAAGTGACTGCCCCCACTCCTGCCCAAGTGCCCCTGCCTGAGGGGCGGCAGCACCCCGACGGCTCCGTAGGGAGCAGCCGCAGCCTGTGCTAATGCTAACGACCCCGTTGGATGCTGCCAGCTTGGGGAAGGAGTGACACCAGCACCTTGGGACGAAGCCAAGCAGGGAACCATGTGTCCCGGGCAGGTCGGTGAGCAAAGTGGACGTCCCAGGAGCTCCCGGTGTCCCCGTTGGGGCCGGGTTGCCAGAAGGAGCCCACCAGCCCCGGGCGCTGGCGCTAATGAAGCTGCCCGGCCCTCTCCCCCTTCCTCTGTTCTGTTCCCAGGTTGGAACACCCCATCCCACCAGAATGCACTTGAAAGAACAAGATACTTCCTTTGTACCGGGAAACAAATGATGATTAATGTGTTAGTTGTAATTAATCTGCGATGACAGATTAGCAGAGCAGTGGCAGTGTCTTCTGCTGCTGCAGGAGCCAGTGCTGATAGGACAGCTGGCGAGAGGGGACACCAAATTCAATTTGCTCTTCATTTGCATACATATGACAACCATCTGTGCTAATAGCACTGCAATGTCTCTATTAGGCTCTCCTCTCGTGTGCCAGCTCACCTAGACTCCAATTAGACCTTTAAGTGAGAAAGCTTAGAGCATAAATGCTTGCAGAGGGAAGGGGCTGCTTGGCACAGCTCGGCGTGCTGCTTCCCTGCCTGCCAAAGGCTGTGCCCTCACCAGCACCGGGGCTGAGACAGCTCCACTGCTGGTCACAGAGCCACCCCAAACCTATGCCAGAGCCAGCCCCACGGTCCCCAAAAATGCCTTAAGCCATGCAAGAAAAACCAAAAGAGCTGCGGAGGCTGAGTGAAAACCTGCTTTGCAATGGGGAAGAAGCTTTGACCTGCAAGGGTGCGTCAGCCCCATCCTCAACCACATCTGGGGGCCCCCCACGCTTGTAAGCCCCAGGTTGAAGGAAGGAAGCCTGCCCGCAGCCATGAGGAGGTGGCATGGTGTGGGAGGTCACTCCTGCAAGGGTTGTCCCCTGCCTGGTTGCCATCTGATACCACGTTTACCACTCGCACACATCTGGCTCGCACTGCAAGCGTGCCACGGGCACTTGTTCCAAGCAGTAACTTTTTTTTTGTGCACGTATTTCTGAAGTAGCAGTCCCAGGATCCCCTGGAAGCTAATTAGAGAACCAATTAATTAATGAGCTGGCTCACCTACCTTGTTCTTCCTGTTCTTCCCATCAAGGTGAATTCTGCAACCTTGAGTTTGTTTCTTGCTTTCCAGCCCTACCACCTCAACCCTGCCAAGGCGTCAACGTGCTGAGCGCAGGGAAGGATGGAGCACAAGAAAGGACACTGCAGGAGCTCACTGCAGCCACAGGCAGCATTGCCTGCAGCCCACCAAGAGCTGGACCACTGCTCTGGGCACTGCATAGGTCGGTCCCTGCCCACAATCACCTGGAAGCCAGCCGCGGAGCCCAGGTTGGCAGCCACCACTGCAGCTCTCCGGATTGGTACCTTCGTACGGCTCAGTGCTGCAAGCAGAGATTTCCTGCATCCCGACCAAGAGCCAACCCCAAATCCCGCACCCCAGGCCGGTGCATGGCATGGCACCGGGATGGCCCTGCTGTGACCTCACTGCTCCATCAGCAACAGCATCAACCTAAGGCACAGCTCCCGCTGTCACCCACACTCAGACCTGTCTGTGTGCTGCTTTCCCCTCATCGCTGGTCCTCACTGCAGCACCTCTGTGAGACACTTTTATCACCAGGTACAAGAAAAGCAACAGACTCCCCGTGCAGGTACTGCTGCCCTCTGCTTGGTTGTATTTTATTTTATTTTATTTTTAATGATAGGAAAATACTTTCCCCTTGTAAATTTGAATGGGTTTAAGGCTCAAGGGCTACCCATTAACATACCCCCATAACACTTCCCCCATCCCCAAGGCAGTGCAGGTCAGTGGGAGCTCTGCCTCCTGCCCTGGATGCCAGAGGGAGGTGGGACCCCCTGCAGCCCTCGGCTGGGACCACGCAGCCCTGCTCGGACACTGAGGAGTTACCTTGTGCATGCAGCCCCGGGTGGGAACACGATGGGCTTTGTACGACTACCTGGGTTTAATTGACCCTATGCAGCACCATCTACGGAATCCTGTTTTATGTGCAAATCCACAATTTAAATCTGACTGGGATGTTATTTATATCTGATATCCAGCAGGGATGAAGGTTTCAAAAGTCTTTCCAAAACTCTTCTGTGCTTGTTAGAGACCGTGGCCAAGCCAGCCTGCCGGACCCCCGGGTCTGGAGGCAGGACAGGGTGGGATTTGTGCTAACTGCTGCTGGGAGCTGGGTCCTCATTTGGGTTTAGTTCTGAGAGCAACTGGGCATTTCGGTACCTCCTCCCTGTGCATTATCCTTTTGTTATCTGTGTGCAGAGGCTCTGCATGGAGCATCCTAGTGCAAGGCACAAGGAACATCACAAATAACATCCGAAGCCTGGAAATGCGTGATGTAAGCCCAGACAAACCAAACCACGTACACACTGAGCCTTTTTCCAACAATTAAGTATGGGCCAGAAGTTTACAGATCAAGCATAACAGAAGGGTACTGTAATTATTCCAAAGCCAGGTATTAAATAAAGCCAAAGGTTTAGACATAAAGCAGCACTTTAATGAGCCCACGGAGAGTAAGATGTGAAAATATGTAATTAAATGTCCCAACGACCTTAACTCTGCCCTCCAGTGATACCAGCCATGGTACAATGGTGATCACGGCATCTTCTTCCCTGTGGAAACCAACCAGTTACATAGCACTTGTCTTGGAGCCCACCTAAACCCGTGGTGATTTTATCCTGAAAGAAAGCCTAACCCTCCACTGGCACATCCACTTTTCATCGGTCTTTCTTTTTCTTTCTTTCTTTCTTTCTTTCTTTCTTTCTTTCTTTCTTTCTTTCTTTCTTTCTTTCTTTCTTTTCTTTCCTTCCTTCCTTCCTTCCTTCCTTCTTTCTTTCTTTCTTTTCTTTCCTTCCTTCCTTCCTTCCTTCCTTCCTTCCTTCCTTCCTTCCTTCCTTCTTTCTTTCTTTCTTGATGAAAGATGAAGCAAAGGTTTTATAGTTTGCCTTTGCAAATAATAAAAAAAAAAACAGCTGGAGGTTTGAGTTTAAAGAAGGAAAATTTCCATTACATACTTTTTATTTGTAAAAAACACGCCCCAAACCCACTGCCTGTTATCCACAGTTGCAGACCAACAGAAGTTCAACATGAACCCAACTGCAGAGTTCCCTGAAGCAACAGTATCAGTGTTACATGATTTATATTTTTGGCCTTTTTTTTCTATTATAGATCCAAATCATTAACTACCAGAACATTAATTAACAATGTCACCATGTAATTCAAAAAAAGAAAAAGGCCAAAGAATATAACAGTCCTGGTATACATTAGATTCCATCAGTTTTGAATACCCCTTTTTCAGAAATAATCTCCAGGATCAAGGAGGAGGAGTGATGGAGAAGCTGCACTGGGCTACGCTGGGTCCCGCTGCGGCCGCCCAGGTGCTGGCAGCTCTGTGCAGGGGCAGAGAGCCAGGACAGGAGGCAGAGGCTGGGGACGTGGATGAGGGTTTGAGCATGCTGGAACTGCAAGGGCAGGGAGGGCACTTGCACCTACTTGGAAATATTATGGAAGTGGCGATGCCGCGAGACTTGCAGCTGACAAATAGCTTTGGCGTTCAGCTCCTCGCAGCGTCTTTCTCCATTGTCTCATGAGAAAAATATTGCAAGAAGCCCAGCGTCAGCTGCAGAGCCCACCCGAACGCCTACCCCCAGCAGACTGATTCGCCAGCTGGAGCACGCGGTCCTGCCAGCAAGCCATTCCCACAACCAACATAAGGCGTCGTGCTCCCAGGGGTGGCTTCCATGCGTGGGGAGGAAGACCTGTATGATAAATAATGCAGTCCTCGTGGTGGCACTTCTGGATCCTCCACCACCACTCTTCGGCTGAGAGGAACACGCTCCTTACCCTTCACCAGGGAGACTGGTCCTGCCTGGGCGATGCACCCTGACAGCATTAAGTGTGTCTGTCTCTCTGTCTGTCTGTCTGCTGCTTGAATCGCTGGTGCCGAGGATAAGCAGTTCCCTGCTGCCACCGATTCCACTCCAAACTGTGAATAAATGGTAACAAAACGCTCCCTTGCACTGGCATGAAGAAGCTGCAAAGTTCCCTTCTCGAATCTTTACGTGCAAGGGACAAACCCTGGTGACCCCAGGGCAATGGGGACAGCTGGAGGGCTGCTGTTTGACAGTGCCCTCTTGTGCAAAAAACAGAAAATCTTTTTTTTTTTTTTTTTTTTTTTTTTTCCTTTTCCCTTAAGGCGGGGACCATTCTGCACATGTATTTGGGAGCTTCACCCCATCCCCGACTGCATGGACTTGGCTGAATCATTTTGCCTCTTGTCCAAATCACACCATGCACAGGATGGATGCGGGGTGGCCGCAGAAGATAATTCCCCTTTTGCCCCAGGAATGCTGCCACATCAGTGAGGAGCTAAAATAATCGCTGGGCACCGGGTGATTCATTGCTCCCAAACCGCTGCAGCTCCGTGGTGGGTCCCGTGCAGCCATCCCTGCCCCTGTGATTACAGAGCCTAATTGCAGCCCACAGGCACGCCTGGACACACAGGCATGCTGAGCTGCAAGGAAATGGGGAAATCTGCTCCTTGGGGGCCTTTTGCTGAGCAGCTCTTAGCCAGGATGCCGGCACGGGATGCCCTCTCTGCAGTGACACGGGTCCCAGGACCTCAGCCACGAGCGTTGCTGCAAGCAAACAGACAATGCCCCGCTGTGCCGGGGAGCTGGCAGAAAAATCCCACCCGTGCTCATTTTAGGAGACCACATTGCTGACTTCACCCTCACCCTTTGGGTGTCTCCATCTCCATCAGCACTGCAGGAAAGCCAGATGCCTAAAAAGGCAGGGACAAGGCCAGAAGGGTTTGTGCCAACCCATTCATTAAGCTGAACCCTAATTAGGACCCGAAGATATATGTACAGCGCCACTTTCTCCCATCAAAAAGTGCTCCCAACGGAAGCCTTTGGGCACACCTGAGCTCCCCTGGGGAGCCTTTACGCAGCCCCACACACAGCAGGACCCTGCACCTTAGCTCTTTCCAAACAACCCTAAACATAACCACCAGCGCTGGCATAGACCGGCCCATTTCCCCCTTCCCATCTCTGCTCCCCATAACCTAGTGTCTTGGACGCAAATTAGTCAACACCAGAGCTCTGTTAATTAGTGACTAATTAATTTCAGTTCACTGCTTGAATGGAAGAAAAAAAAATTGCTTCATAGAAACCAAAACTTCGTTTCACTTGAAGTCACTCATTTCTCAAACCTATTTGAAAATGACGTTTTAAAAGAAAAATGTCATCTTGAAACAAAGCACCCAGAAAAATGTTGAGATGAAACATTCTGACTTTCTCAAATTTCATTTCTCCCTCATGTTAGGGGAATGGGCTACGAACCGATTTGATGAATTCGACCTGAATGGGGGAATTAGTTCAGCTCACTAAGCGTTTTCTTATTTTTTAAAAAAAACAGCTACAGCCCAAAGTTTATCACTCAGCATAGCTGCAAATGCAGAACCCGTGTTTAAAAATTTGTGTTCAAAGCTGTTGCAGAGAAACTGAAAAATACTACGGACACTCAGCTGCTGCTCTGCACCCCAGCGCCTACGTGGTTTTGGCACACGTGCACATCCCTGCCTGCCGGGCAGACCCAGGGCAGTGGCACAGTGCAGCTGGAGCAGGGAGCTGAAGCCAGAAATTGGCTCTGGGTGAGCATTAGCTGCGATGTTCCTGATTGCTGCGACTGTGTCGAAATATTTACTCAAGGCTTAGCAGGGCAGGTCTTTTATGCTGTGACTAGCAGGAAGGTTCCAACCCAGTTTTTCCTCTGTACCAGTGAACGCGCAGGTCTGTGAGAGACCTGAGTGCTGTCTCCTGACCCTGCCTGTGGGCAGAGGGTAACTGGGAAAACAAAGGAAATTTCTCATTTTTCCCCTATTCCTCAGAAGTGACATTCAGAAAACATCAATGATCAAATAGCTGCTACACAGGGAAGGAGAAAACTGGAAATCTGAGTGAGAATGTCCCGGATTTATTGATATTCAATCTAAATGGTGGAATTAGAAGCGTTTTGCTCAGCCCAGAACAGGTGTACACATCCCTCAGCATGGGACGGGGAACACTGTCACTATTACTTGCAGTGGATTTCTCTTAAAAGCTCTCCAGCTCTTCCATCAGACCTGTTCCATCCCACTCCAGCTTGCCACAAGCTCCCACCCTGAGCAGCCGGAGCCTCCGAGCTGAAGCCGCCAGCCCTGCACCGCACGGGAGCGCACGCTGTCCTTGGCCAAAAGCAGCTCTCCGAAACCTGCCCCTCCTTGTGGCACCCCCGGAGCAACAAGGGGTCAGGTGAAAGCTTGGGAAAGCTTCAGGATGGCACCGCTCAGAAGTTTGCATGTTTTAGAAGCTCACACTGCATTTCCCAGAGCTTGCCTTTGACCCTGTTGTGCGCACCCTGACTGATGTGTGAGCTGATCCACGATGGCCAGGAGTGAGTACATGGGTTGTCTTCTGGGGAGAGTCCTCAGAGGGGTAGAGATGGCGGGTGGCACTTCTCTCGTGTCACAACCACGCTGAACTTTGGGGTGCTGGGAGAAGATTAAGCCCCAGGATGGCTGTGCAAGTCAACAGCCATCTCCGCGGGGCTGCTCTGCCTTTTCCTCCCTGAACAGTGTGCCATGAAATCAAAGTGGTACAACCAGTCCTGGATATTAATTACAACATATTCTGGTACTTAACTCTTTTCTTAAACACCCAGATGTGTTCACCAAATTGCACAGGAGCATTATCTTATTGAAAATGGAGTTACATGTTCCCGACCCTCATGGCTGCACAGAAGAGCACCCGCAGGAAACAAGCACATCCTAAATGCTCAGGAACCTAAAAGTAAATGAAAAAACCACAACAGCATTGCATCTAAAAATAAATCTCTTAATTTTAAAGCTGATCTCCTGAGTTTTCGGGCTGACTCAGGGCTCCCACTGACCGCCGTCTCACGTTCCCAGGCTGGAGCAGACAGCTCTCCTTCCCCTTTTCTTTGCTTTTCGCAGTTCCCAGTTACTCACGGAGCCCCGCAGACGGGTGCGATGCCGTCATCCCCACCGCACCAAGCAGCCACGCGTCGTACACTTGCCTGAATTATTTTCCCTCCTCCTACAGCAAGCAGATCTCACCACCTGGCTTCGTTTCAGTCTCATTTCTTTTTACTCAGTCCTCCCTATTCCACAGTATCTGCTTTTATCCTTGTAATAAATTACTCTCCAGTGCCATTTCTCAGTCTTATATCATGGTGAGGCACCGAGCTCCGTCTCTGCCTGAGCCTGTTCCCCCACCCTCATGCTCTTCTCTGAGCTTTTAGTCACTTGCACTCAAACCTTTGGTCCTAACTTTCATTTTTTAAAGTGGTTTATGACTTCTTCAATTTAGTAAGATGTTACTGAATGAGGTTGGAGTTTGGCTTGTCAGCTTTTCCATCAAGGTTATAAATCTGCTTGTGAAACATGAATCTGATGAGAGGTTTGAGGAGTACCAGGCCCTATTCCTAACAGGCTGCAGATGCCTGTGCCTCTGGATCTCAAATGAGATCTATTTTAAATATAACGTGTTTTCTCTGGAACACATAGCATGGATGCTATGGGGATCCAGTAAGGGCAGCCATGCCCTGAGGCCCGGTGCAGCCTCCCATAGTGCCTTGAAGCCATACAGCCTTAAATGCTATTATCTCATACACCAAAACGTATAGCCTTTGTGTACCAGCAGAACACAGCCCAGGGTGGTCAAATGGCACCCATGGACTGAATCAATCCCATGATATCCAGCCTGCTGCCCCCACCACAGAGGAGAAAAACCCGAACTCCTCACAGAAGGTTCCTATTACCTCTGAAGACACCATCCCCATAGAGAGGAGATGTGTGCAAGGTGGGAGAGCAGTCGAGGCAGCCCTTCTTGGCTGGGATCATGGCAGTGATTACCCAGGGGTTAACCAGCACCTCCCAGCCAGATAACATGTCACCAAGTCTCCAATGGGCAGCTACACGCTTACCCCAGACAGCAGCAGGACAGGAGGGTCCCCCGGTTGGAGTCTGCCCTTGCCATAGGGAAGATGCACTGGAACTTTGCTGTAAATAGCCCCTCAGTGCCCATTTTTCATGCCCAAGCACAAAGCCCCACAGTTTATAAAGCAACCAGAGCTCGGGTTCAAGGCAGCAGCACACAACTCATATGAAGCTGGGCTGTTTCCTCAGAGACATGGAGCAAGGGGCAGTTACCCCCGCAGCCCCACTGCTGCCTTCCTGCACAGGAGGTGGCCGCAGCCAGCAGCAGGGATTGCCACCAGCCCCAGGGAGCAGCACCATGGTGACGGATTGTCACCATCACCCACTGCCAGGACCCCCATCCGGACCCCAAGTGCCCTGTCACTGCACAGGGAGCCCAGCTCACATCCCGCACACCTCAGCTCAGCCATGCCAGGAGGCTAAGGGACTTGCTGGTATTATGCTGTGCCACTAAGCACCGCAGACAGAGACCAAAGCCTGCACATTGTGCTCTTTCTGCACCTATAAGACCTGGGATCTAAACACTGTATTCTTCAGCCCCACCTACTGGCACTGCATCTATTTGCTCTTCGCACGTCGAGCATCTCCACACATACCAAAAGCAGCACCCAGCACCCCGATGCTGCCCTTGAGCCTGCCAGAGGCTCCCAAACCAAGCATCCAAACCCTCCCCATGAAGGGACAGCACCAGGTCCTTTATGGAGAAGAACCCTGACAAAAGCCCTAAGTTAGCTACGCACTTAAAGAAAGAATAACCTTTGGGCGAGCTCTTCCTGAAAACACAGCACTTCCTTGGAAAGGAGTCTAGTGGGGAGAGTTATTAGGGGAAGATTTACTTCCACAGGGATGCCAGGCTTTTAATATCAGCCTTTTAAATAATGCACATTTAAAAAGGTTATTTTACTGAGAGAAAAGGTTAACACTATTGTTAGTTCTCCTGCCTATTCTGGATCAAGAGCCTTATGACAGCCACCAGCAGAAGAAATAAATATGACATTACCTGGCTGGGCACAGCTGCGTCAGGCAGTGACACTGGATGGCGGCCAGCAGTGGGACAGCCGTGACACGTCTTGCTGCAGGGCTTCATCCTGCCCTTGGAGGGGTCCTAGTGAAGAGGCTGATCTTGGCTCTTGGGTCAGGTTTGGGCTCTTCTGAATCTGCCATCTCCCACCTCTCACTGCACCGTGCACCTGGGCAGAAGGACCAACAGCACACGGCTATTTATAACACACATGCACTGGTGTTCCCAGCCCACCTGCAGCTCAGCATGTCCCCCAGCTCTCCCCACAGAGCAACTGGGGGCTCTGAACAGGACCTGGGGGAGCCACAGCAGCTGAATGGCCTCAGATGTTCCCACAAGTCACGGTGCCTGTCACTGCAGAACCCCAAATCTTTGATACACGATAAAGGCACAGGGTTTGTTACTGATACACAACACCAACAATGTCATGAGCACGCAACAGGAAAGGTGCGTGGCTTGATGCTTCGCTGTGCACTTGGACAAAAGAAACCGCACCAAGCAGGTCACACAAAATCCATTTCCTTCCCTTGCACTTCCCAGATACTCCACCCAACCCAGCCACTTCTGTCTTGTCACCTCCTGGTTCCCATTTACTTGTTCCCAGCTCAACGGCGTTGCTGCTAACTTGGCATTAGCTCTGGCTGCTCTGTACCAGGGGCTGGTGGAGCAGCTGGCAGCTAGGTCCCACCACCAGCGCACCTCTCCTCCACCTCCAACACCAGCACACAGCCCCGCGAGGCAGCCGGGGACACCCTAGGGCAGGGACAGTCACACTTGGCAGAACCAGGAGCATGGCAGAGGGGCAGCTCCAGGATTCAATCAGCAAGAGTGGAGTGGAGATGAGGTCCCAGCTCTTCCTCTCCTGCTTCAAGCAATGAAGCAGGCATGGAGCCAGCAGTAGGAAGTGTTGAAAGCCTGGAGGTGGGAAGAAGCTCAGGAGATGCTCTATGATGCATATGATTTCCCTTGACTGGTGATTACCTGACTACCTAAGCCTTTTTTTTTTTTTTTTTCTCCTGATTTTATCTTTCTCTTCCCAAATGAGCTAGGAAGAGCCAGGAGCTGTGCCAAGCTACCCGCTCACTGGGCAGACACAAACAAGCTCTGGGGGCTGGGCTTGACAGAGCAGGAGGGGGCTCCTGGGGCAGGTCCAAGCACAACCAGGCATCCCAGGAACATTTCAGGCTCAGCGGATACATAACAAATACATTGCAAAATGATGGCCTTCAATCAGAACAGCAAACTTGTGCTCAGAGCAGCTCCTGAGCATCTCAGGGCACCAGGGCCTGCACAGCTGCCCAGGCAGCAGGGGAAGCTGCTGAAATCCCAGCTGCAGCCCCAGAAACACGGGCAGGTTGCTGGCAGTGCTCTGCCTGCCTACGAGCAGCAACACCAGAAGTGCAGTAAGGAGTTTAGCCTAGAGAGGACTACAGAGCATCAACATTTACAACTGATGCATGCTAGATCACACTACAAATACTTTAAAGGTACTTTAATAAAGCCAGCTTTAATAGCTGAGGGACCCTCCCAGCCCCAGCTAATAGCCCTCAGCCCGTAACGAGGCTTTCTAGAAAGTGCCCATACTGGGCTGTCCTCCTGGCTTCCTTGGGAGCTTCAGGAAAGTTGGCAGCAGCCTTCTCCAGTCCAGGGGTTGCTACTGCTCATCCCTGCTAATGAAAGCAATAAGCTATTTCTAGAGGGAAGGCTTCAGTATGTGCTTTTATCTTTAATTAGTGTGTGGATTTTAGGCAAGGAAAGGCCTACCTTAAGCTATTCTCATCTGTTCAAGCTCTGTTCCAGATGCATTCAGTGCTGAAGATGCAGGAAGGAAGGTGTTACACAGCCAGCACGTCTCTAGAGCTGGCTGCTGCTTCCAAAACGCAGCCAGGGCACCCTGTGGGGGCGTTATGAGGGCAAAAAAAAGGTTTTAAAGCTGAGCCTGGGATAATCAGTTGAGGAAGCTGTGTGTGCTGCTGGACAACAGGAATTGAGATGGTAGCTCCAGCTGCTAGAGAATACTGAGCCTAGAGGAGGAATTTGATAAACTTGCTGCTCCAAGAACTAGAGTGGGCTGTGGAAATGGACTTTGCTGATTATTGGAGGCTGAGGAGGAGAAATAAGCTTTTTGGCTTTAAGGAAGTCAAAAAAAATGAGGTAAAAATATACCTTTTTTCTCTAACAGAAGGACTCCCGGGATAAGGCAATCAAGATGAAGTATTCTCTACCCCACACAGCCAGGATTAATGCTGGTGTGGGCTGGTGGAAGAGGCACCAACCTGCAGCAGTGTGAGGCTGGGGAGGGGCTGTGATAAGCCTCTGTGTGATATAGGCCTCATAAGTCATAATCACCTGCTCCTTGGTGCCCACCATGTTCCAGACCCTGCCTCAGTGCCACGCTGATGTGACACAACCTCGCACCTCCAGCTGCGGGCCACATCTCTGCACTCAAGCAGCCAGCTCGGAGAGGCCTCTGCTTGGCCAAGCCCTGGGCAAGGCTGCCCTGGTGCCTCCGCAGGTGGGAGGCCCTGGGGATTCTCCAGGCTGGAGACGTCCAGGTGAGGCTGGAGGGATCTGCTGGGGGTGGGCTGCTGGAGGTGTGAGCATCTCGGCTCTGCTGCTAGGAAGGTAATGAGTTTTCTAACTGAATCATTAGCTCTGTTTGCTCCCTGTTAACCTCTTCTCCCAGTCTCATCAAGAGAGACGAGGAAACATGAGTCATATAGAAGAGGAAATTCACTTTTAATCTTTGATTTACTGATACACTGACTTGCAGCACTTTCTGGGATGAAGCTCTTTCCCCCACTAGCCCCCTACTGTCTTTGGCAATATTACAGCTGGGGAAAAATTAATCTCCCTTAGTGGAGAAAGGTGGCCTAGGGAGGAAGGGAGGGAAGGGCTTTCTGATTCTAGCCTCGGGATTGGATTTCTCCAAGCAGGAGAAATTGATAGATGGTGGACTTACAAGGGATCCCCTGGGAGCACTGTGGTCAGCTACGCAGTGTGGCTAGCAGCCTGCAATCTGCAATCCCAGCACATTCTGAGGCTCACATGTTCCAACTCAGATGTAATTTACTTCAGTGGGATCTCTTTGCACTTAGACCTGTGCATGGTGGCATCACGTACTTGTAAGCACAGAGCTAAGAGTGGAGGGGCAGACGTTCCCCATCAAAATGGGTCATCAGGAGGCGCTGTAGCAGTGGCTGCTCTGTGTGCTTTACCCAGGGTTACAGCTCGCTGGCTACTGCCCTGTGCTGCTGTGGCTTGGCTGATGAGAAGCATTGCATGAAGCTGCAGTGGCCCGGCTGGTTTCTGCAGCATGTGCCCTCTGGGTGCCTGTGGGGATGATTGAGCTGCACTTAAGGACTACAGGCACGGAGTGGGGTTACAGGAGGTACCTGGTAGCAAAGCAGGGATCTGACACTGAGGTAGCTGCTTGATTTTTTTTTTTCTGCAAACTGCCTGAGCAGTAAATCTCTAATAAATCTTCTAGGATCTAAGAGCTGTTTTACAGACTGCTCTTGGATTTGTCTCAACTAACTTCCAAAGGCTTTTCCTGTAGCCTATGCCTCCTGGTTTTACTGTGGAAAGGAATATGGTTTTTAAGAGATTGGCTAGTTCAACAGTTAAGCTGTTAAGTTTAGCTCTAAGATCAGGTGTTTCAGATGGGCTAAATCACTCACTGGCATGAATTAGCACACCTCCTTTCAAATCAAAACCTAACTGCTTTAAATCACCTACCCTTTCTGTCAACTTTCTTTCCCTTTTCAAGCCCTCATGTCTTCAGCCTGGACCCGTATTCATAACCCCAGCGTACCACAAATCCTTTTCCATATATTTTGATGCACTTAGAAGTTTCTGGTAGCACTGATCTGAGTAATGGGTTTGAAGTTATCCCTGTCCTTACATGCCTTGCTAGGGAAGAGCCCCCAGGGGTTTTGGGTTGTGCAGGGAGGTGTGGGCAAGTGCACCCATCTGTGCGTCCTTGCTGAAGGGTGGCTCCCCATGCATGGCTGGTGAGGCTGTCTGCAGCCTCAGAGCTGGGGATTATTGGTATTGTGCTCAAATGTCTTAATGCAACAAACCTGTACTGGGAAGGACCCATGTGACTTTAACACCTTGTGTAAAAAGGTCCTGGTATGGCACTAGATGTGTAACTTGTCTTTATTTCTCCTGGTAAAACCTTCTTGTTTAAACACAAATGAAGGGTTGCAACATTCCCAAGATGACTAGTTTTTAATTCAAGGCAGAGGTCTGGTAGTCACATGGGAAACTGTAGTTCCTTTTTGAACAGGGAGTCCTGTTAGCCTACTGCTCGTTGGACTTTGAAGCGATGAGATGTCCCAGATCACAAAGGAGGAAAAAGCCAGGCTTCTAATCATGTCTGCTCAGGGTTTCCAGGAGCAGAATTTGGTTTCTGTCCAAGTTCACTAAGGTCCAACAGAGACTTCATAACTTGGCTTTTTAGCTGCTTGCCGTTCTGAACTCACTTTAAAGCTCTTATTCCTGGGGTCCTGTGGGCATGTGAGCATCTCAGCAAATTCTTCTAATAGAGGAAAAATAAAAGTGATGCTCAAGTGCGCTGTTTGGAAGAAGATAAACAACCTGCTTCCATATCTGTGCTACCTTAGATGTACCGGTTTTGTCTTTGCCTGACTCCAGGGTCAGCAGCATTGGACAGAGGATCTTCAGCCACTCTTAGAGTCAAGCTTTTGAGTCGCACTGGAGGCAATCACCTGATTTATTACTTGGTTAAAAACCTACCTACCGCAGTGCCTGGCAGGGCTGTGTACGGATGAGGTTAGCAAGTCAAATACAGGGGCTAGATGTGAAAGGGTTTGGTAAAGAATGAGATTCATAACTGCAGTAATTACACAAACTAGCAGTGGGGTGATTAAGTTCTCCATCTGGGCAATAGAGCTGACCTGTTAGTGTCCAGCCAGCCCTGTGGTAGCTGAGACTGGTGATTTATGCTGTGATGATTCAGTCCTCTAATGATTTTTGGAAAGCTGGTCCGTCACCTGGAGTTGTTTGCACCTGTAGATCAGCCTGGCTGGTTTGCTGTCTGCGGTGGCTTGTTCTTGATCGGTTGCTCTGCTGAACACGTGTTTGGGCTGCATCACCTTTACCTGGGTGAGTGAGGAGGAAGGGAAGGAGGAATGTGGGAACATTCAAAGCAGTGCTATGGATGCAAACAGAGGCAAGCATGAGGGCACTGTGCAATTCGTGATGCAAACATGGGGACATGTTAATTGAGAGATGAATGAACTGACGGCTAGCTGGGGTAACATGTAGATCAGTTATGCCAAGAGAAACCTAGCACCTGCTTTCACACTGGGAGATTTGCTGTAGCCCTTGCATGCTCACTTTGCTGTCCCTTTGGCGGGTTGCACTGCTGGCAGCCTAGGGTTGTTGGGTGTGATACTCCGCCATGCTCTTGCAGCATGGGCCGTTTGTTTTGAACAGCTGAAATCTCCTTAAAAAGCAAAAAAGGAGAGAAAATTAATATGTTTATACAGTCATATTATCCACTGGAGCACAGAGCTTGGAGGCTTTGCGTGATGGGCTGTAGTGGATTTAGGGGGAGCAGAGTGGGGAGCCCCACCTTAGGCTGCAGGGCACCCTTGGCCATGTGTCCCCGCAGTGGCTGCTGCCTGGTGTAAAGGTGTGAGCAGCGCTGCCAGCAGCCATCACCCCGTGCCTCCAGCCCACCGCCCTGGGACCTGAGGGTGGATCCCCATTCCCTGTGCATACTCCTTGTGGGTGAGCTGCTGCTGCTCTAATCCTTTCCCTCTGCTAGAAGGAGGGGAGAAGAGCAGAAGAGCAGGGAGAGGGATCCCTGGGGTGGGACAGAAAGGAGAGAAAGAGGTGGCAATGCATTTTTTAAGTGTTGCAGCAATGCTTACAAGGGGAGAGAATCATCTCCTGCTTCATCGCAGCATAGCAGTCTCAAGGGTATAGCAGAAACCCTCCCCAGAAGCTTTGCAGAGCCCATACCTGTGCCAGGCCACCCCTTCCAGGCTTCCCAGCACCAGAGGTGGCAGCAAGGACATCTCCTGGGCGCAGGGGCTGGGCGGCTTGGATGGGGAGCGGAGCTGCTGCCAGCACAGCCCGGCAGCTGCGGAGGTGTGAAATGCTGACACACCAGCTGCCAGCACCATTTACATCAGTGAGATGGGTCTCTTAGGACAATAATGGATGTAGGACAAATGATGATGGTGAGCTGAAAGTGCTATTACTCATTATTGAAACTTTGGATTACTCTCTGGCCAGTGCTAAAACTATAAAGCCGGCAGCCAGTGGACAAGCCCTTGGTAACCTCTGCCACTGAACTAAAAGCTTTTGGAGGGGGAACAGAAGTGCTATAAATCTTGAGGGTGACGTTAAACATTTGTCAGAGAAACACTTTGGACTTATTTTAATCTCTTTGTTTCGGGGAGTTCATCATAACAAATAACCGGTGCCTCGAGCCCAGCCAGTGAATCCCCCACCTCTCCCCCCTGCAAATGGAAACTCAAAATAGCCCCTTAATAGCAAGGGCAGCTCTGCCTCTCGTGCACTGTGTGGTCTGCGAGCCGCTCCTAAATGGATAGTCCTTGCAGTGTTTACACGTGCTGCCTATTATTGCAATGACACTGGGGCCTGCAAATGTTTTAACTTGATTTTTTTTAAAAAAAAAAAAAGCCGTCCATTAATCTTCCTCAGCGCTTGGAAGGAAAGTAAATTATTTACGGTGCGGATGTTATAGGGGATTGTTCCTGCATTAACATTTCATTTGGGAGTGTTAAATCTGTCTCTCAGGCTAAGTCAGGGATTGGCTCTGCCAGGTGACTTGTCCGGAGACAAATCCCATCCAGGCAGCGCGGCTGCGGGCACCTTCTTCTGCCCAGGGCTTCCTGGGATGGAAGGAGCACCCTGCGCTCCAAGTGAAACAAATGCAGGGGCCAGGGAGAATAACCTTACCAAGTGTATTTTTAAACTGCAGATTTCTGTGCTCACCTAAATGGGAAGCAGTCTCGGCTAAAAAAAGCAGGTTCTGTGCTGGCTTCTCGCATGCGGCCCTGCCAATGCAGCGCTGTTAGCGTTCCTGCTATTTCTGTCCTGGCTTATTGAGGCCATGCTGCTCCATGCTATTGGCAGCTAAATCGGAGATGGTGATGCATTGCATTGGGTTCTCCTTTAAGAGCTGCTTAGCCTAATTTTAAATTAGTGTGACAGAAAAGAAGCAATCCTGGCTATTGTCCCCGGTGTCCAAATCAGCTGCACTTGGGCTCTCTGCTGAGCTCTCCTTGCCACAGCTCCTCCCAGACCCCTGACCAGGAGTGATGGGAGCAGGCTGATGTGTGAGGAATTAGGCACCATGTTCTCAAACTTAGTTTGGATATTAATGAGTTTTAGATAGACCTGTAGCCGCTAAATTGAAAAGATCACCCCACAGTCCTGCAAACAGCAGAGCTTCATCCTGGGGACAGCTGTTAGAGGAAGTCCATGGCCTAACACAAGCCACCTCGTGTCCCTGAGCACAGCACACATCTGGGCAGCTGCTGTGGAACAGCCACGGAGCTGTAAATGCCCGAGCTCCTGTATGTGCATTGACTTACGCTGCGTTATGCTGAGCATCAGGGCTCCCAGGCTGTCTTCTGGCTGTCCCTGGCACTCCTGGGCCAAGGACTTTCCCTCCTGCAGCCACCGCTGACCTCCCTGTGGCTGCAGCAATGGAGCTTGCAGCAAAGTGCTCTGAGAGCCTCTGCTGAAAAGTATTAGATAAACACATGTAGTAACAGCACATACTTAAACCCTGGCAGCCACCACTTCCCTGCTACACGCTAATGTGTAGCTGGGGGAAGTGCGTGCACAAATAAAAGCTGAGCTGCAATATTGAGGTCCTGCAGCGTAATCCCCCGAGAATAAATGCTTGAAGAGTTGATTGGAAGGCAGGGGTTAGATGCAGGCAGGCTGGGGAAGGCTGAAGTTGGGAGCCTGCGGTGGATTTGACCAGTGAGGATGAGTCTGTTAATGGAAATATTGATTGTCTCGGAGGTTCAGTGCTGCCAACCAACCTGCACATATGGTACCAGTTTTATTGATATATGAATAAGATTAAACATGACACCTGTGTCAAGTGAATCCCTGGGTACCATTTAACTAACACTTAAAGCAGCTGCTTTTGAAAGATTACCTTCAGGCACAGGCCACCCAAGCAGAACAATATCATCACCTTAAGCACTTTCCCAGTTGCCGACAAATGGGAATTCTTGCCTTGTAGCAATATAATTAAACAATATTAGTGAAAGTCAAACAAGGGGGCATTCAGCGCTTGAATGTGCTCTCTGGCTGCGTGGTGGCTTCACTGGCTTGGCTGTTATCTCTGCACGCAGTCACATGCCTGTGGGGTTAGGTCTGAGTCTTTGAGATTGGGTTGTTGGTGTACAAGTGGGATTTACTGCAAAGCTAAATGCTGGGTTATTCTGAAGTCTTTTGTATTGCTCTTTTTTTTTTAAAAAAAAAAAAAATCTCTGATCTTAAAAAATAAAATAGTTCTGTTATGATAGCAGGGTAGGAATTAATTTAACTTCTGACTGGGAGTGGATTGAGGGATGTGTTCAGTATTGAGAAGGCAGTGGAACTTGGAGTCCTGTGTGAGAGCCAGAAACTTCTCCCCATGCCTCAGCCCAGGGGATGCTGTCAGTTTTCTTCCTTCCGATTTCTCCGCAAATTTCTGCTTCCTAATTATTAGTTACCGCAGGCAAGGTAAGTACAGAAAGTTCGGGGAATTAATGTCAAGGGTACTTCTGTAACACATCTCCCCTAGGAAAGGGCAATACAGCTCCAGCCCTCAGTGCTCTGTAGCTGATGATGTGAAGATGGGAAAGGGACAGTGATGTTTGCTGTCCAGGCTACAGGTGACAAGGTGCACTGTCACTAAGCTGTGTGGCTGGGGACTGCTGCAGTGTGGTGACTGCAGAGCCCATCTGCTCACATCTTCAGCGGGTGCCCCACCAAAATCCCCCCATCTCCAGCTTTGAGCATCCCCATGGCTGGAGGATGTGAGAGGCAGCAAGTGGCAGCTATGTCTTCCAGATGTGACATGTTAAATAACACCATTTCTTCTCTCTACATCCACTGTCTATCCCTCCATCTAATCTATTCACCTTTTTGTTGAGTAAATCATCTCTGCTGCTAGACCTGCAATATCCTTAGGAAAAGGGTAAGTGGTGACGGGTGATGAATTCAAAAGCAGAAAGCAGGTTACTCCTGACATGCCTATTAGTACTTTTGCTATGGAAAGGTCAAATATTGCCCAGAAGTCGCTTAAACATTTGTCTGTGATATTGCAGATTTGGTAGGAAACAAACAGCTCGAGTCATTGTTAAACGAATCTGTTCCTCAGTACCAGCTCTGAGCGAGCAGCAGTCTGAGACCATCCCTCTGAAGTGACATCCCACTGACTTAGGGAAACTGCATAACTTTTCAACACGGATCTGACCGGGAGACCAGGGCTTACCCCGGAGAAGATTTATCTGCACCTCAGAGCTTTGGGAGCATAAATCCTGCTGACTGACTAGCGCCAACTGCATGAGGTGCCAATACCTTCGGCAGAGCCCAACAACCTGCCTCGCGCACGTGGGCAGAGAGCTCATTTTGAAGGAGTGCGTGGCCATAAATCCTCTAAATACTTCTGAAAATCTTTTCCAGAGTTGTTGAGCAGAAAAAACAGGTTTGTGGGCTGCAGAGAGCAGATGTATCCTGTGCACATCAAAGATGTATTGGCTGCGTCATGACCTCATGAAATTGCTTGAGCTGGCAGCTCTTCCCCCGCTCCTGCCATGGGTGCAGCTTAATGATACAATCTACCTTTGTTTAGCTATTGGAATAAAACGCAGGATAGAGCCAAACATATATAACTTCATAATTGCTTTGCCTGCCCCCTGGCTCCCCTGCATGCTCCTGTCTTTTATTCTCTGCCTGCTCCCACTGCACTTGTGCTGCGTGCTGCTGTGGCTTGTGACAGCGGAGCCAGGTTTATGAAGGCATCATCTGCCCCTGTCAGAAGTGACGCATCCCAATACTATCTAGAGCTCCCTGTGTCCTAAGCCTCCGACTATATTTATAATCCAATCATTCTGGAAAACACAAACATAACTTCTGTCTGACCTTCTCTATTAAACCGTGAGGACTTTTTCTCTAGGACTTCTACTACCTTGACATGCCGTATTTTGCCTGCTGGTGGTTTCCCTGCTGTTTCTCACGCTATTTGCACTGCCAGCCTAGCCCTGACAAAGCTGACAGCTTCAGCAGGGTGCGTGACCACCTTGCAGAGGCATCTGCTGATAGCCCTTGTTGGGTCTGTGCAGGAAGTGCAAGACCAATGACCTGCAAGGAATGTGATGCCAGAGGTGGTCTCTGAAGGAGGAGCACGACTGATTGCTCTATGAGATGCCGTCGAGGCTGGAGGTAATAATGAAAAAAAAAAAAATCTTTCCCCAGCTCCCATGGGCAGTCTCGGGGCACTTCAAAACACAACAGCATTATTACCCCAGTTTAAAGGATAGAGCAGTTAAAGCATCTCCTCAAGGTCCTTCTGAAAGTTAATAAAAAGGGCAGGCATGGAACCCAGGTTTCACAGTTCCCATGTGCCCCAGAAGCCTAATTCCTGCTTTTATTTCTTGCTTTCCAAAATCAGGCACTTTCTATGGAGAACTCGGTTTCTCTGCTTGCAGGGGTCATGTTCAGTGCTATCTGCAGCAACCATGCAGAACACCACCGACTTGTGCTGTTCCTCCTACAGCTGTGCTGAGGCTGTGTGAGTGCCTCCTGACCAGACACGCATAAATGCGTGTCTGCACTTGCATAAATTACAGCCCATGGCACAGGGTAATGCAGAGCCCACCCCAACTCTTCTCCTTGCACTAATGCAAAGGTAAATTTGAAGACTGGGGTGAGTGAGAGCTGCTTTTCTACCATCACCTGTACCTTTATTGTGTTCTGCTAAGCAAGGACCTCTTGATGCCGTCAGATGGTGAACCCTTCCTAGGTATGGCTCTTGTCCACCCTCCAGGGCCAACGGAGTTGTGTAGACACAACATTAATGCAGACCTCACCTCTGTCTACGGGAAGTCCCATGTAAATGAGCTCTTAACGTGATTTTCATTGACTAGGAGAATTCCTGGCTCTAAAGTTTGCCCAGGTGTCTGAGTCAGATGGAGGCCGTGTCTTTGTTTCAGGGACTGCTCCTGGATTTGGGGATTCCCATCCAGTGCTGACCTGGGCAGTCCCATGTGAACAGTGTTATTTATTGTTTCATGTAATTAGCTGCTCCTTTTGAAGTCATCAGGCTGCGTCTGAATGCATTCCCTCTCAGTTCAAACCAAACTCTTTTAGAAGTTATTCATAATTTATGGGCTGGTTACATCTACCTCCAAAGAGTAAGTGCATGGGTGGAATTCCTTTGTAAATTTGGTCATGTGTACATTTGAACCTCTAGCGGAGCAGGAGACATGAGACCTTCTGCTGGTATAAGCTGCTGTATCGAAGCCTGGCTGAGAAGCTTTCTGGTCCTATAGCTTCTGGCACCGTATGCTGCAACAGTGCAAGTCAGGTAGGCATTGGCGTTGCCTTGTTTTACTCTGTTTGAGTATATTCACCTGCCAGCCTACCTTACATACAAACCTAACCTATGTTGCTGATGTTATGTCGGCGAAGAGGAGAGGGAAATGCATGTCCTGTCTAACCCTGCTGTGCTGGCAGGGCTCTTGCTGCAGGCTGGTGGAGGGCAGGGAGAGCAGCTCAGCTCGGAGCTGATAACTCAGTGCATGCCTCACCGAATGCAGTAACAAGAAAATTGCATTTGCTCAGTCTTAATTCAACCCTTAAAATCAGCTTGGGTGGCTTTTTTTTTTTTTTTTTTTTTTTTTTTTTTTTTTGCCTGCTTTGCTGAGGTTTGAGGGAATGTTATTGCAACTGGGGACTGCACTAGAGAAAGCTATCAGTTTGGGCTGGTTTAGAAGTTAACTTTTCTCCCACCTGATGTTGCTGGGGTTGTCGTGCTGCTCCTCTGCCAGCAGACTGTGCGTTCCCACTGGAGAGCCATGGCTAACTGGGCAAGGGTTCCCTATAGCACACATACCTTCCAGTGCAAGCTGTCCGGGATGGGGTTTGCCTTTTCATGCAGACCATCCTTTTGCAGAGGATCATTTCCTGGTCTCACACATGGTGCCATACTGCCAGCAGCAAATAGTTAGGAATTTGTCCCCTCTGTGATCTCTACAGGCTCCTCTGACTTTTGAATGACTGCTGCCCTTGTTGGAGTCCATTCCAGGAATGTTTCACTGCACTCAACACCTGTACTACAGCCTCTGCAGCATGAGTGTCCCTCATGCATTTAAAATGTCCTTTATGGCTGTTAGGAAAGGGAAAATTAAAGAGAATGGCACTTACAGGACATCAAAGATACAAAGGGCCTCTTTATCCAGGAGACATCTCTACATTTGGGGTAGTATTTTACCTGTTTAAATGGCTTCTTCCAGAGCCCTTAAGTACAGTGTTGTGCCAGCTAAGTATGGATTTTTAATTAAGCCCCCCTGCCTCCCTCCCATCTTTTGCACATAACTATAATTTTGCAGGTTAAGAAATCCCCTTAATATCTAGCTAGAGGTTTAATGCTATATGCTCTTTACAGAGCCCCCCCACCACCACCACAGTGCTGCATTAATAGCTCTGAGATGATCATTTTTTCAGTCTCCAGGACTGACGTCTGTTGTTAACACTTTGCGATCGTGTCAAGCGAGTGTGTGGGGGGGTGGGAGCCGTACCTATCAGATGATGTTTTAACACATGGTTTTAATCTTGTTAATTAACGCAACTTCACGGAAAACCAGGCAGTGCTCAAAGCGCAACCCTTCCTACCTGGGGAGGCGGTGAGCAGCTCCCCCTCCTGCGGTGTGGGTGCTCCTTGTTCATGGCAAGAGGAGCATCGCTGGTCCCCGCCGACGTCTGCTGCAGAGCCTTGGGTTAGGCTGTGGCCGTGGAGGCCTGGGGACGCTTCAGGGCCAGCTGAATATGCAGAAGTTGATTTAAAGCCTTAGCTGCTTGCACAATTCATGTCAAGTAAACATCTGAATAAGGTTGCCATAGTATCAGGGATGTATATCATCTTGGCCATGTGTGCACTCAAAATACAGGGAAACTTGCCATGTTTTGGCAGAGCACTGTGTTTTGACAAATGTGATGGAAGACATGCTTCTGTTCTTCATGTCGATGGGGTTTTGTGCAGAAAAGCATCGTGGCAGGCTGTGGTTGTGATCCCAGGGCAGGGGATTGCTGCCATCCTGGGTCAGACCAGGCCATCTCCTGTAGAGATCAGTAGTGGATGGTCAGGGAGACAGTGTATATATGGTGGTACTTCAGAAAGATACTTCCCCAGGCCCAGGTCTGCTCTTGCATCTGTTCCCAGCCTCTTCACTGGTACTGAATGGATCTGGTCCATCTTCTCCCTGTCTGCTGTGACACCCTGACACTGGTGAAAGAGTCCTTGAATTGCTTGTGTGAAGAATACAGATTCACGCTGCCCAGCCAACATAGAAACTCTCCTTTTCCACCAGTTCCAGCTTTCAGCCCCCCCGGTAAGGGTTTCTGCAGGGCTGGTACCGGTGCTGTGGTCAGGCGGGCAGCCCTGGAGTGTTCTCTCCTCGCAGTGGAAATGAAGATAACTTGAATAAAATATGTATTAATGCTTAAAAGCACTGGGGATCTGACATCACGTCTTTCATTTTATCCCCTGGTAGCCTTGTGTGCCGAAGTCTTTGGGGACCTGATCTGCACCAGATGTGTTTTGTGCCCTGCAATGTGTCCACTGCTGCACCAGCCCTTTGTCTGGGCTGAACTGGGCTGGCTGTGCCCACCCATGCTACAACCCCCCACTTTTTTTAGTGGCTGTGTCCCATCCAGCTCAGCTATCCCTGGCTGCAGCCCTGCTCCAAAATGTTCTGCATGGCTCTGCAGGAGGGTGCCCGAGTCTCTTGGATCCAGGGGAACTGGCGTGTGTTTAAAAGTGAGTCTGTGCTTTGGGAAGGGCTGGCTTGGGGCTGCAGAGAGCTCCCTGGAGGTGGCCATTCGGGTGCCCTCCCCAGGCTCTGTGCTCCCTCTGACAGCAGCCTTGGCTTTGAAGGTGCTCAGCCTCTCGGGGCCATCCAGGAGGCGACTTCAGACCTCTCTGGTGCAGCGCGTGGTACTCTGAGGGCAAGGATCCCTTTCATTAAAACTGATGGATGACACTTCCCTCCCCCCCCCCCCAAATATTTACAATTCAAAGCGTTCTGATCAAAGTGCTGGAAATTAGGATGTTGACATGGATAATTACTCCTTTCTTGGCGTTTGCACCAGAAGAGAGCGTGCGATCCCCTTTCCCTTTGTATACCCCACGTCAGTTGAAAGCATTTCTACATAGCTGATGTCTCTAGATATGTTTGCTGACTTAATGTCAGCAAATCCCACTATGATTAGGCCTTGAGGTGACAAAACAAAACCTTGGCTGTTACAAGCTAGGTAACTCAGTGCCAAGATGAAGCCTAAAAATAAACCCTGGTAGCCTTTTAATGGAACTGAGCACGGTGCAAAATAAATTTTTATAAGTTGTTAGGTCTACACAGCGAAGGGGAGAACTATAAAATCCTGTTTGATGGCTTTTTAATGGCAGTTGTTTCGTTTAAGGCTTTTAGTGAAGCAGGTTACAAGGCAAAAGCAGAATAATAAACAATAAGAGCATGCTTTCCCCCGGCAAAGCAGCCGCGATAAACGCCCAGCGGTGGCTTGGTGGTGTCGGCTCGGGGTGTCAGTGGGGCCATGCAGGAGTGGCTTTTCCTGCCCAAGTTTCTGTCCCTGGTTGTTAAAGGAGGGCAGTGCTCATGCCTGGTGACAATCCACTGCTTCTGCCTGCCCTCTGCCTTGGCTCACATTCGTGGCTGCTTCACACGTGCTTCTCTGCAAAGTGCTTTGCAGAATTGAGATTTTTCTGTGGGATGTCACACGGTTGCAGCACTGTAAAACAGCCTGACTAGTTTTACTAAATTAAAAGAGAGGGACAAGAGGTGGTGTTACCACTTTTGTGCTCCCAGGTCTGCCCTCGCTCTGGATTTTGCAGTTGAAATCCAAGTATCAGCAATATCAGGCTAATAATGAACGCGCATGGAGGGATTCCTGCCAGCATGCATCCCTTGGCATTGCGATGCTGTCTGCAGGGAACACTGTGGGCTGATAAACAGAGACAAAACAGGCCAGGAAGGTCTGCCTCCTGCAGGCAGGTCTGGTATCGGAAAGCCTATGGTCCTGTGTGACAGCCAGAGCCAGAGCGCGCCGTCTTTGGTTTGCAAGGGGAGAGATGGTTGTGATGGGTCTAATCCTCCACCCAGCAGAAGATTGCTGTTGAGTGGTTAATGAATAATGCTCTTTTACTGGGGCTTTGTTTAGAAATGGGCTTAGCTTCGCAGCTATCATAACACTGTGATACTTCATAACACTGTGATACTGGCTATAAAAAGTGAGAAATGTCTGCAAATGCTTCCTTGAAATATTTACACGTAATACACTAGAAATCTTGCCCACTTTTCAAAACTCTCACAGTCCTGGAGGTGCCACAGGCAGCTTTGTCCTGGTGGTCACAGCCTGGCTGATATTGATGGACATCAGGAAAACATTTTGATGCAAAATCATCAGGAAATTCCTTCAACGAGATTATAAATGGTGGGTCTAAGCATTTTGACAGTACCCTTTTAATAGAACAAGCCTTTATCCCCAACTAAGTGATAATTTACTCTGGGTAGTTAATGCTGTTGGAAGTTTTCTTCTTTTTCTTCATCTTTTGCTTTTAAAGAAACAAAATTGCAAACAAACCCAAGCTCACATTTTCCATTGATTTCAGACCAGAGACACAAACAGCAGGATTTTAATGTCACACTTTACAGCAATGTAATCAAACCAAACTTCTGAAATCAATATTTCTTCATAACTGACCTTTCCAGATTAATGATATATTGCTATACCACTCCATAGATGATCATTTCCAATAGAAAGACTAACCATTCAGATCACTTTAATTAATCTTCCTCCACTCCCCCAATGAACTTTTAGTTATGTCGAGGAGGCAGCAGACCAACTGTTGAAACCCATCACCAAGCTGAAGATCAATGTTCAGTAACTCTGCTCTCTAAGCAATACAGAAAAATCATATGTACACAAAGAGTCTTTTTAAGCCTACTTTATCTCCCTGCTCTTCACCCAGATGCAGCACAGGACATAATCCCCTGCTGACGGCCATTCCCATAGGAACGCGCAATGACGTGACAAACGGAGCTTGGTGACCTCTTAGCATGAGCAAGAGGGCAAAATGTATGAGCTGTGCAAAAGAAATGTCATGTTTATGCAAGTTTATTTTTAATAACTGGCTATCCAGGGTGGCGAGCAGCTGGAAACATATTACCAGGATCATTACGATGTTTAAACACAGGCCTGTAATATGGATAAAGAGTAACATCACACTGAGGTTGCAGCCAAGAAGCTATGTTAACTTTTCAGAAACTGTGGACAGCCCTGCTCTGGCCAAGAAACCATTTGCCTCCTTGGGCTGACAGCAAAGGAGCCACCAGCTTTTGGGGTGGGCAAACGGCTTCTCACAGGCAGCAGTGGTACTTCGCCCCAGGGATGCATCTTTCACATTGCAATTGCATGTCTCATCTTTGGGAATGCATTTGGCAGCACCATTTCAGGGGCTCCTTGAGTTTCCTTTAAGTTCCCCAGTGGTGCTGCCAAAAGTGCGATGTAGATAGTGTTTGTAGCAAAGGGGACTGAGGCCACCCACCTGATGAGCCACCAAAGCCCCAGATTTCCGGGGGACATCGAAAGAAGCCCAGGGCAATTCTCTGCTGCTCTTCCAGCTCATGCAGCTCCCTTGGCTACGTGTGTGCACAGCAAAGTTCCTGCAGCGCTGTGATTTCAGAGCAAAACATCAGCCAACAACAAAAATCTGAAGCTCTGCAGACAAGGCTGGGGTAGAGGAATGTGCTGTGAGAGCCTCGGGGGGTGTCTCTATTGATGGTTAGGGCTGACCTAAGATCACCCCTCCACTGATACCTGTCAACTATTTTATACAGTCAACCTCTTAGCTTGATGAAATTCAGGAGTCCATGAAATTACACCCTGAATTAATCTGGCCTGTGGCCAGGAGAGTAAATAAGTCGTAAGGCCCAAACTTTGCATTCAAGGCATTTTTTTATTTTTTTTTTAAACTACCCTTCATTACAACTCAGATAAGATTTAATGTCATTATCAATCCAGCCACAGAGATCCAAAGACAAAACCCTTTGACTGTAATTAAAAAAAAAAAAAAAAGAAAAAAAAGAAAAAAAAAATGACAATAAATTAGTGTCATTACCAACCAGGCTGCCTCCCTAGGAGGGGAACCAGGGCCTTTGAACTGCCGCTTTTGTGTCGTGGTGTTGGTGTTCAGAGGGTCCCTTTTGACGTCGCCGCCTCTCATCTCCGAGTGACGCGACAAGCGGCTTGTCACCGGCCGTGCCAGGCGCCGCTGGCAGCAGCTGCAGCACGCTCCTCCGCTGCTGGAAATGCCAATCAGGGCCGCATCCTGACTTGCTGTCACTCCCCTTCAAAGACGCCCATCTCCGAGGGGTTTATCCCCAGGGATGGCTCCAAACACCCCTCCTTGTAGGGGATGAGGAGGCAGGAGTCCCCAAAATGCCCTGGGAGAAGCATCCTGGTGGCTCCTGTGTGGTTATGTAGGGTTTGTGCTTTGCTCGGGGCAGGTGAGGAAGCCCTGTGAGAGCACAGAAATACCTCCCCAGGGAAGGTGTCTGCAGCAACCAGCTGTGGGATCTTTGGGTTGGTCCTTGATGCGTGATTCCCCCAGAGGTGGAATTTCTGTGCTGAAATCCATGATAAGGCACTAGAGAACAGAATCTATCGTGGTTTTTTATTTTTTGTAAAGGATCTGTCCTTTGAAGTCCTTCCACAGGCAGCTGGTTCCACAGGGCCCTGGGTCCCCAGGTGGGCAGGCAGAGCTCTGCAGGGAGGTGCCGTGGTCTCAGCAGAGCGGCTGGGCCTAGCGCCAGCACGCGGGCCAGGCCTTGCTTTGGTGACCCAACGTGGGGGGAACACCAAGTCCACCGGGACCCTGGCTCTGTGCTCATCTTCAGTGGCACTTCAAGGCCAGTGGGGGAGAGGTGTGAGGTCCCTGCATGCCAGGAACGAGGTCCGGGTGGAGCTGCTGTGGGACCTCCTGCGCTGGTGCTCTGGCAAGAAGTGCTCTGCCTCAGGTAGGCCAGAGCTTTCCTCCGGGGGGCAGATTTGGGGGTGTGCTGGGGAGAACTGCAGTGTGAGGAGGGGATACAGGGCTCGAGAGGCCTGAACAAGGCAGCAACAGATCGGAGCAGGGGCACCTCTCACGGCACGGCCCTGGTGCCAGCGGTTTGGTGTGCACGGACACGTGTGCTGCAGCGTCTGGGTGGGGGCCACAGAGCAGAAGGCTTGCCAGATCTCTTAATCCTTTCAGTGGAAACAATAAAATAAAAACTGGGGAACCTCTGTCAGGTGCCCTGTAGACAGTATCTCTGAAGGGGCAGCCTTAAGCTACATCCTGTCAACAGCTGCATAGTTTGCCTGCTTTTGGCATCTAAAATGGCCTCTTCCTGGAGCACGCCTCTGATCCTGTGGTGCATAAATCATGCTGCTTTGCACAAGGGGTGTATAAATCATGCTGCACTGGGGCATTGGCACAGTCATTTCTGCAGCAGCAATGCCTTGAGGTCCTGGCCAGTATGGCAGATCCTGTTGTCCACAATGCTCTGCATCTGTGGGAGGTTTGCCCCAAGCCAAAAGCAATTTCGGGGAGCCTGTGGTAACAAGTTCAGAGCACGGATGGTTGCATGCAGCAGGACCATGCCCTTTTTCTGGGTCCCTGGCTCTGCTGGAGGGTGACAGCATTGCAGTGGTGGGGGGTACAAGTGCCACCACACACCATGGCCTCATGGTGAGCAGGATGCAGTGGGGAAAGTGAAGCAGGAGATGGGGTACTAGAGGGCGATGCATCTCAGAGAGCAGAGCAGTGCCTGGAACTGGAGCAGGACTCACATCTCCTGCACCTTCATCCCATCTCTCACCCCACACTCCCCTCTCTAGGCCAAACAGCGCTCTGCGAGTACAAGCTGCTGAGGAAAGGTAGTTGTGGCTTACCAAAACGTTTTGCATCGAGATACCATTCCTTATTTCAAACGTTTCACATGTAGGTCAAATAGACACCTCAGTTATTTGGAGTAAATAAGCCACAAGTCAATTTGCATCAGTGGAATTGAATTGGATTTATACCAGTGCAGCTGAGATCAGGAGTGGCCTGTAATTTATGAGGGAGATTTGAGAACTTAAACATTTTTTTTTTTTTTTTAAGTTCTTCATTTCACCAGTAATAGGGTTTCTTTGCCCTTTACAAAGTTACTGGAATGAGGTCAGATTTTTGCAAGCTTCTGCCAATGTTTAATAAGAATAATAATCTAATATTGTCGTCCTCAACCCAAAGCCATTACCTCAAGGTTCAAATGGAGAACAAACCATGACCCAGGGGTAAGTGGCCATTTCGTGGCTCTGGCAGACCTGCTTCCCTTGCCAGGGATGGTGAGGCTGGGGTGCAGCGCTCTTGGGGTTAGTTCTGCTCCCACTCCTCGTGCAGCAGGGTTGAGACGTACAACCTTTGTAAAACCCAGAGGCACAGCATGCTGCCTTCCCCAGATCTGGCCAGTGGTGGAGGCATGGCTCTGACCTCGCTTGTGCTGCTGGCTGCTGGAGGTGGGGATGTGTAGCTGGAGAAGGGAAACCCCATCTGCATTGGTTATCACTTAAATTGATCATCAAAACTTGACAGCAGCACCTGGGCTGACTGTCTGAGGAACAACTGGTGGGGTTTTTTTGGTGGTGTTATGTTTTGATTTTTTTTTTAGTGCTTTTTCTCTGAGAAATGGCTTGTGTTCATTTAAAAACCCCAGCAAGCAGCCATAGCTGTGTGTGTGCTGACCACTGGCCCAGGAGGAGAAGCTCCAAATAAACACTTAGAAATCCCCTGAGCTCCGGACAAGCTCCCCTGGTCTTGCCCAGTAGATAAGTGGTGAGTCCAGGAGCCCATGGAATCTACATCCCTCCCAGTGAGCACTTCTAGGGTGTTTGGTGCTCTGTTTTCACTCTGCTTGCAATTGTTTCCTCCTCTTCATTTGATCCTGCTGATGGCTGTGCCAGTCAGGGAGTTCTGGGGTGCAGGGCAATACTTTGGGGGGACAGGGCCATTCAGAGAGGGGGTGTAGGCAGGGTGAGACATGAGAAATTAGGAAATCAGAGCTTTGAGATGTTTGTGGGCACCATGATTGTTGTCAACTTGAAATATGTTTGTGCATGAGTTTGAAAGAAAAAAGTGCAGACAACAGTCACTGGTGTAGGTCCCTCTCTGCTCCAGTTTGGAACAGAGAAAATGAAACTGGAGGCTCTGGGAGGGCCAGGAGCCACTGCTTGGTGTTCACTGCCACTGGGTAATGACCGCCTTTTCCTGGCCAAACATCCCCAGAGCAGGCGGGGAGCCTGAGGCTGGGCGAGCAGCCCACAGAGCTCGCCTGGGCCAGCCACGGGCCAGGACGGCACACACTGCTCCCAAAATAAACAGCGTGATCCACTGCGGGCACCCACAGCACCCGTGTCAGTGCAAAGCGAATTCACTAGCAGTGTGAGAACATGGATATAATGGCACATGTGGACAAAAAGGCAAGAAAAAGCCCAGGCCAAGAAGGGCAGAGCGGCATCGCAAAGCCCTTGTGGTGCCACTGAGCTGGGAGATGTTGCAGAAATGCAAAAGGGGTTGGACATGTCTGGTTAAGAGACTTGACTCAATGTCATTCTAGACAGTCATAATTGCTGTTTTCTAAAGCACTATAAAAGAAACGGAAGGCCATCAAAGTGTGTATATACATTCAGTACGTACATTTTTTCAGCTATTTAGTCAGAGCCCATCTACTGGAGGCATAGCAATGCGTGAAGCTTGCAAGCAGTGCTGTTAGAGCTGCAGCAGTACTTGTTATGGATATGTGAATTCCTGGCTAGGAGAAAAAGCTTGGATATGGGATTTGAATAAGAATATCAAATTTAGTTAAAAAAATCATTATTTTTAAGGCAGACTTTTTATTTTGAGGTAGTTTTGATTTTGGAGCACTGGGGACCAGCAACACTGTGTGTTGCTTTAATAAAATCAGTTTAAATGCTGAAATTGATTGCAGAACATCACTTCCCTCCCATCTCTTGCATCAAATATGTTCCCATTTTCCAACTCACTGGACGTGCTTTGCAAAGCTGAGATGAAATGATGGACTTAGGTCTCTTAACTAACCTTAGAGGAGAGTAAAATATAATTTACATGCATTTCGCAGCAGTTGTTTTGACGGTGGGTATTAAAGTGATTGGCAAATATGGTAGCAATTTATCCCAAGTAGTAACTGCAAGCTGCTATTTTAGGTTCATAAAAATGTAGTTACAAAATAGGGTAACATACCGAATGCAACTATTTTATGATCTCATAAAAATAGCACCGCAGCGCTTTGTCCTGCCGAGCGAGCGGGGCAGCGCAGCCCGCAATCGCCACTCATTACAAGCTGTGCTCCCCTAATTGCAGCACAGGTCACCTTTCATGTCCTGCCAGGTCTGAGCATCCCCTGCCCGGGTTTCCAGCATGCTCTGAAGCTGCAGACCGCCCCGACCAGGCGGCTGGCTTCCGCAGGACCTCCGAGACCTAAATTGGGACTGGCAATAGCTCCGGGCATGAGGCACAAAGGACGAATCTGGGCAAATTGCTGCCAAAGAATTTTTTCTTCCTTTCAAAGCCAGAAGTTAAAAATAAGCTGAGGGTAGCGTAACCCTTTGGAGCTAGGTACTGTCAGCAGCAGCAAGAGTCATGTTTGAAGAACTTGGGGCCCTCCTCAGACCTAACACTTCAGCTTCAGCCTGACCTAGAATTTCAAAATGCCCTCCCCTTGGCACTCCTGCCTGGCTGTGCTGCCTCTGTCACACGAGCAGAGTTTCTGTGCAGAGCAAGGGGAATGAGGGGTCAGCCTGAGCACCACCAGCAGCAGCATCTGCCTAAACAAATGATCTTTAAATCAACACCGCCCTACCGCTGGCAATGGTCTGTTAGTGGAGCACCTCTTCACCTCCTCAAATGTAGGCAAATGCCTTTCCTTCCTTCTCAAACTCAGTTTATTTTAAGTGTTCGGCATCGTCAAAGGCTTATCCTTCCTGGTGCTCCCGGGCTTGGGGTTTAATTGCATTTAAAGCCAGCTCCTAGCTGGAAATGAGTCCTGCAGCCTGGAAACCTGAAGCAGCGTTTGTAGGGGCTGGTGTGTGGGCTGTAATGGTAGGAAGCTTCAACTGCTGCCTTCCAGTTCTGGAAAGAAAGATGGTAAAGCAAGCAGCTCCTTTGCTCAATGTCACTGGAAGCGATGCAGAACAAAATAACTCCTTTAGGGGCAGTACTGTCCCAAGACACATTTCCCAGGGCTCCTCTTGATACACTGGGATGCAGAACTTGGCCCAGGGAGCAGTGAGGCCGTGGTGGGGGGAACAGGCTTTGATCAGCAGCAACAAGACCCCTGGGGTTCTGGCTGGATCTCAAAGCCACTCGCACCTTTGGGAAACCAGTATTGCTTCCAGGATGGCTTTAGCATCACATCTATATGCCCATCTGCTGCCACGAAGCTCAGGGCAGCATCTCCTCCAGGATGCAGTTTTTACCATCAGGATCACCCTTAGAGCTTCTTTCTCTTTTATGCACCAGCCCCTGAGCAGGACAAATCCATCAGCAAAAAATCAGCATCACGTCTAGAAACGCTTCACCCAAGTCCTTGTGGAGGGGATGTGGCCCAAAATAAGGTTAAAAGGGGTTTTCTTTCTGCCGGTGCTGAGGCTGGGAGCCCGGGGCCTGCCCAAGTTTTCGGGGCTGCAGACAAGCAGATGAGGCATTAAATGTGCTGTTCAGGAAAATTCCTGAGCCTTTGCCTTGTCGCTGTCTCGGTTCCTGAGCAAACCCACAAATCATCTCCCATTTAAGGGAGAATCCTCCCCCACTGAGAGCCCTGCAGTGTCGGGATTAATGTCAGCCTTAATTTTCAGTTGTCACTTGCAGGGAAGTATAGCCCCTGCATATTTCATAAATGCAGACTGTATTTGAAAATCCGCAAGAAATGAAAACACTCTTGGATCCTCAAACGACCAGAAGCTGTAACTTCTCCATCAGAAGGCAGGATGGCCTCCTTCACAGCTGGCTTCTGGTCGTTTATCCAGTGAAAGCTGTCCCCCAGGCCAGCAGATAAATTGTGTGCTGTGCCTGGTTTCTAGACGTTGCGATAATGAAAATCTAATCAGTGTGAAAGTGTAGTTTATTGGGTCAGCTGGTTCGGCAAACCCTTCCGCCCAAACTGCAGCCCGACACAGGCAAATACTGGATTTTGACTGGAGAAAGATTGAGAAGCTTCGGTATTTCTCTGTTCCTTTGCCCGTTGTAGTTTTGGACATCAGGGCAGAAGTGACGATGAGATTCTCCCTGCAGCATTTCCCACTGGAGCAAGAAAATACACAGGCAGATAGGCTGCAATAGGGCTGTTGTTTATGACATTGCCAGGCTGTTTCCGTAAATATCTGAACAGCAGCTGCAAATTACAGCTGTGGAGCCAGCTTTAAAATGCTCTGGTGCTGAAGGGTGGAGTGGGTGTTTAGGTCCTGGTCCTGCAAGGTAGCCAACGCGTTGTGTTCGTCAAGGTTTTGATCTAAGCATCAGTACAATGGCTCCCAATCTAGCAAGGACCAGCGATGTGACACTGTCCTTTTTAATGAGTGATGGGCTCAAATTAACATTCAGCGTATGAAAAGGAACGACTCTTGAAAGGGTGTCTCATTATTTCTGATGTCAAACGCTCTGCAGCGAAATCAAAGATCGGAGCGGATTTGGGGGGAGCGGGTGTGAATTTGGGTCTGTGAGTGAAATTCTCTCCTTCATCACGCGGGGCTGTGCGTGGCGAGGTGATTAGCTGTGAGCGCACAGTGATCTATCCAGGCTTTGATTACTTTGTTAATGAGCTTATGATGGGCGACACTGTGTCTATCGCACGTGTCAGCCTTGCTACGTGCAGTTTATCCCCCGAGATTTAAATCAGGCACAGGCACATTCGAACGTTATTTTGGACTTTGGAAAGCAGCTGTGGAAGCCGTTAATTGCCGCTGATTGTCACTTTGAAATTTTGGTCTGATTCAGGGCTCAGAGCCGCTTCTGCCTTGACAGCCTGCCAAGGGGGACGGAGCTGGGTCCCTTGTCTGAGCCGCCCCGCGTCCCATGTGCAGCCACGTTTCAAGCATTGCTGACCACGAAGATGACGTCTGATTTCCACTGCACCCAAAGGAAAGGCATGGTGCGATTGTGCCCTGCTCCTGCAGGCATTAATCATATCTCTGCTCGTGTGAGTAGTTCTGGTTTCAGCAAGACTAATAGTGAGCCCAGTGCAGTCAATGCGATACAATTGAAGGCCTCGATCCTTTAAATGCTATCTCTCAAATACCTCGTTTCCCCCCGAGATTCCTGAAACCAAAGGATCAACTTTTCAGATGCTGCTCGCTGCGTGTGGGGAGAGGCAGGAGCCCTCCTGTTCACAAAGGGATGTAATTTATGCAGACAAAAGCAATTTAAGCTAAAATTGATCCAGCAGTACAAAAAGTGATTGGGTCAGTAGTTTGGCAAATAAGAAAGATGAGTTCACTCCACGGGCATTTACAGTGGGTAATAAATTAGATCTGGCTGAAATATTTTGACCAGACCTTTTTTCAATCACAACCGAAGTATTATGCAGAAATTTCAGAGTTTCAGCAGGACAAAGCTCCGGCAACGTTCAGAAAAACCGCGTGGCTGGGTAAGGAAAGAGGTGGCGGTGGGACTTGATGGGTCTCGTTCTGGCTGAAGTTCAAAAACTCCTGGAAACTGCAGATATTCTTCATGTATACTCTAGTGATCATGTAGCACTCATAAACAACAGACGTAATTAGAAACATTTCAAGGCTTTGAAATTGCTCTGCTTCTGAAGGAAAATGGAACTGTTGTTGCAGTGTAATAGAGACTGAACCCGGGGGTCAGGACGCTGCCTGCATCACCAAGCAGGCGAAGGGGGGCTTGCATTTTAGGAGGGCTGGACCCTACGCGAGAGCCGTGAGAGCCACACGTTCGTTAGCCACAAGTTTCTGAACCTCTCGGTTTCCTTTTGCATCCGAGTGAAAACAATTTGCAAAACCTCAAATTGTTTCGCAGAATGGAATTGCAGGTTTCTGATCAGCCGCAGCTCTTTTTTATCGTCCGCGGTATTAAGAAAAGCAGTAGATTGTGAAAATGTTGACAGATTGAAAATGTTTCTGATGTTTTAGTCTGCATTCATGGTGGAAACTGCTTAAATACCTATTACCTGTGATTGAGGATTCCTGGGGCGTAAGTGATGAATTGTAATACAAAATATAAAGCCAGGATTTCACAAGTAATGAATTCGTGGTGGTATGAACTGTTCTGTGCTTGCTGCAAACAATGCCTGAAAAACGGATCGTGTTGTGGAACGGGACTGCTTTTGGGAAGATATCTGAGGGGATAGGAAACAGCCAAATAGAGTTCTCTCACTAGCGAACATTTTTCACAGGATGAATATTTTCATATTCCTATTGAAGATGTCAGAGCGGTAGTGACGGGTCTGCCGCCCGTAGATCACTCCAGCTGGCCTTACCTTTGTCTCTGGTGGTTGGTTTGTTTTGTTTCTGTCTTTCTGTTCTGCTGCAGACTAGAAATGTGCAGCTTCAAATGGTCGTTTAAAGAATCCCTGAAAATTTGCACCTTCCAATTTCACAAAAATACTTTTTCCTTTTCACCTTTAGTCCAAAACCCCGAGAAATCACATCAGTATTGTATCCATTTCAGTGTGAAGCACTTTTTTTTTCTCTTATGTCTGTTTGATAGCAGGCATTTCTTTCAGAGAAAAGCTCAGAGAATTCCGGGAAAAGTTCAGAATAAAACATGTGTTTTTTTTTTGTTGTTGTTGTTCCATGCAAAATAACTCGCATTTTCTAACAGTCTTAGTAATGATCTTGCAGCATCCTTCTCAAAATAGGCAGGCAGAGACTTGTGCATCCAGAACCCGAATGTCTTGTAGCGTTGCAGCCCGTACTTCCCATTCCTTCTCTCTCCGAGCTGCTACACCAAAATCACAGCTGCGTTAGCTCCCGAGCCGCACAGCCAGTGATATACATCGCCCTCTTACCTACAGCCTCAGCCCCTGAGACTTTGAAGCCAACCTGGAATGTGATAACTAGTTAGGCTGGGGGTGTAATTAAACAGATTTAAAGATGTGTATCGCAGCCACCAGCTTAAAGGCAAGCTTGGACCGCGTTGTCCATCTGCCTCATTATGCCGTCAGCAATGATGCTGCTCTGGGCGACTGTTGTTGTGTGATCTCTGCTGCATGAGATAGTTGGGTGGCTCTCCTCCTAACCGGAGACAAGGTGCAGGTGCCCAGCACGAAAGAGGAAGAATTTTGAGGGCATTTCTGGCTTTTCCCCTACTCCCTACATCCTGCTGCAGTGGTAGATGGCGGGACGTCATCCTGATGCTCAGCTGTTGCCCCTTATTTGCACATCACTTCATGGAACTCCTCAAAATTCCCTTTTGCTGTGATGCTTGGCAGGACTGTGGTGGCTGGAAGGGCTAAGAGAAAAGGTAGCTGAATAAAGCTGGTGTTAGCTGCACGGTGCTGCGGTCCTTTGCCAACTCCAGGAGAAGGGCAGGAGGAGGGGGACAGGCTGTGCTTGCTGTGCATGTGTTTGGGGAGGAGATGGAGGCTCCTCTGCCCATTAAAAGCAGCTCCTGGGAACTGAGAACTTGGCTTTCCTGCACTCCTTAAGGGCTTTCAGGAACCTAGCCATCTGGACATATTGATAGCAAAGCTATAGGTATAGGCTCTCCTGCCCTGAGCTCAGTTAACGTGGTTTCCTTTGATCTCCTGCCTGTCCCAGCTGCAGACCCCGTCCCTGGCAGTGCTCAAGGTGGGATGGGGCGTTGGGCAGCCTGGGCTGGTGGGAGGTGTCCCTGCCCATAGCAGGGCATTGGAACAAGTTGTCTCTAAGGTATCTTCCAACCCAAGCCATTTGACGTTCTGTGACCTTAAGTCGGTGTTGTACAGTAGGCTTGCACCAGCACAGCATGAATGATCTGGATCGAAAAGCTGTGCAAACTACGATGGAAGTGGAGTTCCTGCTTCAGATCCTCCTGTCTGAAGGAGGGAGAGGTGGCAGCAAGAGCCTCTTCTCAGCTATTAGACCTGCACCAAGATTTTGGGTAATAATTTCAGTAGAACTGTATTGCCTTAGGGTCCTGAGTCCCTGTTCAACAAATGGCTTAAAAGCTTCCAGAACACCAGACAATTAAGTGGTTAAAGTTACTGTCTACCTTTTGAAAACTGTCCTTAGTGTTATTTTAGGCGAATCTGCTTTATTTTACCAGGAACCAGTTGGGTCAGAAACCATATCTGAGCTAGCAAGTGTTCTGCTCTGAGGGTTTCCTTGGTTGACAGGCAGCAGGAAGGGCTGCGGATGGGGTGCCTGCATTGGGACCCTTTTCTCCCAAGGTTTGGCAAGAGAGGAAGGCGAAGGAAAATCAAAGGCTTCACCCAGAAGAGCTGTTCTGCCACGATGACGTTGGAGAGATTTGCAGGTATAAGAGCCATGGGGTTATATCAGCTCCCAGCTCAGGGTCTTTCAAATCTTTTGTAGCGTGTAAACCTGGTTGTTTTACACTGGCAGCCAGGCATGCCTGCAGAAGACATTGTTTCCAAGCTTGTACTCTCAAAGACTACAAAAGGCAGTCAATTAAATGCAGAGATAAGAGCTCTGAAGTCAAGAGATCTGAGCGTGGCCTTACGGGGCTGGATGTGAAATTCTCCCATGCATAGCAAGCTCTGTTCAGCCTGCTTGGATTTTATTCCTTGTTTCACTGCTTAACTTGTGAGTTCTGTATTAAGAGCAAAATTGAACAACAACAGAGAAACAGCAGAGCAATAAATGGAAAATGTACGGTTCTGATCTGTCACCTTCAATAAGTAAACTTAACTTGGCAAGAATTTGCAATTGAAAGTGCTGGTCAAGAGGTTTTGCTTTGCAGAGCTGGGTTACCTGTAACTCTTGGTAAGCGCTACAAAAGGACTGGGCATAGCGTTCTGCTCCAGGGACTGTATTGCTGCCCCACTGAAATACGTACGGTGGCTCAGGGGGGGCGAGGGGAGCAGCTCGAAGGACCGAGTTTGTCCTCTGTAGGTGAATTCCCTTCCCTCAGACCTGCACAATAACAGCTACAGAAGAAGTTTAAAGCATCAGCACGGGGAAAAAAATCTTTCCAGACACAGGTTTCTTTCATATGAGTGGATGTGTGTTGTGAAACATCTTTTGTTATACTATGTGATTTGTAAACTTGGAACCTGACCTAGGGAAAATACCGAGATCAAAGGGAAAGCTGACTTTGATTTCAACAGCCTTTGGAACAGACCATTAGCTGATACTAATCTATCTGTGTGCTTGTATTTGGTTAGCGTCAAATCATTATTACAGTAGTCAGAAAACGTTTTTTTCCCTGGAGCTTTCTGTTCTAATTTTGTTAAATGTTTTTCACTGTACAGGGGAGTTGGTCGGAGAGGCTGGCTTGGCAGCTCAGCCAGCGAGGGGGTGATCTGCAGGCCGTTGGTCTTGCTGAAAATGCATTTTGTGGTAGATTTTGGGTTCTCGTGCTCTGGTATCTGGATGAGCTGCCATCTCAGCAGTGGCAATGGCAGGTGCCTCTGGTATTTCAGGGATTTCAGGGACATCCTTTTTTGTCCCATGTTTGCCCCACAGCGCTCATCAGGGCCTGGTCTTGTGTGAGGCTCCTACGTGCTGCCACGGGTGACCCATCAGCCCTCCTTTCCACAAAGCTGAGTGTCTCTTTTCTGAAAGAAAGTCATTGCAAAGGAGAAACGTTGGCTCCTCTGACGTGGCTGGAGAAGATGTTGAGCGTATCCCATGAAGGGCATTTCACTGTAGGGAAATACAGCAGCCGAGACAGCTGGTAGCTCTTGGTGAGCCCTCAGAAGTCACACAAGGGGAGTTTTCAGTGCCAGCATCATGGATTGAAAAGAAATGTTTTCTCTCTCAAACAATTTCAAAATTCAAATGTTATCCAAAATCTGAAAATCTCGGGCTGGTTGCTTAGCACACACAACCAGCCTCTCTCAGCAGTGGGGAGCACGCTGTGCGGCAAAGGGGAATTCTCCAAAGCTGAGGCCTTGGTGGTTCCACGCACGACACGTCCCATAGCTCATATGTTGTATAAAACCTCATAGATTTGTACCTCTTGTGAAAAATCTCTTCCTTTCTCCCTGCACCACCAGTCTGTTCTTAGGATTAGCTAGAAAAATATTTGAATGGCCTTTCTGTTATTTCTAGATGTCAGCTTTTGACGGAACTGGGCAGTGCAAGAAATGCACGTGCTTAAACCCAGAAGCCTGTATGACCAAATGCTGCTGAAAGCTTGCAAGCCTTAAAGAACAAAGTTTGATTTGGAAAGAGTTTTGACAGAGATGTAGTTGAACTGGTTCTTGCCTGGACAAAAAAACATTCCTGTGGTGCAGATTTCACATGGAGAGCGATGAACGCACCCCAGGGGCCCGGCCCCAGCCCTCTGCTGGCTCTCCCAGGGGGCTGAGCTGCTCACGTCCCACAAGTGCTGCCTGGCTCCACTTTGGCCAAGTCATATTTAAAAGTGACTTTTGCTGATTAAGGAATACTTAAGCCAAAAACATCCATCGGAGAACTAGTGCCGGATTTGGTGGCAAATATCCCTGGCCAAACCGAAAGATTTTAGAAAAGTCTAAATGTTCCAGTCGGAAGTGAAATATTCCAGAACTTCCTTTCACAAAGATTTTTAATGATTAAAATTACTTTGATATATGCTTTTCAAGTTAAAAAAAAAAAAAAAAAGGAAAAAAAGGAAATAGATTGGGCAAAATGACCCTAAATGCTTTTTCTTCCCAGTTTTTCATTTCAGAGAAGCTCAGATAAAATTAACTGAGAAAGGAATTGTTTAATGCACTGAAATAGATCTCATATTCTCACAGCTCTCTTTTGTGTCAGAAGACGGATCAAAAAAAAAAAAAAAAAAAAAGCATTTTTCAAGTAAACATCTGTAATTCACGTTGACTTTAACAAAGTCAGGAAGTCCTTGCTGTCTCTATCACTTCCATTTCTTAGTAATTCTTCCTGCCTGGAAAGAAGGTACCATCCTCGAAGCTGTGCTGTTTGGTCCTGAGCAGGAACACAATGGTCTTGGCACAGATTTTTTCTTGCACTCATCAGAGTCTGGGTCCCAAGGACCAGGTCCCCTCATGCATCTGGTGGCCTTTGTCAAGTCATTTAATTTCTGCTTCTGTCTGCAAAATGAGGGCAAAATGCTGGCCCCGTTGCTGGCTGGGGCCATGGGCTGGCACTCCTGCTCTCAGCTGCACCAGCTTTGCTGAACCAGGTTTGCAGGTTTACCCCCTGCTGACACCAGCTGTGTTTTTTGGGGTATCTCTTAACAAGGAACCCAAGCAGCTTGATTGATCACAGAGCTGAACTTTGCACACCAGCATTTGAGCGTAGGATTATAGATCAGTATTCCCAGGAAATGCTTAGCACGGAGTGGGAGCTGCCGCTGCCAGGACAGGAATCCCCAGCAGCTCTGGAGCAACACAGCGCTTTGGGGAGTCACATCTGGAGCTGCGTTACGTACTAAATCAAGGCTGTGGCAGGTGTGTAAAGCTGGGATTGCAGAGCCATGAAGAGAGCCAATATATGTGGCAGTTGTTTATTCAAAAGAGAAACTGCTGAAATGGGCTTTGGAATGATTTTGGGTTGTTTAAAACTCTCTGAATTCATGTGATGTTTGTGCAGCTATGAGGGAATAATGAGCAGAATTTCCTGAGGTGGGTCTTCTCACAGAACAGTTGCTCTGCTGATTCCTCTGAAGCCGTAAGCTTTGGGGTTTGCCTCCAAAACACCCGTCGTGTCGCTGCTCTACAGACTGAGGGAGAACGCAGAGGGGCTGTGAAAGCAGGGCAGAATTCTGGCCCTCAGGAAAAAAAAAAAAAAGAAAAGAAAACAGAACAAAACAAAACAAAAAACCACATTATTTCCTGTGTGAGCTAGCTGCACCCAGGCCAGACCTCAGCCACTCTCCTGTCTCTGTCCCCCAGCATCACCTTAGCTATTCTGTGTGCTTCTGTAATGAGAGCAGTTTTGTCATTGCTTGCAAAAACAGACCTGAAGGCTGAACGTCCTCTCTGGAAGGAGGCCTCAACTTGTCAGGTGGTTGTTTGTCTTCTAGGAACGCAAGCTGGGGCTGAGGGAGACTTTAGGGATTGTTCTAAATAGGTTTCACATCCGAGGACTTGTCTGGCATTTGCCTGAAGGCATCTGCTTTTCTGGCCAGCCACGCTCAATAGTATTTACTGTGCTCTGCTTTTAGGAAGCAGTGGCTGAGAGTGGCACAAACCAGCCACATTTCTGCTTTTCAGAGTGCAGCCCTGTGTTCGTGCTAGGTGCTGTGAAATCCAAGCTCTTGGCTTCACCAGTGCGGTCCTTATGGGCCTGGTGAGTGAAAGTAAACGCAAAGAGCAGCCTAGAAACAGAGGTGTGTTAGCAGCAACCCAATTAAACAACGCGAGGTGCTGCTCTCCATCACCCCACCTTGTCCCTCCTTCCTCAGCAATAGCAGCTGCTCCTGTGGGATTGCTTTGTTGCCTCTCTTCCCTCTGCTTCCTCCATGGACAAAGTCCACGGAGGACGAATTAATACCAGGCTGTGCTGGTACGATGGTGGTTAAGAAGCCAGCTGCTTTATTTCTGTAATGGGTAGATACAGAGCAAAACCCATCACTCGGTGACATCCTCAGAGCAGCCAGGTGTTACGCTGACCCACGCCTGTGCTGGAATCATCTGGGCCTCTCGCTAGTGGTGTGCAGGAGGTGGAAGCGTGGCTCAGAAGCCCCCTCTCTAACAGCCTGCACCCCATGACAGCCTCACACTTCACTCCGTCAGCATTAATTAACTGAATGTTAAAAAATTCAAGCTCATCATCCCTATTTTAAATTCAAGATATAAAAGTGAGGTGAAATCCAGGCTTACATCAGCCAGTTCCCAATACAGAAATTCCCTGTCCTCATTTTTCTGTGAGCCCCAGGAATACCATTCCCTGTGCAGAAATGTGTGATTATTTCTGGAAAGAAAAGCTACTGAAGACTTGGTGCCAGTGTTGGCATCATTACAAATGCAGAAAGGAAACTGTCAAATAACTGGTTGTGTTTTCAGATGTACCACATGTGACTGGGGCAGTGTTAGAAAACATGAACCATCCCATGTAAATCATGAACCGTTGAACAAAAGTCCTATTTGTAAATCTGAATATTGGCAGCCAGCTTTTGAAGCTCTCCGGTTTGAAAACAGTTCTGTGATGCTTTGAGCAAGCACAGAAAGGAGGGGGACTCAGCCAGGTTCTCTGGGCCTTGCCAAGTTTCTACTCAAACCCTCTCTGCGTGCACAAACTAGGAGTAAAGCTGGAGGTAGAACCCCCAAATTTGGCTTGACACAAAAGAAGCGAATCCTAGCTCCAAAGCAAATTGTTGCAGAAAATGTACGTTCTGTCAGACTGACCCATTTCTCATACTTCTAAAATCATTCCTGTTGGTTTGCTCTCCTCGAGAACACGTATAAAAAAGCGAGGTCCCATAATTCGATTGAGTAGCACTTGTTTATGACACAGCTTTTGAAAGTCCCCCCAGCCTGTTAAGCCCCTTTATTAATGTGCAAACATCCAGAGGCACAAAAAAGAATAAATAAAAAAAATAAGGCTTCAAGACAGAGTGCCAAGTCCTGAGATAGCAGGACATCTAAGGAAACTGTGTTTTTATTGAGTGATCTGAGAGAATGGGCCACTCAAGCAGCAAATGAGAACATTAAAGGAAATTTTGTTAGACTCACCCATTAGCTACAGCTCAGAAGTTTTATGACACGCATACTTCTCAACAAAGCCCTCACCTATAAGTTGTCAGGAAGATGGCCCTGAGCAGCTCGGACCTGTGCCATGGCCTTGTCCTTCCTGGGCTGAGCCTCACGCAGGGCGAGGGTCCTGAGCCCGCACCGCTGCCGGAGCTGGGGCGCGAGCGCGGCTCTCGCATCCTCTGCAAATCAAAGGCCTCGAGGGCGATCTGAGCGCAGCTGTTTCACCACCCTCCTGCCTTTGCAGACAAATCAGGACGGTTTGGTTTTACCCCAGAAAGGAACAAAAACCTGATTTCTGTTCTTCAAGAAGGTGTCCCCCTCTGGGCAGCGCTCCTCACTGAGAGGGCGATAGGTGTGGGCAAGCCCTGGGTATGGGACTGCCCCGTCCCCACCTCCCCGGATAAAAGCGCTGATCCTTCTCAAACCTTTAGTGGTTTTCTAAAAATACTGCTACAGGAGAGACTGTAAGGGAGGCCTGTGCACTTGGGTTAAGATTTCAGAGTGAAAGGTGCAGGAATGCTGAGTCCTAACCTAAGATGGACCTTGCATGGGAATTTCAGCACGTTGCTTTCCCTCTCCGTGCAGTACTTGTGCAGGATGCCCGGGATCCTTGTAAGGTGCTAAAATCAGCTGTTTAAATTCAAGACCCATTTTTTTTTCCAAAGTTATCCCTTAGATTTTTATTGAGAAATTAATGACAAGTGGGCATGCATTTTTAATTTCGAGTGTCACGGAACAAAAGGAAAAGTGATAAAGAAAGGGGGTGCGGGGGGAAGAGTGGGAAAATGAAGCTGTTCACCTATGACAGCAAAAGAAAATGGGCCTTCCCGTGAGTGCAGAAAGAACACGGGCTGAATTTCAGCCAGAAACATGCCAACATGCCCCTGTGAGCACCCAGGTGCTGTTGACACAGGCCAGGTGACTCGGTGTGCAGGTGGGGCTGGGCTCAAAACCTTGATTACTGGGGAAATTTGTACCCTTCGCTCATTATTTCTGTTTTGTTTGTTTGCTTGGTTTTTGAGTTTACCTGGAGCAGGTTGGAGAGCTCTTTAATTTAGTAATTAATAATCAATCTTGAAATATCTTAAGCTGACTTGATTGGCCCTTTGTTTACCAATCTGCTTAAACAAATTAAGCGAGGTCCTGTACGTCTCTTACCCCTTCCTCTGCACTACGTTGCCATGGTCAAAGGCAGGGGCTGGGCCCGATGACCCCGTGATCTGCTCGAGGCTAGTAATGCCTCTGCCTCGAGATAACAAAGCATGTATTCATTCTCTATTATAGCAATTCTTTTTATTGTCAGACTTTGATTTGCCAGGATAAATATTTCTTTCCTGGTAAACCCGCCAAGACCCGGAGGCATGCCGGCTTTTATGTTTTTGCGTGTGTGCAGTCTGCAGGGAAGTATGTCTGTGTAGTATCTGTGGGTAATAGCGTGCTACTGTGGTGAAAGTGGAAATGATAGCACGAGCAAGCCAGCCAAAATGCCACTTCTCACCCATTTTCAGTGCAAGCCTTCCTCTCTCAGGTTGGGTAGGACTTTATCCATTGCTATCAGGGTGTACGAGGCACGGAGAAACCATTCCCAAAGTACCCCACTAATCACTTGGAGATAAAGCCCAGGAGAGTAACCAAGCTTTTCAACCAGCATGAAAAGACCAGAAGCTAAATTTGAGACAAAAGCAAAAGTTTAACAAGTTACATTGATCAAAGCGTTTTCAAAGGAACATTCAATTATATCTGCAACACCTAAATGGAGGAGTTGTTCTCTTATTTATTTATTCTGTGATAAAGAGGGTTATTAGGTCTTGTTATCTCTCTTTGCTGTAAGGCATTCTGCTGAAAGCCTCAGCAAAAAAAAAAAAAAAAAAGCCTGCTTTGTAAGCAGCAGTGACAAGTGAAAAAGAAAGATTAAAATTAGTAAAGGATAAAAAAAGAGTGTGTATTTTACAGTCAGAATCTCCTGGTGTAAGCATTGATGCATTCAAATGAAGAGAACAGATCTTGATTACGACGCAGCTCTGCTGTGCTGCTCCAAGTGCCTGGCTGTGATCTTTCTACAGACAACTGAAAAGGTTTCCGAGCTCGGAATTTGGAAGCAAACCATGCAAAAAGAGCTTACTGCTCCAGGATTCATCACAGGCATCGGCTGAAAAATGAGAAGGCTGCGCATGCTGGAAGAAAATTGGCAAGGGGAAACCAGGAATTGTAGACTTGGGAAGCCGAGACTTCGCTCGCAGGGGAAGATGCTGTATCCAGATGCCAGGTTATGGTTTAAGGTTTCTGAGCATTTGTGGTGAGAAGGTTCTCAAGTTTTACAGCCCTTGCTCATAGTCCTCTTCCTGCCTCCAACCGTATCTTTTTTCCTTGGACTCATCTTATTAATCACTTTTTTTTTTTTTTTTTTTTTTACTCGTAGAGCCTGATGCAAAGCCCAGCAAAATCAATGGAAAATTTTGTGTTGACTTATCTGATCTGTGGTTTAGGCCTCAGTAAGCTTTTAGTCTTTGAGCTGGACGATGCTGTTTATACTTGCATATTTTGCTAGCATAAATGTGAGAGACAGCTTCCTTAAATTGATGGGGGAAATTGAAATTTGTTCTGAAATTAGTCCACTTTGAAAAGAAAGAAATAATCCCATTATTCCAAACCAGATAGTTTACGTTGTGCTTCGCAGACCTGAGTCTTCTCACTCACCAGAATTATATCAGTGCCCTGCAACAGCAGCGCATGTAGCACCCGTGGTGTTTCCAGCCTTTGGTTTTCCCTCCTGGTGGCTGCAACCCAGCACGGCCGTGGGTGCTGCGCCCTTACCGCCACCAGCAGTGGTGCTCCGGGTTAGCAGAACCTCTCCTGCTGCATGTGATGTACTGTCAAAGGGGAAACATCCCGCGGGGTATAAACCCTGGCTTGCTCTTATTTACGATGATAGAAGAGGGTGGCAGATTCCTTGTGCCCAAGCGTTCCTGCAGAGCCCAAACCACATTTTATGGAGGAGGAGAGCATCCCCACGCCGCACCATCCCCTCCTACGAGGATGCTGTGCCACGGAGGGGGACACGCAAGTGGGGCTGTACCTACACAGGCTGTTATTCAGGCTGGGGCTTCAAACAGGAGGTGACTCCTGGCCCAAGAGCAGCCCCACTCCTGTGGCTTGCTCTGGACTCATCTCTGCAGGACATGGCCGGTGGAAGCATCGCCCTTGGGGCGGGCAGGGGTTCGGTGTCATCCACACCAGCTGGGGAGAGGAAAGGGGCACGGTGGTTGTGTAACAGGGAAGTTCTGCTCTCTGCAGTGATAGTTACACCTGATTTAGCTCCTGAAAGAAGAAGGAGAGGCCACGAAGACATTAAACCTCTTATCACCCTGATGGAGTGAAATTGGAAAAAATAAATAAATAAAACCACGGATATTTGGCAGCAAATGGGTTTATTAACTTCTAAAATGGTGTGTGTTTGAATGTGATAGCGAAAGTAGCATTCGTCAGAGTGTTTGCTGCATCAAAAGACAAATTAATCCTTTGAAGAAACATAGCTTTTAAACTTCTCCCATGTTCGACAGGAGGCAGGCTGAGCCGCACAGCTGGGAGCTGCGCCCTGCATCGCAGGAGGACCCATGGGTGATGTGGGTTTGGGTATGGCTGCTTTCTTTTTGCTGGCTAAACCTTGCCGCTGATGCATGAGCTGCTTTTAGGCTGCTTTCCCTTCCAGCTCTACCTTAACTCTTCCTACACCACGGTGCCGGCAGGGCTCACGGGGCAGAGTCTTGCTGAGATGGCACGAGGGATTTTGGTGGCCTCCTCCCTCCGTCCCCATCACCCCCAGCACTGTCCCATCGTGGTCCAAGCCCACCTGGCTTCACGACACTGCAGCCCTCTCCCATCCACCACAAATATCGCTGTCGATACCTTGGCGATTTTGTAAATATTCTTGGAAAAACTTCAGCGAGCTGAGTGTTGCGAAAGGATCTCTGTTTCCTCTACTAATAACGCTCCACGAGAGGAATGTAATTTTCTGTCATGGAAACCGGTGCTCTGGTTTGCAGCATTTTTAGCCAGGATGGCTCTGGTTTTTCAATCTGCCACTTCCTGAGAGATGCCGTCTCCCCTCCAGAGCTCTCCGCTGGAAGGAAGCCTCTGAGTCACACTGGCATCACACCCTGCTCCGCGCTAACGATGAGATACGCGAGCGGCGTCTCTCCAGATGGGAAAGTAACATCCCGCACCGCATTAACCAGGGATACGCAGAAATGGGAGACTTTGCTGCCTCTTTCTCTTGCCTCCTGGAGAGCACATAGGTACTTAAGGCATCTTTCTATGCACCTATTGACCTCCTCAAATACCTCAACAGCTGCACGCCATCTATTACAGAACAATAACAGATAACGCTAAAATCTCAGCACCCCAAATGGAGCTCATGCATCCTGGCAGGTAAGCCAGGCACAGGGGTGTGAGACACTGCGGTATTTCTAAGGCATATTGGATTTGCTGTAATTCCTGATGGTTCCAAGTTATTTCCCCCCCTTTTTTGTGCCTGTTTTCCCTATTCTACAGTTCATATAGATGGGTTTTAAGACACTTGAGGCAAACTCTGACTGCGTTGTCTCGATCCATATAGATAGCTCTCTATATTGATTCCGTATTGGTGAAAATAAAGGTACCAACTATTTTGTTGGCTCTGAGCCTGAGTGTTCCAGCTTCTGGCTGTCCCTGGAAGCATGTGCTGCTCCTGTGTGTTGGTGCAACCTGTTGGACACTGGGACCTGGTGCACGGCAGGCATCTCTCAGCGCTCCTGTGGTGCAGAGGAATACACCCAGTGGAAGCAAACGAGCTTTGAGCATGTGGCACTCCCTAATATTTCACCCTAAGAATCAGATCTTAGCAAATCCGTGGCGGAACGCCAAAAATCCATCCAGAGGAGCGCTGCTGTTCTTCTGAAGTCACGGTTGGTGTGTGGCTGGTGAACCAGGGGTAGGAGGCACCAGGGGTAGGAGGCACCTCCTGGTGACACCCCGAGCCCCTGCACAGGGGTGGCCGTGCCGTGCAGGACGGACGGAGGCGCTGCGGGTGGGTGAGCCCCAGCCCCAAGCGGGCGCTTTGCTGCTGCAGGCAGGCAAGCCCCCGCCCCCAGCTGGAGTTCAGGAAAATTCAGACAACCCCAGAGCTTGAAAGAGGAAATGCTTTCAGGCGATGGAGCAGGTGTAGTCAACAATTTCACGTTTGACAGCCCTTCTTCAGCACTATCTGATACGTGTCTGTAATTAACACCGGGGTTCCTGGTGTTAATAAGCAGCTGTTTCTCTGGAGGGCCAGCAGCGAGGGTAGGGACGCTTCTATTTCGCTTTGTCGGACACAGCTCTAAATGCTCGGTGGGATGAAAATGCCCCTTGTTCTGTGGCTGGGCTGGGGGACGGGCAGTGGCTGCCATTCCCATTTCACAGATGTGCAGACAGGAGGCGCAGAACAGGGGGAGGCAGAATTACATCCCGGTCCCGTGAATTCCAGGCTTTAATCTGCAGACAGCTTTGCATGGATAACAGGGCAATAACACCTTTTTAGAAGAACTTTATCAGTTCTCTTCAGATAAGATTGCCAACACATTAAATCAGTTTTCCTCCTTTCTGGGGGGGACAAGCAGGGGAGCGATGCCAACAAATGAGGGCAAACCCAGAGCACATCCCCCTCCCCAGCATCCCAGCTACTCCGCGTGGGGATGCCACAGCACACAAAACCCTGGAGAGGTGTGTGCCGTGGGGAAGCCTTGCAGGATGCGAGGATACCACGATGCTGTTTCCCCCCTGGATGTCACACACACCATGCGTTTCTGCAGGCACTGGCAGACGTGCCTGGTTTCGGGGGTTTGAAGTATTTCTTCCCCGGTGCCTAGGGAAGGGAAGCAGAGAGCCTCTGAAGAGGCTCTGAAACCCCAGCAGGGATTGCTGGGGACATTGGCTTTCAGACACATTCCTGTTTAGGTTGCAGACCCCGATCCCCAGGCCCCGTCCCAGCAGGGAAGGGGCACTTGGAGCAGCGCTGGCTGCGGCGGTGACGCATGCAAAGGGCTCCCGGGGAAACACACGAGCGTTTTTTCATCTGAAGATATTTTAAAGGCACGAGAGTGATGGCCCGGGTGGGAAATACATCCTAACAGATGTGTAATATCATTAAAGCTGACTCTAATATAATCTAAGCCTCAGTTTGGTGTATTAATGCTTTGTTTATCTTTAAGCACAGATGGATATTTTTATTAGCATTACTTTGTTGATGCAGCTTCTAGAAAGGTTAGTCCGGAGGGCAGATGTCTGTGTTATGAGGGAGCGCTCATGCTGGGACGACTAATCAGAAAGGTGCAGCTTTTCCATGAAATTTCAATTAGGAAATTAAACCTTGTAAGCACAGGCAGCCAGGATCTGCTGTTTAGTCCACGTGGCCAATTCAGATGAGTTGGAAAATTCCTCGGTCCCCAAACCCATCCAGTGGCTGAGTGTCTTGGCTGTCCCTGCACCCTCCGGGGATTTATTCTATCCTGGCCATGCCCGTGGCCATGGTGAGAGGGGGCTGGTGGTGAAACAGGATGCTACAGGTGCTGCTGAGCCAGGGATGCTGCTAGCAGGACGGGCATCGCGCCTCATGGCCGACTTCCCTGTTAGGATCTGTGATTTAGGGGTAAGTCGATGAGCACGGTGGGATGGGACTGAGGCTGGGACAGCATGGGGACCGTGGGGCTTGGTTGAGTATTTGCAGTGGAAAATGTGAGTTGAACTACTCTTAATGCAGGGCAAACTGTTTTTTTCATCCAGTTGTCTCTCCTTGTAGCAGATTTCAAAATAAAATGTGCTGAAGACATTCTTATTAAATCCAGACCCGGATTTCTGGCTTGTGAGAGAGTCCAGACCCATTACAGTCGATTGGAGGTTGCTCATTAAATTAGACCCTGGAGCAGGAGCCAGTACCAGTTTCCTCACATTTCGTGGTTCCTGTGTGAGAGGATAACACCTGCTTGGGTCAGGGCACCTGCGGGATGCCCCGAGCCTGGGGACCCTGGGGCCCGTCCGGGTGCCACCTGGTGCCTGGTGCAAGGGTGATGGAGGAGGACAGGGCTGAGCCCTGTGGTTCCCATCCCATCCTCCTCCTCTGAGACCCCAGCAGAGGGAGGAGGACTGAGCTCTCACTGCGTCATTCCATCAGCTGGAAGGGAAAGGCAGACGTCTCCCTTTGCCAAAAGCTTTCCCAGATTTTCCATTTTCTCTTTTGCCGAACAGGGGGGAAGAACAGCGCGGCCTCGAGGAAAGCTCCAAGGGGAGCTTCTGTTTTCTTTAACCTGCTGAACGGGTCTTGGTGTTTTCCCCATCTGAGGTGCTGCTTTAGCTCCAGAGGTATCGGAGCAGCCCCTGTAGAGGAAGTGACTCCCCCGGTGCAGCTGCATCACAGACTGCCCAGCTGCCACAAATGACCCGGTTCTGCAGCCAGGACAGGCGCTCGCCTCTCCCCGTTCCTGCCCTGAGTTCAGGCCTTGGTTCCCACTCCAGGGAGCAGCTTGTTCCTAGGAGAACATAATAATCATGGGACTGCAGCTGTGAGGTCCATCATCCACAGATCTTAGAGGAGGAAGGGATAAAAGTGTCTGTTTTCCAGGGATTTCAACTTCTGCAGGTCTCCTTCCCCATGGCTCAGCCTGTCGGTCACTGAGCTCCTCGGCTCCCGTTCCAAAGAGGCAAAATTTCAGGGAAAGCAGCTGCTCGGGCCCCGAGGCTGGTGAATTTCTGCCACAGCGCCGTGCTCGGCAGGGCAAGGGCAGGGCAGAAGCGAGAGGCAAAGAAGTGCCCTGGCACCTGCAGGGCTGGAGGCCAGAGCAGAAAGCTCTGCTCAGCTCTTGCAGCGATGCTGTCACGGCCCCGCGGACGGCCGGTGCCTCACGTTGGGGACTGCACCCTTCTGCTCTGACAGAGGGCACCGCACGTCTCCCATGGCCGCATGGCATCGGCGAGGGAGCTCAAAGGGAGCGGGACTCTCCATTTAGTCACTTTGTTTCTGAGTTAAAGTTAATTGAAAATGCCTCTTGAAGATAAGGCTTGCTCGAGCAAGATTCTTGATTTGTGTCCTGCCAGAAGGTTATTGCCCAGACAAAAAAAAAAAAAAAAAAAAAAAAGAGAAAAAATAAAAATAAAAATAAAAAAAAATAAAAAAGAAGCAGCAGAAAGCAGAGGTTTTGAAGATGTCCAGGGGCTCTGCAGCACACCCGGTGCTGCTACTCCGGCTAGTCTGCGTGGATGGTCTGGATCCAGAGGATGATGAGGAGATCTAGGTCTGTCGCTCTCCTGCAATCTTTTATTCCAACCTCTTGCATTTAAGCAGTCCATTAGGAGCACAGAGATTGCTTTTTGGGAATCGCCCCCCAGAAGGCAGAAGCAGACTCATTTTTTTTCAATATTTCATTATCCTGGGCATGTTTTGTCATAACCTGTCCTATCTATGTACGATCTTTAGAAGTAGATTGATCACCTTTCTTTAATAGTATTTTTTTTTTTCTTTTTCTTTCATAGCTACCTCAAACCAGGCTGGCTTGGTGTCCAAAGTCCCAGATTTCTGCCCTTCCCAAAAGCCTCTGAAAAATCTGGTGGTTAAGTGGAGGCAGCTGTTTGGGTTATTTTCTTTCACCCGTGTGAATGTTCGCTGCATCATAATCCCCTTTACAGAAAAAACTGAGCAATCACAAACACTTACAGAAGCTACAAAAAGTTTAGAAGCACATTTCTGCTTTCTTATAACTTTCTCTCTCTTCACAGTTTGTGCCTAAATACGGCTGATTTTCAATGAATGGTCCAAAATCAGTGGCAGAAGTCCCTGCTTGGAGCAACATGGAGAATCTGGCTCTCCCGTCCTGCCCTCCGGGGCTGGATGTGAGCCACATTTAAGCAAAGCAGGGCGGCTCACCCAGCCCCGCAGGCAGCCCTGGTCTGCAGCTCCAGGGAGGGCTGAATGCCTCATTCATCTCACTCTGAGGCCTATAGATGATATTTTAAGGAAGAATTTTACAGGTAATCAGCCTCAGTTCGATACACTGCCAAGTGACAATAAGGATTTGTTGACGGATGCAGGGGAACTTTCGCAGCGCTGAATGCGCCCAGGATGCCGCCTTACATGGCAGCCCCGGAGCAAAACTGATTTTCCTGCCTGCACAGAGTACTGCTTCCGTAAGAAGGTGCATCCTTCCATTTAGAGACAGAAAAAATATTTATTTTTGATATTCCTCCGCTTCTCCTTCCCCTACTTTCATCCTGAGCATGGGCGACCTCCACCATGCCAGCAGGCGAGGCAGTTTCCGTGAAGGCACAGCAGTACGTTCCCTCCCCCCGCACCGCGCTCCTGCCACTAACAGGTGGCGAATGAAGCTGCCTTCACTCATATGTTTTGCATCAATTTGCATCATCTACTACAAAGCTATTACAAATGAATCTGTCAGGCCTAGCTGGCACCTCTCGGGATAAATGATGCGGATCGGGAGCCGGTGCCCACCGCGCCATCCACCAGCGCCTTCAGCCTGAGGAATGTCTCCGCGAACATCTGTTGGAGCTCGAGGAGGGACGGCAGAAGGGGGAAGGGAAAATCCCCAGTAATGGATGTTCTTGGAGTTTTTGGGAGCTCGGTAGGAGGGAGGAAGTGGGGCAGGGGAAATCAATGAGAGAGAAAGAATATTTTCCCTGGCAGTCGCTCATCGCTCGAGCCAGGTGATTATTAATTATCCCCACACATTGACACAATTTGCTAGTTTTCAGGGTAGGTGGATCCTGCGCTTAGTCATCCTGCCATTTTTAAAGACGTATGAAGAATTACCCGGGCTGTAGAGCCAGGAGTGAGAAAGATAAATAACACCAAGGAGCTGATCGCTGCCCGTCTGTCATAAAATTTCATTAGTTCTGACAGCTTGTACAACATAAGCAATGAATGAATGCTAACTACACTTCCTCTCCGTCTGCTTCCATATTTCACTCGTATTGCTTAGCTCGGAGAAAGAGCTGGCCAAACAAACCCTGAGGATGGAGGGAGCTGCTGGACCGCTCATGGGATCAGGATGCTCCTTGGAGCAGGACCACTGCGGGGGCTAGGTTATTGGAGAGCCTTTCCCAAGAGCATTTTTCCGTGGGCGCAGCTGGGAGGGACAGGCGTGGATCTGCGCGGGTGTCCAAGAGGATGGCGTTCCCTACAGTGCTGCTGAGAGTGAGGGGGCTGAGACGACTTCATCTCTTCAAAGGCAGCTCTTTTGCTGGAGCAACACTTTCTTCAGTAGGAAAACAGTGGGAAAATAAAGTCAGAAAGAGGGTAATCGGGATCCCCACCATACCAGGCTTCATGGTGCTGTGTTTCTGTCTCCTCGATCCATGCAAGAGCAGCTATTCTGAAGCCCTGACCTGTGTCACCCATGTTTCAGCTGGGAACTCCCAATGTTGACCTCAAGACTTTGCTGAAATATCCATCAGCCCCCGCTCTGGGCTATCAGGACTGCTCATTTTTGGGTGCGTAGGCAGCTGGGACAAGTTAGGGTTCTCCCACCTACAGCCATACCCTAGAGCCACTGCTGCCCTTTTCATCTTTAAGTCCTAGGTAATGAAAATAAATATCTCGAGGTCTATAATAATGACATGGAATGGGATGTTTTGATCATATTAATTGCTCAGGCTGTTGCAATACAGGATCACAAATCAATGTTTCCCCGGTGGCTGGCTCAGCCTCCCTGTGCACGTTTAAACAGATGTGACCTTGATGAGGAGAGATACTGGGGGCTCGAGGCAAGCTTGCAAGACAGATGAATGTTCTCTGGCAGATTTATGACGAGTTATTCCTCGGTGTAGAAAAGTCCATCTTCTTTCACCTAAATGCTCCCCCAAAAGTGACTTTTCCTGTGTACAAAACACGAGCAGTTTGCAAAGCTAGTGACAATGTCAGGAGGTCTTTTAGGAAAAATGTTTCCGTAGGGCTAGAGCACAGGGGCAGCAAAGTGAGAACAGAGGTGTGATTCATTCAGAACAAGGTGTCCTCGTTCATTTATAGCTCTCCACGTAAAGGATATCCTGCTCGGACAACGTGGGCACTTTCTTTTAATCTGTCCTCGCATCACAAGAGATCTTGGGTTTCTTCCTGTGCCACTGAGACTCTTTCATTTGGTGTCACCTTCCGTCGTGCCAAGAAATCCCACAGCAGCCGGTGGGCTTGAAAGGGGTGTCTGTAAACACGTGTTTACTGAAACTGCTGGTAAACCAGCCTCTGAGTCATCCCCTCCTCAGGCTGTATGTTTCAATTCTTCCTCGTCTCAGGCAGTAGCATCAAGCTCTTGCTAGTTCCTGACAAAATTAGGGATTACATGCTCAAACAGCGTGTGTATACGTCAGGGAGGGCAAGATGGAGATAGGAGGTCTGCTTGGGGCGTAGAAGAAAATGCTTTGCCTCTTTAACCTTCTGAAAAGAAACAGCTGAAGTAACTTAGTAAATACTAGTAACAGGCCTCAGGATGATAGGCTTGTTAGCATATTTAAAACCTTTAATTAGCATCAGTGCTGCTTGGGACCTATCTGGCCCAAAGGTCTAGAGAGAGCCTTGTTGACTTAGGAAGGGCCAGGTGCTGAACAGGACACGTTCTGCTGCATCCACCCTGCAGTCCCTGACCCTGGCAGCCTCCTACAGCTGCATCTCATGGTGCCAGAGCCCGTCTTCTGGATTCAAACCTGGGATGCCTTTGGTATATCCTCCTCAAGGTCAGTACTGATGTGGTCTCGTAAACATTAGGGGTTCATTATGATCGTCTGGTCTCATATTCCTAGCCTCTAGGACTTGTCTGAACTTGTTCCTGTTTGAACCACAGCATGGAAAAGCATCCCATCCTGACCTCAAAACTTCCAGCAATGGAAAAACCTACCATAACTTTTGCAGCTACCAGAATTTTTGTAAGTTTTTCCAAAGATTAATTAGGGTCACTTCTAGGAGGGGTGGAAAGAAAAAAAAGTACATCTACATTTGTTTAGCTTCAGCTTTCAGCCCACCTGGGGAGAGCAGCTATTAATGCCTTAGGGTGACTGTGGTTGAGTAGATTTTCCTCCATTACCAGGATGGAGAGCTTGAAATGGCTCATGTTGGTCAGGTAACCCTCACTTGAGAGGCCCGATTAACTTGATGGATGGGGTAATAAAAGGTGAAGCCTCTGCAGGAGGAGGTAGCCCTCCTGGGGAGGGAAGTGAGGATTTCCTGGCTTGTGGGACTCGACACCTCCTTGGTTAGAGGGCAGCTGAAGTGCAACTGTCATGAAGGAAGGGGTGAGAATTATCTGTCCCAGTGAAGGGATGTAGCAAGTCTTGTGCTGTGAGTTAGGAGGGAGAGAAGTGGAGGGGACTGGGATGGGATTCTACAAATGGGACAGACCTTCCTGGGGTGGTTGCATGGTGAATGTGCTGGAGTCCTGCCTGCCAAGGTGGAGTAACAGAGGCAAGGGCAGAAAGAGGTCGTCTTTTGCTTCATCTTTAGTGCAAAAGAGCCCTGGGTCCTTTGAAAATGCAAGCTTGGGTTCTTCATGAAATGGCTGCACCCAGGTTTTTCACAGCTGCAGGGAAGATCTTTCTACCTCCATCTATAATTTGTTGACGTCTTGCCACTGTAAGAAGCTGTATCCCTTCTAAATCCTTGTTTTCCCATCTTTACTGTATCTTCTCTGGCTAACATTAATTTACCTTGATTTGAAATTTGGGCAGTCTGTTCCCTTGGTCTTGTGGAAGACTCCTCCGTGTGCTGATTCCACCGTGCCATCATTAGAAACAGCACGACTTGTGCAGCAAGTAGCTCAGCAAGAGTCAGATCAAGGTAGTGCATTAGGCAGGGTAATTTCATGAATTCACCATTTTTGTCTTTAAACTGAAAATATCCCCAACTAACAACTTTTCTGCTTGTGAAGGATACTTAGTCCCTAAAAGGCTGCAAGTTCATCAAGCAGGGGTGCTTGCTGCTAGAGACACAGTACTTCCTTACCATCACTGTGCCTTGGATTTGTGAAAGTTTAATTATCAAAGCAATCATTTGTCCAGTGTTGAAAAGCTGAAAGGAAAGAAAGAAAAGTCAATATGTTTGACCTCACTTCTGGGAGAGAAACTCCTGGGAGCCGTTACAAGTCAACTGTGGAAGAATCAACACACTGATCTTAATGGATGAGTCTGGAACAAATTCTTTCCAAGAGCCTACATTCTTTTGTTCTCCAGCTTGCACCCGAATGAGCAGAGATCTGAGGTTGTCTTCTACAGCAAAAGTCCTCCTCGTGTGTCTGAGGACAGAGCAAGGGGATAAGTGGAAAATAATTTATCTGACCTGAAGGGAAATGAAGTTTGTCAGGATTTCCTCACAGTTGCAAAACCAGCAGCGATATATTCAAATGTGGCCAGATGTGACACGCTCATTTTTCTCACTTAGGTCCTGGTTCTGGAAAACATCTTGGGAAAGCACTTCGGTATGTGCTGACGCTTGGACCTGGGTGCGAACCCCGTGCAGGCCAGTGAAACTCAAGCACGTGCTTACAGATAAGCATGAATGCACTCAAGTGCTGTCCTGATTAGGGCATATGCTTAAGTGGCTCCTTGAGCTGGAGCCTCTGGCTTTGAACAGGCACTCCTATTCTTCGCGTGTTATGCAGAAGGAGCTAACCAAATACTAGCTTGTTTTCAATAGCACTGACCAGAACCACCCCAAGCGCCAGGGCAGCAGACATAAGCAGGAAAATTGACTCTGATCATCCCTGGGGTCATTTAACTAAAACACACATTTCAGTCGAGCCAAGTGTTCGCCAGCGCTTTTCAACTCCCCTGGTGTCAAAACAATTAGCAGATCACAGCAGCAGCGATTTGCTGGTGCTCCAATGAAAGCATCTGGCCAGCACGTGGCTATCTGACACGAGCACAGCGCCAGCTCCTCCACGCGCCGTCCACTGCCCGCAGGACAGTGCAGTGCGGGTGACTCTTGTATCTAAGGACAGGTTATGCCCTTCGGCTTTTCAACCTTTTGAAAGGAGATTGCTGCCGTAATTCTTTATGCCTCTAAAATGAGGTGGGGAGTGTAGCTTCAGGTGCTGTTTGCAGGGAACTGCATAAGCTGTCCCATCTGTGTTTTCAACAAGCGGCAGAATCCCCAGTATGAACTGATACCATTCAAATTAGTGCATGGTAAGAGGCACGTGTACCTACTTTTACTGGGTTACATCACTTAGATTGAATCAACAAGTTTCTTTTTTCGCTCTCTAATAGCAAGAATTTGTCCTTCTAGCTGTACCCCCATCCCACCTACTCCAGCACACAGAACGTGATGCTGAAGAAAACTTTTGTCTGGATGAGCCTTCAGGTCGCTGGATGAAATTGTAGCTGTCTGTTCAGGAATATGCTGAATGATGAGTAGCCTTTACAAGGCACGGGGAATCAGAGTCAGCCTGTGTGGGTGAAAGTTTGGGGACTCATTTATGCATTTGACGTTCTGATACAAAACCAGAAAAGCCAGCTGTTTGGTCATGTCCTTCTCCTGGAGCAGTTGGGGCACTCCCCGAGCTGCTGCTGTCCCGCAAATATTGTTCCTTCCCATCAGAAAGAAAAAGGCTGCTTGTGTCTACTCACACCAGTGCAGAGTGCATTTCTTTTGGTGCTCCAATGATTTACAAACGGGCGGAGTGAGCCCCCACGCACACGCCTTGTGTTAGCTGCTGGTGGCTTCAGTTTGTTGTTCCCATCTCCAAAGGGGACGGAGGCTGCAAATGTCCTCCAGCATCTCCTGCCGAGCAGTCTGTGAGAGGCCAGGCAGACAGCAGATCTTCTGAAATATATCCTAAAAGGCCGAGCTGCAAATACTTACCCAGCAAGAATAGGACACAGATAGATTGTCCGTTGGTTATAAAGGTCCCATTCAGGCAGAAATGGATCTCATTAATCAAATGCATTTTTCACATAGCTTCGGACCTGGCTGAAAATATTCCCTCTCATTTTCTTATATGGCATTTATTAACACAGCTATTAGCTATGTTAATGCAACCTCAGTGGTATTTTCATTGACTCCGAACAGACACTTCTTGTGTATACCACACAGCAAATGTGACCAGAAGGAATCTGACGCAACCAACCCTTCCTTCGCAATAAACACGGGATCCAAAACAAACCTTTGGTGCTCCCAGCGTCGCTGCCCAAGGAACCAGGCATCCTGCAAATAAACACGGAATTGCAAATCTGCGGTAAGTTGTGAATAAATCTGCCTCACCTGAAGTGGAAGAGAGAGCTGAGTTCAAGGCTGCTGCTGAATTGGTGGCCAAATGCCAACACCATTCACTTCAGGGCAGTATAAAACGGTTCAGCTGACAGGCTGACCCACTAGGCCAGCAAAATAAGGCCAATGACCTTCTCCTCTAAGCCCTGCGGAGTGGCACCCACCTGCCCGCACAGGCCAGGCACTCGTGCAGGACCCCAGCCCCGTTCCCAAAGCGCTCTTAGTGATGCTGATGGTCGGTGGTATTTCCACACCTCTTTTCTGCATAGCTCCTAGAGCTTACTCATTTGCAGTCTGTGGGCCTCCTTGCTTGCCTTTCCATTTACATATTTTGCTTCACTCAAATGCTTTTCAGTCTGCGCTGGTGTTTTTTTGCTTTCTCCTCTTCCTGTGCGTGCAGCAGCACACCTTGCCTAGCCCTGCAGCAAGAGCGTGCCCATTAGCTGCAGCTCGCAAACAGCAAATGAACTAGGTCATAAAACGTGCGCGGGGAGGAAATTCATTACAACATCGCGTGCCAAAACATTTCAGATCCAGTGTTGTGGGGATTTTTTGTTTGTTTTGTTCTGTTTTCAAAGCCATGCGTGCAAGCACTGGAGTGCCATCTTAGCATGTAATTGCTTTTTTCCCCTCTGCTGTCCTTGTGGTAGAACATCTGTTGTCTTATCGCTCGCTGTCCTCCCACGGCCTTGTTGCCTCTCAAGAGGTGCCTGCATGGTGCTGGTGTGGTGGTTCTGCTCTCTGCCTTCTGATGTTCCCCAGGGTTTGTCACCCTTTGTCACCGGGTTGCCTCGTTCTGTCCCATTTCAGCACCTCTAAGCCCCGTCACTTCATTTGACCCTCCCATCTTATCATCAGTGCTTGAGAGACCAAGGGCCCTCCCTAGACCTCACGCCTCCACATGTAAGATGTTTGCCTTATTTCCTTTCCAGCTTGCCCATTTAACCAAGCAGGGAAGGGCTCACGCTGGCACAGCACCCTGCCCAAGGCTGTCACTGTGGCTGTTGAGAACTTGGACGTGAGCGATGCCGATTCCTTACACGTTACCCTCTGTGCAGACCTTCCACGTGTGGGAGGCACGGCCGTTGGGAGAATTCCTTTTCCTCTGTCCGAGATGAGGAAAATTGAGGTGCAGGGAAGTGATTTGCCCCATAGCATCCATCCTCACCCCAAATCATCCTTCCATCCAGCAGTGCTGGTGTGAGCCCCAGCACTGCGTTACCCTGGCAGCAGGATCCCGGTCTGGTCCTTCCTTGAGGTTTTCAATGGGTTTTCAGTTTCCCCTCGGAGCTGCTTTGCGTGAAGCCTGCTGCTGCCTTGCTCAGACAGTCAGCTCCTCTGGTGCCTCTCCCTCAAAATTCCCTAAAATGCTTCAGCACAAAGCAGAGGGGTCACGATGGGGCAGACAAGACCTAGCCTTGACATCTGGGGGAGTGGGTGGTCCTGGGTGAGGGACAGTGGCACCGCAGTGCAGCTCCGTGGTGGCACGTCCCTTCTGTCCCCAGCAAGGCAGGCACGAGGACACCCGGTTGTCCCCATCGCCTGCTGGGCTGATTTTGTCACCTCTCGAATGCCCTCTGTGTTTTGACGCTCTCCCTCCCTCTGCTCCTGCTCTTAAAGCTGGAGGTTTTGGTGTTTACGTTCTGCGGGCACTGGGCTGGATTTATCCCTAACAGGAGGCGACTGTTCCCGGGCTGTCCTCTGGGCTCCCTCTGTGCCCTGCCTGTCCCCCAGACTTCACGGCGCTGCCTTCCAGAAGCGCATGTTCTCCGTGCTGGGTCTGTCTGGGCTCTGTCTCTCCCATCCTGTCTGGCCCTGGAGGCTTCAGAGCCACGAGAACCCCCCAGATCTGCATTTACAGGCTTAGGACCCCCCGCTGGAGGGTGCTGAGCACGCGTTTGGCGGCGGTGTCCCACCGCGGTGCCGTTTCTGCCCCGCAGGTCGCGCAGGAGCCAGCACGGTTTTAAATTCTAATCCCTGGGTGCTGAGGGTGCCGTGGTCCTTTTTGAAAAGATTTACTGCTAATCTCTCCGGAGTCTGTGACAAAGGAAAGTTCCTCAGCGTTACCTCAAATGTTAAAATATTAATGAGGAGCGGGTTTGGTAGCTGGCAAAGTCTGCCTTCGCTAGCGCTGGAGATGGACTTAATGATCTCCGTGCCTTTGCTACTGCAAAATGAACATCTTACATGGGAGAGATTAGACAGACCTGACACCTTTAATAAAATATGGCCTGTGTTTCTACAGATGTATTTAAAGTCATTTAAACCCTTTAATGTTTTATGAAATAGCGAAGCTTGGTGTGAATCTATTTAGGATAGTCTTTAAGCGCTGCAGTAGGTTTTATTTCGCCCCAGCTCCCGTTTGTAAGGTGCTCGCTCCCTATATCATGTTTATATATGTATAATTTTTTTTCCACTCAGATGACTTTCTGAAATGAATAAAATGCTCATAAAAGGTGCATGCTTGATGGCACGACAGGCTATAGCCAAGAGTTTTGAAACAGGCTGCCTATGTGAATCTTAAATCACTTCAGGGGCTGAAAGGAGCCGCCTGACTTTCCTCCGGCCCGGCGCAGCAAGCGCTGCCCGCTCTCAGCATGACTCGGGACCACTGCTGGTGCCTCGGGGAGCTGGGGACCTTGGCTGGACGTCGGTCCTTGGGTTGGCCTCACGTGGCTTGGGGGGAGGACACAGCTAGTGTTATTTAAGGAGAAACCTGCAAAGGCTGTGTGGCTTCAACGGCGTCCTCAGAGCTCCAACTGTCCTGCTTAGGGAAGGCAGGTTGGGAGCCCTGCCGTGGGGGATCTCCCGTCTCCCTCCAGCAGGTGGGGAGGCTGCGGGTGACCAAGGGCAGCTCCCACAGCTGCCAGGGCACTTTGGGGCCTCCCCTCCCACACAAGGGCTCCAACAAGACGACCATTAACGCGTGCTCAGGCAAGCTCCATCCATCCCATCAGTGGAACTGGTTCTGCCTATTGCAGAACATGTTTCTAGTTGCTGAGACCAAGGGCCAAGAGGATGGGGCTGACCCCAAAGCCTGCTAGGCAGGGACCGTGTTACAGCACGGTGCAGACCCCTGGGGCTCACGATTGCTGAGCTGGGGCTGCCCACGTCCGCAGCAAGCAGCCTGAACCCTTGGGATGCTGCAAAACCACTCTCTGTTTCCCACACTTCACTTCGTTGAAGCTAGATTTGCATTTCATTTGCTTTTGTTCCTGTGCCCCAAAAGAGCCATTTTTTTTTTTCCTAGAAGGAGCCGGCCAGAGCATCTCACAGCCACATATCCTTGGTGGATTGGCTCAGAAGAGAAGCTCTGAACTCGGGCTTTGGTTACATCCAGCCAAGAGCTGGGCTGTGAGCAGGAGCCGTGCCTGCCTGCAGCCCCCCAGGCACGGGGAGCACCCGGCTCTGCTGCTGGAAAGAAGTGATGGCCCCTGGCAAATGGGCATGCAAATGTCTCAAACTTTTGGTCTTTTCCCCAGAAAGCACACCTGGTGTCTGATCTGCAACACCGGTGACTTTAAGAAGAGCAGCTCCTGCCATTAATGCCCCTCTTGTTTTTACATTTTGTTGCGACATCTTAGGATAAAAATACATATATTTGCAGCTGAGCTTATAGAAAGCTGCTTTATGTGGGCACGGCCCCTTCCTTGGCCGCAGTCTTTTGGCCAGGCAGGGTACAGTCCGTGTCTTGTAAGCGTCAGGGGAGCGGGTTCGCAGCTTTCCCCATAAAACCAGCTCAAAGCCTTTCCCTGTTGCTGTGCGTTTAATTTCCCCATTCAGAAGCTGGTGAGAGCGAAGGCAACTTGCATATGGAAACTTTTAATTAAACTACTAATGTGGAGTCGAGTCGTTTCTGGTGGAGGTTTAAGTAGTCTGTGGGAGAAGTGCTGAGTTGTGGGAGAGGAAGGCAGCGTTTGTCTCCAGCCCTGGAATTTGTCCATCCATCAAGCAGTCGTCCCAGGAGTTGAAGCTGATCCAATTGCGTGTCAACAACATTGGCCATGCCTCATTAGAAATCAGTTGTAAAAAGTTTTTTAAAAGAGCATTAATTCATCTAGCTTCTTTCCCCGCCCTCCCTTTGCTTTGGATTTTCATCACCCTTAGTGAGAATTTTAGGGGAAATTGTTTCTGAATGGCTGTTTTCCAGGGCAGACGATTTCTTTTTTCTCTGCCTCTGGTAGAAACGAAGGGCATTATTTTTAAAGATGAGTATCCGAAGTCAGGCTCCCAAACCCACAGCCTGATTTGCAAGTTGTGCAACAAAGGGACATCCAAGGAGCTCGGCCAGCCCGAGCACTGCGCGCTTCCCGAGGTGCATCGCTGTGAGCTCCACGTCCCCTGTTGTTATAGCTCCAGCTCAGCCTCGACAAAGCAATAAACCATCAAGAGCTGGCTCCATCTAGATTTCCTGCACTTCTCTTCATGGCACTGATGTTACTGTGGATAGGTTGGGTTACCCCGCAGTAACCCTTGTCACCGGTGAAACTCCATCGACCTCAGCAAAAGGGTCTTCGGGTTTACACCATGGAGATCAGACCCAGCCCAAATTCCCTGGTGGTTTCTACCCCTCGTGGTTGCTCACGTTCCTCCCGGGGGAAATGAATGCTCCTGGTACGCGAGGAGGGCAGAGAACCGCGCGCTCCCCTTGCCACGCCTGGAGCTGCCAGCGAGCGACTTGCCTTTCCCAGCACTTTTGGAGGCTTCTTTGTTTATATTTCTTCCCCACTGGGATGAAGCGAAGGCTTTCCCAGTGCTCTGTATGGAAGCAGCTTTTTGTTGCAACCCTGTGCTCAAAGCCGAGCTGGAGTGCCCGCTCCTTGTGGGGTCTCTGGGCTGGGATGCGGGGAAGCCGTCCTCGTCCCACCCTGCTCCAGCTGGGGAGAGCTGGGACCGGCCCTATTCCAGCAGCAAGGTTTTCCAGCCCCTTCCTCTCCCCACAAAAACAACACCGTAAAGAAACCTCTTTCACAAAGGCACGGAAGGAGCCAAATGTCACCAACAAGCTCCTGCCTCCCCGTCGTGGCTGGGGGGGGGCGCGTGGGGGGATGTGCTTTGTAGGACCGCAAGCGCTGCCGAGGCACTTCCTGCAGCTGCAGGTACTGACCATTATGTGCTGGCCTTTGTTCCTGTTTAGATTCAGAAACCTGATGGCATTATTTTTTGAAATGAATAGTTGCTGCGCCTTAAAGAAAATATTTAAGTTTCTGTAGCAAGTGTGTGCTCCCAGCACACCCAGCCCATCTGGCCACACACCCACATGTTTGAACCCATTTTTATCCACTTAAGAAACAAGCTCCTGTTCCGTCTGGAGCAGGTATTAATATCCTCTGGCTCTGGCCTACAGCTTATCTTGCACGGCAAAGAGGAATTCAGCCACTGTCCGTTTGCTGCTGGGATTTCTGTGTGAGCCGTGGGACACCTCGTCCTAACTGAAGGTCGCTGAGCGGGGAGGCAATTTGGTTCAGAAAGGACGAAATAATTCAGCAGGATGGGGAATGGATCCGAGAGAGAAATCTAAAAGTTAAGCAAACCAAAACCTTTCTTGCCTTTGGGAAATTCTCGCCACGCTGGCACAGGCAGCCCCTCTCCCTGTGGGTGCTGGTGTGGTGTGCGAGTGGTGGGGGCCCTGCAGCCCGTGGCTGATGCCCGGGACAAAGCTGATGGCACCGGGGCACCGATGCGATGGGAAACGACGTGGATGCCCCGTGGCAGCCGCACCTCCCTGCGCCGCCCACCTGGGCAGGATTAGCGGAGCTGGGCTCGGCGTGGGAGCTTAACCATTAGCGGTGATTGCGAACTCCCCCGCAAATCTCTGCGTGCTTTGCTTCCCCTGGTGTAACGGGAGGAAGGTATTTCCCTCCCGACTCATCTGCAGAGCGCAGGCTCTGGGGCAGGGGCTGCCTCCTGCTGTGCCTCCGTGCCATCGCTGCCAGAACTGGGCCATGACGGGGTCCTCGAGGACCGCGCTAAATTGCAGGAATGCTAATTAATACTAACTGAACGCAACCATTACAACACTGTAATACAGGCGTAAAGGAAGCTTTTAGATCTCAAACCAAGGAGTCTGGTGGGCACGGTGTGCTAGGAAGGGTGATTTTTCCAACTGAAGGAGTGAGTGGTGGGGCAGAGAAAGTAGGACAGAGCAGAGCTGCCGGGGAGCCCGGCCCCATGGCAAGGGGCTGCACCGCTTGGTGCCGGAGCGCTCCCTGCCTCAGATGTGTTTTTACATGGAAAGAGAAAAATGCAGTGTGAGGAGCAGCAAACAAAGCAGAAGAGGGAGGCGCTGGGATGGCCGCACACAGCCGGAGCTTTGTGGCAGGGAGGGGAGCGGGCACAGGACCACGCGTGGGGCCGGCGGGGAGCCGGGGAGGGCAGCGGGTGAGCGACTGCTCCCGTGGGCACGGCCGGCTTTTAGAAATATGTCATGGGGACACGAAAGGCAAGGGAGAAAGGAGCTCCATCGATAAATAAGGGGGAAGATTAAATTAATGGTGGCTCTGAGATGGCTGAGCTGCTGAGATCCGATTTTAAAAAGACAGTTGTTAGCAAGAAAAATAAGGGGCAGAGGCACGGTGTGGGCGATTCATTAGGAGTTCCCCTTGCAGAGCCTGCGAGTGGTGGCACCGTGCGATGTCCCCAGCCAGCCCAGGGAGCTCTCAGCTGAGCACTCACATCGTCTCTTTAATAGGGAAAAAACCTCCATCCAAGCCATTGAACAAACCCTGAGAGCTGAGCAGCCTCCAAACCAGAGACCCGCGTGGCTGGGTCACCAGGTTTTGTCCACTCTGTGCCCCCCTGGAGCTGCTGGTGGAGAGGCCGGGGCTGTCACGCACGGTCCCCGTGTGGCACGCAGCAGCCACGGCCGAGCCTGGGGACGGGGCGATGGGTGCCAGGTCAGCAGCACATCGTGCACGAAGGGAGCTTGTAACCGAGCGAGCTTACACCCATGGACTTTGCAGAGGAGAAAAATGTAAACAGAGGTGACCTTTGGTGCTATTGCATGGGGAAATAATCAGTTCCTATTACAGTTATTTAATATAGAACCAAACTCTGCATGCCTGGTTGACTAGCTTTTATTCATAGCGTCTAGAATAGAGAAACAATTACAAGTGTATGTAAAGGACGGGGGTGAAGAAATGAAAAGAAAGCTGGCTTTTAACTCCTTAGAGTGAAAATCAGAGAGGTCTCTACACATCCCCAGCTGACTCGGGTCCTTTCCTGATGCCCTCGTGTACATGCCTTGCACCAGCCTTGTGCAGCTGTGCGAAGCTGTGTCCGTGCTCTCCAGCGGAGAGACGGAGTGGTCTGCTCTTGCAATTTGTTTCTCCTTGGAGACCTTTGGGGGCCCGAATCTCTCCTCTGTCCCCCCAAAGCGGCTTCTGTTCCCTCATTTTGGAGGCGATGGGCTGCCCTGCTTCTAATTGGGATGTGCATCATCTCAGTTTCTCGGCGATACAGATACCTCAGACTAGATGCCATCTAAGAAGGCCTGTAATTAACAGCTCTTCTCCCAACAAACCCCATCTCTCTGGGGCTCACGGGCACGTTCGTGCAAGCAGCACAGCTCACACCCACCTCACGCTCCCTCTCCAGCCCAACGCCAGCCCACGTAGCTGGCACCGGTGCCTTAAGGAGACAAACTGCTGGTTGTTGCAGGGCCATCACTGGCTCTCCACCGAGCCCAGCACCAGGTAGTACCCGCCTGGAGGGGTCAGGAGGTGGGGGCGACTTCCTTCCATCACCAGGGTCTTGTCCCAAGTCCCCTCCTTCAGGAGCACCCACTGCCAGGAGGGACCTGCACCCGCACCCAGGCTCCTGCACCAGTGCTGGAGATCATTCTTGTGGGTTCTCCTTCCTTCGTGGCCTCGCTCCCGGTGTGCACAGCGGTGACAGGAGCACTTCGCTCCCTCCCTTGGCTTCACCTCCTCGATTTTAGTTATCTACAGACGGGGCTGCGCCTTACGCTGTATTTCTATAGCGCCTAGTGCCAGCCGATCTTGATCTCTGCTGGCATGCATATGGAGTTTAATTCAAATAATATGGAGTGAGAATAGAAAAAAATAAAAAAATGAAAAAAAAAAAAAAAAGGAAAAGAAAAAAGCCCTGGCCAAATTCAGAACATGCCCCCTTGGTACAGCCCGCACACACGAAGCTTTGATTTGCAGAGCACTTCATGGGTATTAAATTCTATTTTAAAACACTGTCATGAAATAGAGTGAAAGAAGTTGAGAGTTTTTTATTTAGGGAGGGGAAAAGTTTGTGATAAAAAGCTGAATTTATAGTGTAGTTCTGAGAAGAACGTTTACGAGGATTTTTAAAACTCCGAAAGCTTCCTTAACGCTGCAGTAATGAAGGTCCCCTCAGGGATTTAAACTATGCAGTAGCCAAATTCAGGTCAGATAAAGTTGCTGTTAATGATGCAACCCCTTCAAGTTTCCCCATGTAAAAATATAAATATAAAAAAAATCAGGCTTAAACTCCACTCATTTTTGCAGCAGTAAGAATCGGTTTGGGAATACCAAAGACGGATTGTTCGGGCGGCCTGGAAAATTACAAAGGTCTCCTGAAGGTGAATGTGTGACCAACAGAACCCGGGCTACCGCCACGTATAAATAAGTCGTGTTGGCTGTTTTGAAAACAAACAGTGCCTTGACAAACGAATGTAAGGCTGGTTAAGAAGTGAGACTGGCCAGGCCGATGTAACTCAGTCCCCAGATTTGCTACAGACAAGTGGAAAGTACAGATCTTCCTCTGTGGAACCCGGCGGGGTGACAGCACCCCGCGAGGGGGGTCCGGCCCCTCTCCGAGGTCCGTCGGGGCAGCCCCTCTGATTCCTCTGATTCCTGATCTCTCTCTGATTCCTCGTCCCTAAGCCCAGGCACCTACATATGGGCAAACGGTCTGCTGGACAGGGCAGGGAGGTCTCTCTGTGGTATTTCGGGTGGATCAGAGCAATCCTGTCCCCTCTCTGGGCTTCGTTCCCCTCCCTGCATGCCACTGTGCCTTATCACGGCACAAAACACGGCTCTTTACACCTAGAAGAATCTTTAACTTAGGGACTGGTGGAGCAGCCGGGGCTGAACATTCAGCCTCTATCAGTGAATCAAAGCATTCAGCTGCATTCGCTGTCTTATGTTTCTTTCCACTAGATCGGGCCAAGCAAAGCCACTGCTAATCGGCTGAGAGAACTGCAAATGTTTTGAAATACAGCGGATTAGGGAAAGTCCGTGATTTGGGCAGACATGAATTATTGTGTGCAGATATAAATAAATATTGTTCCCGGCTCAGCCTCTGGCTCTTGTCCAACATGCCACAAATTCATCAAAAAAAAAAAAAAAAATGAATGGGTTAGTGTGTTAACAAGTGCCTGACGGACTACGAGCGCTGCCCAGGGGGTGCGCGCTGTGCTTGACCGGCTACCCGGGGCTGCCAAAATTAACCCTTGGAACATGGCAGCGCTGCGCAGAGCCAGCCCACGGAAAATAAGCCCGGGCGCGATGTGTGCTCAGGCTTGTCACTTGGCAGAGCACAGGAGATGGAAGGTGGGTGTGAGTTATGCGCAGCTTTCTTCAATAGCTGTGTGATAGCTGCCAGAGAGAAATAAAGAGCCTTGGGTGGAGGAGAGCCCTCGCCCTGCTGGAACAGCCCACCTTGTTATCTGCAGAGCAGCAGGGACAGGTCTGTGATAGCTAAAACTTGACTTCTTAAAACAGTGCACTGAATTACTGGGGATCTCAGAATGGCTTATCTGTGGGCTGCCTCTTTCATCTCTTGCTATTTTTAATAGCCCATTATGAATCATTTTGATATGTTCATAAATGTTATCCTTTCTGCGAGTTCTTTGCTATGGTTGTCAGCCGCTGAGGCTAATAGGAGCATGGTTAGTTGGTCTGGGATGTGAGAGCTTCACAAAAAATGACTGCTTGGCTGCATGATTTATAACAACTCTGACTCCCTAAACGTCTTGTCCATAAATAAGGAGGCTGTGCATTCTGCTCCTCTGTAATCAAGACATCCTCTTGCTCTCATCTCCTTTGTTTCGTTTAAGTTCAGGAGGCTGCTCTGGGCCCTGGTCTTGTGGAGCCTGTGGAGTTTGCAGTCAACAGGACACACAGTATCTTTCTAAAAAAGAGTTTTTCCGTGTTTTAGATGTATTTTGTGATGTAAAGATTAACTGGAAACACAAGCGAAGTTATCATTTCTTTTGGCCATCTAGCACCCCAGGCCGCAAGATGCTGGGGGAGGCTGTAGGTCACTGCTGGGGGCAGCAGGGCCGAGGGGTCTCTCCCGCACCTCCCTTCCCCAGTTCTTGCTGGGGGCTCAGAAACTAAACTGATCCACACACTAACGAGAAAAACACGAACCCTTGATTCCTTCACAGTGAGGGAAACACAGGAGCTTCTCACCCTCCTCCTAGGAGGGACTTGTCCGGCCTCTCACCCGGGAGAGGGAGGGAAGGCAGGTGACCTCCCGCCTGCGAGGAATTGCCCCTGCCCTGAGGCCGTGGCTTGTCCGGCAGTGCCGAGGGAAAGAGCCCACGAGGGTTGTGGCTCGGTGATGTCCCACAGCTGGAGGGCAGCGCTGGCTGCCGTGCCGTGCCGTGCTGTGCCAGGTCCACTGGCGCAGCCCTGACCCGGACAGAAAAGCAGCAACGCTGGGTAGCAGACAGGGTGCTTCTTGCAGCACCACGGGTTATCCTGAGGGCTCGATCCACGCAGTAACGAGGCTGAACTTTGCTTGACTGCTCCCACGTGAGAAGATGGCGCGATGAGCCTGGCTGTGTGCCACGCGGGGCAGGGCGAGCATCGGCAACACGGAGGGGACTGAGCCCTTGCCTGCTGCACACCCTCCGGCTGGCAGCTCTGTCTCACGCCCTTTTAAAAAATAAATGGCTTCTGTACTCAGGATTATGTTATTTCTACCAGGATCTGCTGTCGCTGCACCCCAAGTCTTTGAGGCGAGGATGAGGTGGGCAGAAAAGCAGGCAGAAGCGCTGCCAGTCCGACACCCCAGCTGGCGGGCGGCTTTTGGCAAGAGCAAGGCTGCTCCTGGAGCCACCAGGTCATGAGACAAAGCAGCATCCTTTTGGCAAGGAAAGTGGGCATTAAAGCTCTCCCTAACCTGACTTTGGGTGTTCTCAGAAACTATAAAAAGAATAATTTATGAAATCCCTGGATCAATTATATAATAGCAGCGCTGTGCATAATTGCCGGGCTCCGGAGTGCCGTTACCGTGCGAGTCAGTCAGTGGCACTTAGGTGTTTGGTGCTGCTATGACAGCAGAAGGCATTTCTGCTGAACCCAACAAACTCTGCAGTAGAACAACTGTCCAAACAAACTAGCGCTAAGTGGCTTGCGATGCCTCTTACATAAAGGCTTGAAATAGCGCAGGGCAGAGGGAAGTTGTGCAGAACGGGAAACTTGCTGGAAAGCTGTGAAGGCTGTGAGACAACGAGGCGAGCCGCTGGGCCGGCCGTGCGGCTGTTACAGGCGTTCGGGCCGTGGGTCCCGCAGGACAGGATGTGTCCCACGCACCCACCGAACCCCCCGTGGGCAGGGGCGAGGTGTCCAGTGGGGCTTCATTCCAAGGAGATCCCCGCTCAGCCCAGCGGTGCGGCGACACTTCATTAGGGATGTGTGAGCACCAGCACCGGGCCTGTGCAAATTGTCCATCCCGACCTGGGAACGACAGACGCCTGCAGGACCCGTGCCGGTGGGTTCAGAGGACGAGGTGCCTGAGGACAACCACACGCTTCCACTGCTGGGTGAGGAGGAGCTGGCCACGCAGGCTCCTGCGCATGTAGGAGCAGGGTTCACAGCCACTGGCATGTTGCAGAACATTTCTCAGTCCTCGTCTCGTGGTGGCCATCTCCGTGCCCGACCCTCCAAGCACAGGTATCCCTGCCCACCTGGCTGGGGTGGCAACAAACGTGGGGCAAAACTGCATCCAGCACATGGGGTGTGCACTGAGATGTCAGACAAAATCCATTTGCTCCCTCTTCGTTTTATGTTGGAAAAAGAATAGGAAAAATAGCCAGAAGAAGCTATGAAGATTTTAGTGAAGTGGAAGCCTATCAAGCCAGGCAAGGTGAGAGGTCTTCCATGAAGCAGAAGAGACCATAGGTAGAGGAGCTGTATCGGAGGAAGCAGAAGAGAGAGAGACGTGTCCTGCTTGGGTTCAGCAACGGGTAAACAGGGAGATGCCTGCTTAATGGGGCTGGTGGAGCCAGCCAGTTCAAAATCTTCATTCGAGGATGCAAAAGCATCCAAATGAGGGTAGTCAAGCGTGAGAATTGCCTCCAGGATCTGGAGCCCACATTGTTTGATCTGAGGACTGTTTGAGCTCTGTTTGGAGTGAGGAGGAAGCTGGAACTCCATTTCCTGGAGCTTGGCTGGTGTTGGGGGCATCATCACGCCAGGTAGCTGCAGCAGAGGGGTGAGGCAGGCGCTCACACGTGGGTGCTGCTGCCGTGTCCCTGAAGGCGAGTGCTGCGGGGGGAGCACTGCCTACCTGGGCAAAATGCTGCCGAGGGAGAAAAACGAGTCAGAAGAGAAGTCCTGCAAGGTGGAGGGGTTTCAGCCAAGCCGAAGCAGGACCTGGGTAGGGCAGTGGGCTGAGGGGATAGCAAAGCATGACCTGGGGTGAGAAGAAAAGAGATGGGCAGAGAGGGAGGAGAGGCGGGAATCCTAAAGGTCTCAGAGCCTGCACCAGTGAGCGATGGCATCGCCTGGGGTCCCACGGCCGGGACCTCCTGCACGGGAGGCAGAATGGGTTAATTGTGGGTCAGCAAAACCCAGCTTTGCATCTGGTGCTGAGAAGCTGTGACCATGCTCTGGTGGGCTTTGTGCGGCTAATGGCCATGTCTGCGCAGGAGACACACACTGCAGCCCGCTGCCCGCCTCGCCTGGCTGCGGAGGGCTTCCACAAAACGGTTAATGTGTGTGCACCGAGCACTTCCTGAGCATTTGCTGAGTATAAGAGATCAGTTATGCAAGCTGTTGCTTCAGTTTTAATCTGATTTCCTCCCTCTGCTCTTAATAAATCTTATTTTTATTAGATCTTTTGAGTCCTAGGCAGCTTGGGAATTTCACATAGATTTTCCAGGAAAAGAAAGACCTCTGAAAGGGAGTATGAAAAAAAAAAAAAGAAAAGAAACAGGGTCTGGAGATATTCAGGCAGCAATTCTCAGCTGAAAGAGCACAGGACACAGGTTCTTTTCTTCAGAGGGTTATTTTCTGGGCAAAGGGTTGCTGGAAAAATCTATTGTTGATGCTGGCTGAGAACTTTAAGGGGCATCGCTGCCTGCCAGGAACAGCAACATTTGGGTGAGTTAGGAAGGGACAGCCGATGGAGCGGGATGTCGTGGGGGGCTGCTTAGCTCCTCCGTGAACTTGTTTCTGCTACTGGAGGGCAGGTAATGAGTGACAGAACATGAGGGAAAGGCACAAAGCTGTGCCAGGAGAGGTTCAGAATAGGTATTAGGAAAAAAAATGGTTTACTGCAAGGGTGGTCAGACACTGGAACAGGACTCCTAGAGAGGCTGTTGGTGCCCCATGCCCATCAGTGTTCAGGAGACATTTGGATGCTGCCCTCAGTAATAGGCTTTAACATTTGGTTAGCCCTGAAGTGGTCAGGCAGTGGGACTCGATCTTTGAAGGTCCCTTCCAGCTGAACTATTCCATATCCTCTAGGTCTTGCTGTGTTCTCTAGGTCTCGCCCCATGTCTCTCATGAGGGGTGATTCCCTCAGCACGGCTCATCCCCACTCAGCTCGCTGCTCACTTCCCACCGCCTGCAGGTTTGCACCAGACTTGACATCAACTCCAAGCTGGATCAGAGCCGAGCTTACACCAGAGGCTCGGCGAAGCTCTACCTGAGGAAAGGCTGGAAGTCCCTTAACTGAAGCAATTACAGCTCCGAGTCCATTGCAGGTGGTGAGCAAGCTGTACAGGCTTCCCAAAAGCGGCATACCACAGGGTCAGCACAAGGCCACCTTTGACAGCTGGGCAGAGGCAGCAGTTTTGAGCTTCTGCTGATTTCCTACGGTATATTTGAACTCTGCTTTGGGAAAGAAACCAGCCTGGCACACCCCTTCGGAAAGGCTACTGAGCACTGATCTACCAGGACTACTCTTCCATTTGCTCCTGGAAGCTTCAGCTACTCCAGAGCACTGGGACTGGGGTGGAGGGAGGGGTTAGGGTTTTTGGTTCATTATATTTTTTAACCCACTACACACCACTTAGAGTTACTTGCTGAGCGCAAGGCTTTAATAGCAAGGAACGGGCATGTTTCAGGCTCTCGGCTGGAACCAGTACATCTTGCTCCTGGTTGAGGGGTTTCTTCATTCAAGCACAAAACACATCTGTGCATCAACGTAAAGCCTGTGCACCACAAATGCTCATTTATGGAAAATCACAAATCTACCCCGTTATGGGTGGCACAATGAACTACTGAAATGGTCATCAGCGTCACGGGGAGTTTCTCAGCCACTGAGTCTGGGACCAGCTCTGACTCAAAGAGATCCCAGCAGGGAGAATATACTTATATAATCTTGTGCCCTTCGCTTTGGACACCATTCCTTCTGCTACGTACCACAGCTGGGTCCCAACAAAGCAAATACAGTGGGGCTTAAGCTAAAGGGGGTAGAAGTCCACAAAGCTACAGCTTCCCACATGGTGTATTACTGAACTCAGTCAGTAATACAACAGTCATAGCTCTGAAATGATCTGTAAAGGTTACCACAATAACAGCAGGATGCCATCTTATTTATTTTGCACTTGGCTTTTAAAGTTCCCTATCTGAAAGTACATCGGGTCTCTGTGGAGCTCTAACATCAATGCTGCATTCTATGAAGCAAGGAAAATATAATACTTTTACAGTCGGTCTTTAAATCATTTTCTGACAACAAATCAATCTTACAAGAAGCCTTGTTGGTGTTATGAGTACGAGAAGGAGAGATTTTGAGATTAAAGTATAATAATAGTATGCTGTCTCCATGAATTTGCCCTTTCGTGTATCAAACTATTGCATTATGCTGCTGAGATCTAATTAAGCCCCACCAATCAGATTTATGATAGTGCTAATAGGAAAAAGGATCGTATAACGCTGTTAATATGTGCTCTGTAATTAACATTAATGGGAGTCGCGTGGTTAAACACCCCTTGCATCACCCTGAAAATGGACCTCTAGGTGCGGTGTTTATTTTATAACCGCGGAGAAGTAGCAATGGATACGCAGCAATTGCCCATCTCCGCAATTAGCAGAGAGAACTCAGGAATCACTGTGCCCGGGCCGTGCTTGGCCTCGGGGCCCTGCGACAGGGCAGGGAGCTGCTCCTGCAGCCGGCAGGTCCTCCTGCCTGGGGGGTGAGGCGGCAGGACCCAAGCGAGCAAGGTGCTGAGAGCTGCCTGGAAGTGCCACGTGCGCTTTTTAAGGATTCGTTACGGTGCTTGGTGCTTGCTGGAGCATTCAGGACTTCGTGGAGGCAGATTCTGCAGAATCAGCACTCTGCAGACCCAAAGCCTTGCTAACAAGACCCAAAGCCTGTGCAGCCATTTTAGGCTGAAATGTAACTCTGACACTCGGATACTTGTGTTCACTAAAAATCCCTTTTTTTTTCTTTTTTCTTTCTTTTTTCTTTTTTTTTTTTTTTTTCAAGGAGTAGCTTTAGTGGTTAAACCCACATGGGTATGTGACATTCTGTGCTCCTTAAATCATCATTATCGTTTCATAAGGAGCCATTTCTCTGCCTTGAGGCCCATGGATAACATTCTCCTTAATTAGAAAAGTAGTGTTTTACCCCCTCTCTACAGGGGTGCAATTTATTGCCCAAGTGAAAGGCAATGAAAATCACTAAACCTTAAATCTCAGCCCTGACACGGAACCTTTGGCTACCTCAACCTTTTTCTCTGTGACCCGAAGTGCCCTAAAACCAGCCAGCCATTCCAGCCCTCTGTGTAGCCATTGTGTGCTTCCTACGTGATGTTTATTTTGTTTTTGCAGGTGTAAATTTAACTTGAGACCGAATTTGTGGTAGTTACAAAAACTGGAGATGCAAACAGGAACTGCAAAGTGATATATGCTGAGTGATGAGAACTCAGAGTAAAACAGGTTATTAATTGTAAGAAATGTGAAGTCCTAATTTCTCCCCAGCTCCCCAAGCAGAAGCAGAGTGGAAATAAATGCTTCAAAGTAGGATATTCTTGGTGAATTAAAGTGAGTGTTTTCATTTTATCTTCCTAATAATGATTTAAGATGACTTGTGCATGAATTTAAGGACTATAAAGAAATGAAAGCCCGGGAGGAAGATGGGTCTGAGGCAGATTTCCATGTTAAAATATTGAGAATGATTTTCTAAGGCATTTAACTGACTTATAGCCCACATCTCCTGAACTTAAACTCTTAAGAGAAAACATTTTAAAGGTGCCTGGGGGTGCAATTACGCCTTACAGCTTGAGCAATCCCAACCACTCCCCTGCCTGTCTGGTCAGAGTACAGCAGAGGCCCCCCCCTCCGTGCCTTGTACCAGCTTTCAGCCTATCTGACCCTGCACAGGGTGGGTTCAAACAGTTAACCCCGTAAAATAAGTACTTTATTTATTTATTTTTTTTTCCTTTCAGGTTAGCAAGTTGAATCTGCTTGGAGAAGGATCCGGCAAGCACCAAGGGAGGACGAGCCTTCAGCAAGGACCTCTCTGGGCAGCATCTGTCTAAATCCGACCTCCTGCAGCATGGAACTGAAACCAAATGGTTTAGAAAACTAATTCCGATTTCCAAAAGTGACTTTGGCAGGTGAACACAAGTGTATGGCTTTTTTTTTTTTTTTTTTTTTTTTTTTAACCAAGCCTTGAGATCTTTAATACTCAGGTAGTTTGGGGAATGAGACTCCGTGTCCTCACCGACCTTGGCTGCCACATTCACCTTTTTTCTTAGCCCCCAGTCGGTTGTTTCACAAGCATTTCTGTGACCCATGAGCTCCACGGCACCCTCCTCCTGTCACAGCCACCGCGCTAAGCCCGCGATTTTTAATAAAAACGCCGCGATGCAGAAAATAAATAAATAAATTAATTAATTAATTAATTAATAGCCAGCGCCAGAAACAAGCCGATTGCGTACCCCGTCAGGGACCTGGGCTGCTTCTTGGCAACCCGAGGCTACAAACACCCCGTGTCCCCGCTGTCCCCTCCCGCCGCCGGGGCCGGGCTCCCCTCAGCCGCCGGCGGAAGCGCCGACCCGGATGGCGTCCCGAGGTCGGGCCGCGCAAGATGGCGGCGCCCAGGAGCTGAGGGGAGAGGGCGGCGGGAGCAGCGCAGCGCCATGAGCGCCGCCCGCCGCTGCAGCCCGCCCCGGGCGCTGGCAGGTACCGCGGGCCGGGCCGGGCCGTCGCTGGGGCAGCCCTGGGGGCGGCGGGGCCGGTCGGTTTTGTCGGGGCGCAGGGTGGGGAGCGCACGCCGGGTGTCCCCGGGCACGGCCGGCTCCTGTGAGGGGTGTCCCCGCGGGGCGTGCTGGCGCTGAGGGTGCCCTTCGGGGTCGTGTGGTGTTGTGGGGTCGTTGTTCTGTAGCGGCGTGTTTTTCTCCGAATAAAATAAAGGAGCGTAGATGTCGGATCGGGCATGAGTGGCCTTGGTGTGATCTTGCAGCCCTGTGGCAGCTGCTTCCTTTAAGCACCGCTTATGCTGTGTGGCCGAGATGCACTTGGGAAAGCTCTGGGATCGTGGGGGAGGAAGACAAGCTTAAAAAAGCATGTCTGTAGGGAGCTGGGAAACTAGGAAGAAAAACTCCAAACCATGAGAGCACCCTGCACTTTTGGTTTCTTCAGGAGGACTCCACACATGTGTCTCTGTCCAGGTTCCCGTTTGTGGTGGTTTTGTGTCCCAGCAGACAACAGACGTTGTAGGCTGAATTACAGACGAATCCAGGGGCAGAGCTGGAGTCTAATGTTCTCCTTTTCTCTTTAAATAGGTTTATTTATTTGGCACTTGAAGAAAACAGGAATACGGCAAGTACCATGCCAGTTTGTGCATCTGTGCCGAGTAGCCAATGACAGATTGGTCACGTTTCAGTACTTTAACTTTCTCAAACGAATGGTAAGTCAAGGAGGGTGGTTGTCCCAGGTTTCTCATTCCTTAATTAACTTTGTCTCATGGCGAGTCAAAGCGGAGATTGGTTGAAAAACCAAAACTGCCTATCCAGCAAGCTCAGGCAAGCCCAAGCATCTCCTTTTGTGTGTTGCATCAGAGTTAAGCCCGTGGGATCTGAAACAGTTGAGGTTGGAGGAAGCCCGCTGCAGCACAGATAATACCTTGTGCCGCGGCATGTCCTCCTGCTGATGGAGCTTTCTGTGCCTTTGAAGTGGAGTGCTCATCTGCTGCTGGGAAACGTGAAATTAAATTACTTTTACATTTATTATTCATTAAAGTGCTAGTAAGAAAATCACTCATATCTTATAAAGATGCAAAATGTTGAGTTCCTGTTTTTGGAGATGGGAGTTGTTATGGACCTACGCATACCTGTTTGTTTATGGTTGAATTAATCACTTATAAATTAAGTGATATTGCCTGGTAGTTTTGAAGATGAATTAAGTAAAGTCTGCTGTCAAAACTACAAGGGAAGTTGTATTTTGTTCTGAAAGAATTCTTCAAGGTTAAGTAAACGCCATTGAGGCAGTTGTGAAACAGAAAACTGCCTTTGTTGTACGTTGTCCAACTTCAGGAACTTTTTGTGCATGAAATAAGTGTTTGAAAGAAGGCTAACTCAGTCGTGTCACTATAGGAAGTAAACCTGTTAAGAAGAATAATGTAGCAATAATTTTGGTAGTAATAACAACATAAAATGGATGAAAACATCTTCTTAGCTAATCATCTTAAAATTTATCGTTCTGTTTAGTATGTCACACAGTACAACAAAGACCTCAGCCAACGAGCCAAACCTAAGTCAGATTCAGTTGCATCTCCCTTTCGTGAGAGTCAACAATTGGATCAAGAAAAGAATGTTGTACACAAGATTATACCAATTTCACCTGTTCATCAACCTTTGTCTAAGACATCAAACAGAAATGAGCTGAGAGAAGTGAAGTTAGCTGCAGAAATTGGAGGCTCAGCCATGCCACTAAGAGCAGAATCCAAAGAAGAAAGACAATGGAAAGAAATGAAGCTACGGCTGGATGATTTGCCAGGAATTTTGGCACGCTTGTCCAAAATTAAGCTTACAGGTACTACTGGTTGTTTTTTCACTTCTGTGTATTCTGTTTGATATTAAGACTTCTCTAGCATGCTAATGGTACAGGTGTGTTTTTGTGTGCTAATTCCCACTTCGGTGACACGAAGTATTTGGGTCAATTCCATCAAACGTATGCTGGAAAAAATAGTTTTATAAAAGTTATTTCCTTGCCTATTAAATTTGTTTAGAATCATCATTGCTTGCACTATATTGTCAGTTAGCTTTTGGGGATCCTAAGCAAGAGTTTGTACAAAAAAAAATACTTGTAGGTAAAACTGGAATAGGAAGAGATTTTATAAACCTTGCATTAAGTTAAAACCTTTTGGCTTCAGTTTACCAACATTCTGTCTTACTTACCTTTCATTTTAACACTACTTCTTTTCAAATTCATGTTAAGAGAACCAACAAAACATAATCAGAATAATTTCAAAGTTTATGAAGGAAAAGTTTTAGGTATGACCAATTAAAGTTTCTGAAATGAGGTGTAGTTTACTTTTGTAGCTGTTAACAGAGTTGTACCTTCCAACCAGCAGTTTAAGCAATTGCTTTGCAGCCTAACTGCATTTCCTTTATTCTGATAGTAATACATAACAGCTAGAAATGGCTTCTTTGCCACGCAGTAGTGTTAAGTACGTTGTGTGTCTAAGGAAGCTGTAACGATCTGACCAAAGACTGAGATTTTGTCGGTATCAGGGCCAAGACCAGAAGTACAATTATTTGAAGTCCCTGCTGTGGTGCTCTCTCCAGTGGGTGAATTTTTCTGGTTAAAAAAAAAAAATCAGTAATAAAACTGTTATTCTTTGCTATAACAACTTGTTACAATAAAAATCCCGAATTCAGTTTGTTTTCTGAAGCTTTTGTCTTGCGGTATACATGCTTTCCCTCTTTTGTTTTCCGTGGAAAAATTGTACCGGCCACACACAGTGTACAACGGTCATTTAATTTTTCCTTAAATAAACAACCCTTCGAGTTCTCAGTGTTGGTGAGACATCTCATGTTTTGGACTTGCAAAACCAATCTTGTCTGTATGTCCAAATGTTCCTCCTTGGTATTTTAAAAAAAACTCAAGGTGTATTTATTTTGTGCTGAGTTGAGTTAGTAAACTTGATGGATTGAAAAAAAATCATTTTTTTTTGATACTTTAATGATTCCCTTTTATTTATTAGCCTTGATAATTCCAAATTTAGGCATATAAAACTCTTACTGGCACATTTACCAGTTATCAGGATTATTGCACTCCCAAGTTTGCAACAGCTTTGTGACGCATACAACCTAAATTATTGCCTCTTTTTGTGTGAAGCTGACCTGGTTTCCCTCCTCGTGCTGTTAAGTTTCTAGCAGTATTTTGTTTCTGTAGCGCTCACCGCAGATAATGTCTAAGTGCTATATGAACAGTTAACTCTTCTGGCATCTTTTCAACTAGGTGATTTTATTTAAGTGGCTCTTTTATGTGAGCTTGAAGCCTATGCTGGTTGTTGAAATAGAATTAAATTTAAAAAACTCAATAGATCCAGAAATAAAAAGTTAAAGTTCTGTGATTAAGTGATCAGTTTAAATGGGGCGAGGGCAAAGAGAAAGGTGGAGAAAGGGAGAGAATCAGCTCTTGTTTTAAACACTTTAAACGTGCTAAATCTGCTGATGGTCCTTATGGGTAAGCTCAGTACCACATCTGACCGTTATTGTTGCTTCTCAAAACAGGAGGTTGAAGAACTTCACCAAGAGGGATGAGGATCTTTTTCTGGGGAAAAGAATTTTGTGTGTTACTTTCTTCGTGTGGCCTCACTGTTGGTGCCAAAATTCTGAACGGCTTCTAGTAGCTCTTGTAGAAATGGAAAAAAACCAACATTGCAGGCAAGAACGTACCACTGTTTTTAAAGCATAGCGTTACATGAAAGCTGTAGAAGGCAAAGGTTACGGCATTTCATTTGGCTCAAGACTGCCTGTTCTGTCCAAGTGTGTGCTCTCAGACGTGCTGTTCTTGAGCCACGGTGATAAACTTGGCATCTGTTGAGCAGGTATAGAGAGAGAGAAAAAAGTGAATCCCTCTCCTTGAGGCGATCTTTATGTATTGGGCAGGGAGATTGTATTGAAATTAGAAAGTGTAAAAGCACGAGTTGGATTTTGGATGGAGAGGGGTTTGCAGGAGGGAGCTCTGTTGTTGGTCTTTTTGGTCGTAGGACAGCGTAGGAGGCGAGCAGGAAAAATACCCGATGCAGCGTGCAGAGCAAGGAAGATTGAGCTCTTTTTCCAAGCTGTGCGATCAAGTGGAAAAATACAAATTCCGTAAAGAGTGTGGTGGTGTAGTCCTTGGATTAATTTATTTATTTTACTAAAGAAAAAATAGATTCTCTGAGGTCACTTTTATTCTACAAATGACACGCAACTCAATTCCTTCCACCCATGAAGTTCTGATAGATCTCATATCCTACGTGTTTATTTTGGCAGGCTCTTTATTTATACTTTTTAGGGTATAAAATAACAAAAAAGCAAACTGCATTATGCTAAAGTTAGACTTCCTCATGCCCTCTTCTCTTCCCGCTGCTGAAGTAAAGAGATGTTTGTTTGTGTTCTGAACTGCAATTCACCTTTGAAAGGAAATGAGTTTAGCTATTACCATACCCTCCTGCTTCATGTAAACTATAGCTCTTATGACTCTGCCATGAGAAACTCTGCCTTTCCAACAGAAGAGGAAAAAAAAAACCTGTTTATATTCTTTTGCCATAAAAAATGATTAGGGAATTTTTAATTACTTGTTGCATAATCCACCTTTTCGGGTTCGATTTCCATCCTTTCCTTTCTCTGTTGGCTGCTGCCTGAACAGCTGCGTCTTACCATCCTGGCACTTGGAAAGCTCATGCATCTGCCTGCGTTATAAATGCCATTGTCTTCAACTTTATCCCAAAGTTCATGTGTAGTTGAAAATAGGAAAAGGAATTGTGAAGTATGGTGATAGGAGGAAATCCTGGTAATTTATAATGCATACGCGTCGTTAAGAATATCAGGCGGTCTCATCTTAAACTTCATGTTTTTGCCAGCGATCACAGATGAAAACTAAGATGAGCTCTGTGGAAAAACACAGGAAAGAAACGGCAGGCTTTGGTCTGGGGGAAGCGCAGCGAAGGCACGACGTGCAGAGTGCTGGGTGTTCTCGTTAGCTGCTTTGCTACGGTTTGTGAGCATACTGTCATTGTTGCTCCTGCACTACAGGCTGCCTTGCGCATTGGGCTTGTGGCAATGAGCAGCCAGAGGCGCAGCACGTTATGTAGTACACGTCTGGGAAGTGGACGTGTAAACATGAGTGAGGTGTAAACTTCACTGCTAATTTCTGAGCTGCTATAGCTTTCCTAATCTAAATTGCAAACTCCCTGAGAAAGGGACTTTTAGCTTTTCCCTCTCTGCTGTGCCTGTACGAGTTGAATCCTGACTCTTGTTTCTCCTTCTGGCTACTGTGATACAAACCTTCAGCTTCCTGAAGAAAGGCACATTATTGTCTACATGTTGTGGGCATTTCCCTGTCTTTCCTTTGTCCTGTATTTTAGTATACTACAGTGAACATTTTCAGTTGTCTTCATAAGCATATTAATTTGCATCTAATGATTAAACATATTAATTTGCATCTAATGATTCTCGTTTGTACACAGTTGTTCGTTAACTGGTTGCTGTTTACCCAGAGATCCTATGCAAAGTTGCAGTCTTTCACCCAAAATCTTTGTATTCTTTTGCATCTCGTTGCAAAGCACTCGTAACTTCCAAATCTTCAAAGCCGTTTTAGAGTTGTAATAGTGTTTCCCAAAGTACAGTTCAACAGTTAATCTGCTAAAACACGATGAACGTTATTTTCTGTTTTGATTGCTGAAGCCTTGTTTCAGGTCTCATTGGAGAGACTTCTGTGCTGGGTGGCTTGCTTTGGTTCCAGGTGTGCAGCATCCACAGAACCGCAGGGACCTCAAGGTGATGCTTCAGGAGCTCGTCTAATCCGTTTTTCCCCAAGGCAGGACCAGCCTTAGGTATATCATCCCTGGCTTCGTGGTGTTCTGTTTGTTCTAAAAACCATCCAAGGGCAGAGAATATACAGCTTCCCTGTGCAACCTGCTGCAGTGTGTTACTGTCCTGTCTGCTGAAAAGCTTCGTGGTGGATATAACAAAAGCCCCTTTGCTTCAGTTTAAGAGTATTGCTGTTTCTCTAAGCACTACGAAATCTGGAAACTTTTTCCAAAGTTTGTTTTTCTGTGTATTTTTCACTGAGGATGTGAGATGTTGTTTGGTTATATCTAGCTCTCAGAGAGTTCAGCCCAGAATCCTGTTAATATTATGTAAGAATAGTCGGGAGTAAGTTCTCTCTGCTCTTGTGATCAGCCTTAGGAGAGAGCTAAAATAGGCCAGCCTGGGGTGTTTATACCTCAGTAAATCTGGAGTCATTTGTCATCTTTAATGGAGTCATTCCAGGATTTACCATGGTCAGATCAGAATCAAACCTATTTTTTTATGCTTTTTTCTCGCCAAAGCGTTGTGCAGGTTACAGGCTGAATCCCAGGACTGGTGGAATCAGTTCTCTGAGGAGGCCCATGCATTTCTTTGACCTTTGTTTTTAAGGTGAAGATTTGTGCTGCTATCCGATCGTTAGTAGCTTCCTCCACAGGAAGAAAGATTTGGACATTGTCCAGTCAGATGCCAAAATTCTTTTAAAAAGAGGATTGGAAGAAAAGAGGATTGTCCTCAATTTTTTTAAATATGCTGTGAATCTTGGCAGAGAGAAAAACGTTTCATAAGTTATATCGGGGAGGTTCTGACTTGACATAAGGGAAAAACAGTTTGTGATGAGGACAGTCAAACTTTGGAGCAGGTTGTACAGAGATGATGTGAAATTTCTGTCCCTGGAGATGAAAAAGCCCCAAGGGACCCGGCCTCAATTCAGCACTGACCCTCATTTCAGCAAGGGTTTGGACTATGCGATCGCCTGAAATCCTTTCCAGTCGGAATCGCTCTCTGATGTGGCTAGACAATGTCAGACAGCATCCTAGGAGCAGAGACTGCATGCTGCAAAAATGTGTATAGCTTCTCCATCATGGATGTACTGAACTATATTTAAATTTTGAGAAGTGGACAAACACTATTTATGAGCATTTTCAGGTTTGGAGACTAAAAATAGGGCATTTTTTTTCTTATGCACGCTTTTAAGAAAATAATCCAATTTTCTTTACTGGAAAAAAACAACCCAAGTTCATCAGCTGCATTGCTTACGTCTGAATTTGTCTGTGCGCTGGTGATCATCTAGCACAGACGTATTGAAGTGGAAACGAGAAGCGTCAGACATTTGCTACTGGCTTGCAGTGTGATCGTTAACACCCTGCCTCATCCCTGCCTCCATTGCGTGTTTGTGAAATGAAGATGATGGTTATCCAGCTTTGCATAATGGCTCTGAGTGTTGCTGAACTGCTAAGTAACGTGGCATCGATCACTAAATAAGGTGCTTGTGTGTGCATGGGCAAAAATCTGCCAGCAGTTGCTCTCGTGAAAAAAAACAACTCCATTTGCTTGGAGTTCCAGTACATTTCCACTTCAGCTGAGAGCAGAATTAATTCTTTTAAATTGTGGCTTTAATATAGCCAGAAACTTTGACAAAGATTTATCAGTGTTCCTTGTATAGGTTGTTACTCGTCTACATGCATTCTCCAGTCCTAAATATATTTTATAGCTCTGTCAAAGTAGTTCTCATTTTGTGGTTATTAAATCAGTAACTATTATCCTACAAAGAGACAAAGCTTCACAGGGATCGTTTTCTAGCAATTTGTTTTCCATGCTACAAAGAAAACTAATGAAAGAAAAACAAACTATTATTACAGTTTATTTTTTGCAAAGCATTTTAACATTCTCCAACAGTAGAAGAGATTATTGCTGTTTGCTCTGTTTGTGTTACTGCACTTGAATTTTATATGAGATTACATGAAGACTTGCCCCAAATTTAAATTGGCTTCAGGAGTTTGGCCGTCTTCAGTGTGTAGGTTGGAAACTGCAACAAAACCGAGATGCACCTACCCCAGAAAAATCTCAGTTGACAAAGAAAAAACCTTTGTCAGACCCTCAGCACCGATGTTGAGGCTGTATTTGGCTTTCCAGAAAGCAAAGAGTGAAAACTGAGGACGAGAAGTTCCATCAGCTCTTGGAAAACCAGGTTCCTTTAAAGGAGTACAAAAACACTTGTAATAAGACGGTAACATTGCTTCTTAAATTAAAATAGGAATGCAATTGCTTTTGTTCCTCCATAGGTACTGATACATAATCAGTACGGGAACAGAAAGGAAACCTAGAGCTGAAGCGGTTTGCTTTGGGTTTCTTCCCTTCGGCTTCGGCTTGGCTACTCTCTGATAGGAGGTAAGCGACATACGGTGTGGTGATTCGCACGGTACAAATACAGAGATGTATAAAGGCAGGTTACAATGAAGCCGAACGGGAATGCAAAGCATAGTGTACGCTGTAGTCCTTTTGAACATGTTCTTAAGCTGGAAATACCGTTATTCACTTTTTTTTTCCCCCTGCCAGTGCATTAGCATTTTCTTTTTCATTGACATTGAAATTGTAGACAAATGTCCCTTCTTAATTTCTGTTAAAGCTAAAGATGTTTAAAAGACATAAAATTAGGTTTAGGTTGAGATCATAAGTTTAAATCCTGGCTTCTTTTTGAAGATAATGCCAGCTCTCATCAACAAATCTTGAAAGGATCAATTCCATTTTTCTGTAATAAGGTGAAGTGAATTTGACCCCAAAAGCACTAAACTGACAGGGATTAAAAAACAAACAATCTATGACCTCATTCCCTTGATGTGATTTCAATTAAATATACTTTTTCTCCACGAAAAAAGTAGAAGAGTAAATTATTGCTTCCCCAGTAAAAGCAAATAAACTTCCTAATGCAAAGGGAACGTTTTCTTATTTACTCTTAACATGTTGCATCTGAATTGCAGGGTGATGAGACAAGCAGGGAAAACCTTGTGTTGAGAGCACTGCCCAGCAAGCCCAAATACCTGTTTCAATTGGATAAGTAAGGATGTACTACGGCCTTTTTTAACGAGATCCTGCTAAGTCACTCTGAAATGACGGGCCGAAATTAATCCAGAGAAATCAATGGGGACTTTAATTAGTGCTGTAGCTGTGCTGTAGTAGGATTTCTTTGAGGTCAGTGTGATGGTGAGGTTACGTAGACTGCTTGCCAATCTGCTCCACCTTTCTTCTTCAGTAAATGAGTTGGTGTTTCCCCATAATAAATTGGCTCTCTAAGATAAGTTTTAATTAAACTCTTGTCTAGAAGTGGAAGGGTGATTTATTATGCCAAAAGATGGATGCAATCATTCTTAGAAATGCAAACGCCACCACTTCACCATCCTCTTTTGGGTGTATTCTTTAACTCTATCAGCTGTGAACCAAGGAATTTCGTATTTCCTTGAAATTAGAATCTTGGAATTATTTCTTGATTATTCTCTATGAAGAAGGATCAAAGTTTAAACCAGGATGCTCTGTCCCTGATTCTGAATAGCCGGGGCCCAGTCTTTTGGCAATAATCATCATTTGCATGCCTTCAGGTAAGGGTAAGGCTCCGTGCAGGTTCATGGTGCTTTGGAAGCAGCTCAGGGAGCCACGGTGAGAGCCAGGTGCTGTCACAGGAGGTGATGCCGTGGGCTTAGCGTGGTGTAAACCTGGTGCTCTCGGAGACTTGTGTCACAGCCATCCCTGCAGCACCCCGTGAATCCATAACGAGGCTAAATAAGTTCCGTTTATGCCAATGTGAAGTACATTATTATAATAATATTCATCTGCCAACAGATTTTAATACTTAGCGGAAAGTTTTGCTGAGCAGCATGTCATCTTCACTGTCTTTTTACGATGAAATCCTAAGGTCCTTATGTAGGCGCAGCTCTTGAAACTCTCGTAGGGTGCTTTGCCTGCACATCCTTGCTGACAGGTCTCCGCCGTGACATTGAGTCCTTCCATCTCCAGTAACACTACCCAGCAGATAATCCAGATATTTTCAGTCAGCAAAGGTTATTTATTTGTCACTTAACTTGAGGCACATAGGAGGCTTTGTAGGAATCAGGAAGATGAGAACATTTTGATTCTTTGATGCATACTTTTAATCTGAGGTCTGGAACGTGTAATTACACACATGACATTTTTTAATTATTTAATAACTATTAATTTTCAATTGTAAGTTTCAAGGTCATGAGCAAGAAACTCAGTAAGTCCTGACTTACACAGTAGAAGAAATTTTTATTTTATAGTATTTCTTGCCAAATGGGAGTTTCATGTAACCTATTATTTGGGTAATTGCAGTATTAGGATTGAGACTAGGGTAACTTTCTTTTTAAGGATGTGATTAGCAGTACTATAGCAAAGTTATAATTTTGGATGACAAAACTGAAGTGGATTTTTGTTGAAGACTTCCAAATTTGAGCGGATTAAGTGTTGCGAGGCCCATGTGGTGATGTGATTGTACCTTCTGCCTGAGGTGGGCATATCAAATGGAAACAGTGCGAGCAAATGCTTGTACAGTGAAGTTACCGGCTTCACCAGGTGTAGTCTGCGTAGCCTTCTTTTTCTGTTTCTGTTTCTGTTTCTGTTTCTGTTTCTGTTTCTTTTTCTGTTTGATTTTTTTTGCCCTGCTGAAGTTTCTGCTAAGATTTGATAGAATTTCTCTCTCTCGGTTCAGGATTTTCCTGGCTGTTTTTCTTCCACATTAGACTGTGCAATGGCATGTGGGTTACAGGGGAAAAAAGGATCTCATGTACATGTTGTATGAGGCAGCTTGATCCTGTAGCAATCCATAAAATAGAGAATACAGTGGCATAAATTTTATTCTCACTTCTTCTGCCTGAATTCTGTTGTTCTGGGTGTCTCATCCCTGGCAGTTCTCCGTTCTGTCTTTGTTACGTGGTGTTAGCATTGCTTGTACTCTCTTCTTGGAGCTACTTTGATCCAAAAACTAGTAAAAAGTTAATCTGCGCTGTAGTTCTTACAGGGTTTTAAAACCTTAACTCCAGTGGCACGTATCAAGGAGATGGTTTCTTGCTGATTCCTTGCCCTGTGCTCTTGTGTTGCAGCTCTGGTTGTGTGCACGGCGTCCGCTGGGTTTGCCATGGCCCCGGTCCCTTTTGACCTGACTTGTTTCCTGCTCGCCTCGCTGGGAACCGGACTGGCTTCCTGCGCCGCCAACTCCATCAATCAGGTCAGTGCCTCGGCTCTGCTGCCAGCTGCCCACGTCCTGCCTTGGAAACGCTGCCAGGAGCCAGCGAGCGGCAGGGCGTGCGGTGCCTGCAGTGCAAGCTCTGGGCCGCTAAATCCGACGCCACGGAAGGACCGTGTCTGTGAATTAGTCGCTGGGCACAGCGTGTTTGTTCAGAATGGAGCTGATGAGGTTTTAAGCCTCCCAATAATAATGTTTGTCTTGATAATACCGAGCACGGATCACTGAAAATGACACAGGAAGAACTGTGTAATTGGAGTACCAGAAGAGCCAGCAGGGCTCCAGCCTTACGGGCCTGGCTCTTCGGGCGCTTTATTGCATGACCTTGTCGGGTCTGTCTGAGGAGAGGCTCGGAGCAGTTCTCTAAATGAGTGGGGCGTCGGGGGGGTTAGTGCGTCTGGAATCAGGATATCTCCTGTGCATCTGTTAAACACACTGGAAATCTCAGCCGTGGTGTAGACGTGTCTCATGCTGCAAAAGTTGTAGGCGCCTGAACTTGAGCTTCCCTGCATGTGTGAGAGTTCCTGCGGGGCTTGATGCTGATCTCTCAGCTCTCCTGCAATCAGTCCAGCTGTGAAGCAAAGTTGCTCTTAGCTCGTCTTTAGCTCTAAAGGAGAAACAAACCAGTGAGCAGGTACCAAGCAGGGTGGAAGGGAGTTACAAAGCATCGGTAGCCGCAGTCGCTTTAAGCTGTAAATACGAGCTGAAAAAAGTGGCAGGGCCTTTGATAGCACTTGGTGGCTTCAGCAGTCATCTGAGCAGCGGGGGCCTGAGTCCTGGGACACTTTGATGGAGCAGGTCATGGAGCTTTGCTGTGATCTGCCTCCCGGAGACACCCTGTTGGGTCAGGGCTCTTTGTGCTTAAGCCTCTTCAGAGCTCAGTTGCCGGCACCTGGTGTGCTCTTTGGGATCGCACCGTAGGCACACCTCTCGTTCAGGCTCAAGTGAGCACAGGTGAGGTGCTCGTTTTCACTGAGCTTAGACTTGGGTTCAGCAACTAATTTTGCGTCTGTTTTCTTTGTAAAATAGAAAAAATGCTACATTTTTGTTAATTCCATGGAAATATTTAGGTGAAAACACTTAGCCTTGAAAAAAAGTATACGTTTGCACGTATTTTTCCACAAAGGAGGTCTGGATAAAGAAGCTGTTGTAACTGGGATGGAGCTTTTGTGGCTTTAATATAATTTCAGAGAGATGTTTTTTCTCTCTGCCTCCTGTTTTTTTAATATTTAAGAATTTGTTTCATGACCTGTCAATGCTTTTAAGTATTTACTGTCATATTTGCTTTCCCCTTTGACATGGATACTTCTAGACTCAAAAGAGAATTAATTATTTCTTGTTCAGAGGCTCTTGTGTAATGTGTCTGTCTTGAGATTCTGATATATCTTCCTCGAGGTGATATTCATGCACAAATAACCGGTTTTCTTTGTCTTCAGCTTCCATGAGTTGCCTGATGTTGCGTTTTGTCTCAAAAGCACATGCTTTTTTTTTTAACTCCTGGGAGCTGCTTTTCAAACTGGTGTTTTTTAAACTCTTGAGACACTCGGGAGTATGAGGAATCCTGCACCATAATTTGGAGTTTGGTGCTTTTGAGGCTTGCTGGGATGGGAAAGGAAAGTTAAGAGTGCAGTAACCTTGTGTTTGGGTTCATAGTTCACGATTTATTTGCTGCTATCTCACCATAGGAACAGCTGTTACTGTGCCCTTCAAGAGAGGCTTACTGCAGCCTCTTGAAGTGTAAAACTCTTTTGCACAAGCAGGGCTGAGTGCTTTAAATTTGCGCTCTCATTCTTCTTCAGTTTGTTACTCGCCTGTATAGGCAGACCTTCAAGGCAACTATTCTTATTAAGGAAAATAAAGCAGAGTTGGTAACAAAGCAAAAGCAAACAGCTGTGGTTTATGACCTTGTTTATCAATAGACCCTTTCAGTCGATGATTATCCGTTTTCTGATGTTGCTATTGGTGCTGTCTGTTTCTGAATTGGCTGGGAATTTAATTTTCAATATATACTGTAAGCTCGGGTATCTGTCCTGACCTTTGGGAAGGAGCACATTTGACTTGGAACTTCCTTTTATTGCTACTTTGCTCTGTCCATTGCTCCCAGCGCACATCCTCTTCCCTGGCAGCTCATGAGTCATGTTTCCCTTGGTGCTCCTTGCTGGCCCTCGAGGACCTTTTTATATGATAACCGTCTTTCCGCTTCCCATCTTGCTATAAATCTGTGCATCTTTAAGGGCAACTCATCTTTCCCACCCCTCATTTCCCTGACAAATCTGCGTTCGCAATTTACAGCCCTCAAATATACCGTGGGAAGGTAAGGCGTTGATCGTGTCAGATTCCTCCCCGTGATTTAGGACAGGATGTGAAGAACTTGATCCTGTGAAAATGTAACGGAGATTCTGTAATATTCGAGAAGTGTGGTTACGAACTTCTGAACGTTCAAATTCTGTGGCTTCTTTTGTTTTTTCCTTCTCTTGACCACATCACAACGATCCGGAGGGAGCTGGGGCCGGGTCAGCCCTGTCAACGTGGGGTGAAGTCGGCTGGCTTGCTCCAGACTGCTGCAAGGAGCAAGGCGGAGGGACCGCAGAGCCATGCTTTGCTGCTTTACGAAATTGGTCGAAAATAATCTTTTAGTTATCACTTGCCCTATTGATTTCAGATTGCTGTGATACTCGAAACTTCTTTTTTTCCTAACCACAAGAGCTAGCATGTTAGAACAATTTACCGGAGTGAAGCTTCTCACTCCACCTTCACTGTCCTTAAGCAATCATAAAAAAGGATGGGAGTTAGCAGCACTGGTTTTCCGTTGTTTATAGAAGTGCAGTTTGGATATTTATCAACCAAAGGCATGTGTTTACAAACACGTTCCCATCACAACCATAACTTCTAGCTGTGCTTTCTGGTGGCACGTAGAAATAATACATTTTTATGACAATTCTCTGAAACTGGAGAACGATTTTTAAGAAGCTATTTTTATTTATATATTTATTTTTGACAAATGATGGTGAAAAAGTTGTTTGGAAATATCCTGAAAAACGCAGGTAAAAAGCACCTGCGTTGGGCTTGCATTAGTAGGTAACGTGGTACGTGTTCTACAGTAAAGTCATTCTAGAAATGTTTGTGTCCAGATTGCAAGAGTAATTGCAGTGATTCGTGTTAGACAGCATTTTGGTAGAAACAGACCTGTAGAAAAACGTATGAACTCTGGTGATCCATATAAATGTTGGAGGATCCTTGGGTTTTTCTGTAGAATGAACGCCGGGTGTTGAGAATCGAGCATTGTGCTGTGGCCTGTGTGAGACTTAATTCCTGCTGGAAGGTGCCAAGAAAAGATCGTGTTTTGTTTCTCTTGTCCTCTACCAGCAGTTCTGCCTCTGCCTCACTCCCTTGTATCACAATACTTCAGAGTTGTACTTCTCACCTCATCTAGCATTTTAGTGGCGTGCTAATCCAGGGGTCCCTCGTTCTCTTCCACATCACGCAACACTGCGTTATATCCTTCAGCCCTTCAGTATTGTACTACAACATGTCACCACTTCTCAGTCCCACCTGCTAAAACTGCTTTCCTTTTTTTCTTCTTTTTTCTTTTTCCAGCACTGAAGTAACCTAAAATTATTTTGGACAGGTGTTTTCGATTGGTGTTCGTTCTTTTGAAAAGGATAAGTATTTTACAGTGGTTTTAATTTAAAAAAATAAAATGAAATACTGATGCATTTACCAAGGAATAGATTGAGACACATTTTCACTGTAACACTGCTAAGTCAGCCAAATGCACCAGAAAATCTCATTATAAGAGATCAGTCTAACTAATTGCAGCTACGGTAAGGAAAATAGAAAGCTGTTTTGGGGTTTAATCTAGTAAACGCTGCATGTTAATTGTGAATTAACCAAATAATTATTCCTAGCATATCACTTATCTTTGAAACGTCTACTCTCCTGACTCTTCCAGCATCGTTCATTGGTCTGGGTACAAAGGGAGGTATTTCACTTCAGCGGTGTTCCGCAGAAGTGACAACAAAGAATAATCAAAACATTGGTTTGCCGATAGCCTGGTGAAGACCTATCTCCTAACGTATTTGTTTGCGTATTACGATCACGCTGTCATGCTAATGGAGTGGGAAAAAAATAATTTTAACTTGGCTGATAATCTTCTGCTATTTCCTACTTCTCTTTTTTGATGATTTTTGAAAGCTGACTCAAGTTTCAAGGAGCAGAGCCTTACATTTATATTATGGAGGAAACATGTCATTTCTGAGACTTCTAAGATACTAGCCTCTGATTTATGGGGAAGGAGATAAAACATGAAGAGATGTTTACAACACAATACATGGCATTAAAATGTTAAAAGAATCATGTGCACGTTTTATATGTCAAGTACATTCTTCTGTAACTGCAGCACCGTTAAAAAGTGGGAGAGAGCTATAAAGATGAAAGCAGGATGTTTGAAATGGTTTGAATTTAGGAACTGAGAGCGAAAACGATGCGGTCGGATTTGACTGATAGCACCTTGAAAAGGAAGCAGACTGGACTGAGTGTCTTAGCGAAGGTTGGAGAGCCAGAAATGGGAACCGTAGTGTGTTAATCAGAACGAGGGAACAAATCCGAGGACAGCTCACATCCCTGTCCCTTCAGGGTCTGATCTGATGGCTGCATTCGCCTTTTAACAACAGCCTCTCTTGTCAGCGGCGATCCCTTAGAAGTGCGGCGTTAATGGGCAGGAAGGATGGGCTCGGGGCTAAAATAATGGAGTGAAATGCAGGGTCTGAGTTCAGTTGCCAGCCTGGGGACCCTGCGTGAGATCTTCTGTGTTAACGCAAAGCGGGACGCTCACTGGGATACCACAGCGGTGGGCCCCAGACCAGCATCGGAATAGAGCAGCTTTCCTCCCATGTGTAATGTGCTCCTGCCTCCGCCTTGTCAGAGGGATAGCTGTGGTCTTCGCTTCTGATGACGTTTTGCTGTTCTGTAATGACTTGATTGACCGGTATTAAAAAGCAGCCTAACAAATGCTAAAAAATGAATTCGCCTCCTTAGAGAGGCGACTATTGCACCGTCTTCCAGAGAAAGTCGACTGCAGCGAGCAGATACAGTATTTTTTATTAGAGGTGCTTATTGTGCTGGTTAAGACAGTACCTCTGTCACTGGAGATACCCTTGTTTTGTCTTGCTTCATAGACTTTTTGTAAATCTCTTTAAGTTTTGTGAGGGAATATGAGAAGGAGGTGCTGCTAGCCTTCGGGAGCACCAATGGCCGAGGTGTTCAGGTACCTACGGTGCGGTCGTTCTGGGAGGCTCACAAGTCCCACGGCGGTTTGAAGCCTTGCTCACGTCTCCGTTGCCTGCAGGTGATGCCGTGGTTTGCTGGAGTGGTGGTCCCAGATCAACATTCTTACAACTGTTCTTACAAAAATGGGTTGTTGAACGGTACTTGGAGCCCAGGAAAGAAAACGGGCAAAAACAGGTGAACAGTTCGTGCCAGGATGGCCAAACAACAACACAATCAGTGGGAGCTGCGCTAGTGGGCTCGCAGTCCAGTGCTCACACAGCGACTTGATGCCTGTTGTATGTTTGCAGTTTTCTGCTGAACATCTCGTAATTGAAGGGAGTAGGAAAAAGTAAGTTGGAGGGTGGCTTTTTTTTTTTTTTTTTTAATTTTGAAGAAAATGTTATGAAGGAATGCATGGAGTGCAACACTTGGTTCCTCTCTCAAGATCGATGGGCTGTAACTGTTTTAGCTTGCTTGGCCAGTTAAAAATGTAATTCATTTTTAAAAGCAAGAAAAAAGCCCATGAGGAATCGGTTATCCCCAACACGTGTGCCGTGGGGAGGAGGAAGGCGGTGGGAGATGTGCCGCCAGCTTCCAGGACGGAGAGGAGTCTTCTGCTTATCAACTTCACATTTTGTTTCAGGGCTGTCAAGAGGTAACAGTCATAATTTTATGTGAATTAGACGCAGTGTCCGATTTTTTTTTCTCTGAGCATTAACTCAGCCCTTCTTCCCCCGGCTCCTTTTGTGAGTGAGCAGGCACCTGGGAGGTTTGTATGTGGCAGGCTCTCGCCAGCACTGGGCTTTTTCACTTGCATCTTCATTTGTTTATGAAAGCTTTGTAAATACTCTAGGTATACTGTGATGAGATGCTCTGCAAAACTTCTTGCTTCAAAGTTTCCCCATCTGAGAGATGTTTATTGCAAGATTTTTGACCAATGAAGTTAAAATGTTTCACTTCGGACTAGACATTGAGTAAACTATTTGCTTTCAGTGCCTGGAAGAAATGGTTTCAAGTGATGTGACGTTAGTTGTTGTATTCCTTTCAGAGCTGTTGTGGTTTCTGAACAGCTCTACAGAGAAATCTCTTAAAAGGATTGAAGTGATAGAAAAAAATAGAGCAAGGGTTAAAGTCATGCACAGAAAATGATGGTTAGTGATAGACGCTTGGATTACTGGAGCAAAGAGAAATTGCAGCAGTCTCGCAGTCCCCCAGACCTTTCTCTTTATTTCTCTGCAAAGAAATTGAACGCTAAGGAGAGAGCAGCAGTCGTTCTTTTTATAGTCCCAAACCAAGGCTGTTTTTTTGGCATTGTCTCCTCATGCCTAAACTTTTCATACCAAATACGTGTCTGAGGGGTAATGAGAACTTTGATTTACGATGCCACCAGCATTATTCACATGCTTTCATTCAGACCCAAGTTAGTGGAGATGACCTCCAGTAGATCACTCAGCCCACCTCCACTCCATGCAGGAGATTTTTCCCAAATCATCTCTTCAATGTTCAGTCTTGTCCACTTTTTTAAATGCTCTGAATATTTATTTATTTATTTATTTATTTTTTCTCTAGCAGATTATTATGCTGTCATTTTTGAATAAGAGAACTTGTTCTCAATGCCAAAAAAAAAAAGAGGTTTGTTCCACACAGCGTATTTGAAACATCAGATAGCCAAGTGACCAGTTTAAAATAATTTAGAAGGACCCTAAAATGACTTTCCGAGGCTTTGAGTTCCCAAATCAAAGCGTTTCACGCCCACCTATTAGCACCTCTCTTCCTGCGCGCATCCTGACGGAGCCCGCTTGCAGGCGCTCCCCGTTCCCGGCGTGGAGCGAGTCAGTCAGCCCGCACCCCTCGCTCGGTGGAGATTAACACCTGATGCATCTCTGTCTCTCTCTGAAGTTTCCTTTGTTTTGACTGAGCAGATTGCCTGCAGCAGGCGGCCTTGCCTTTCATCTGCCCCCCCCAGCGATCAAAAGATTGTCAGGAGCGGTTATTAAAACCTGGTGTCTGCAGCGCGGGACCGTCCGCGTTGGAGGCAGCCCGCGATGTAATTTACAGTGTACAATAAATACAAGAGAAGTGGGACACTGGAAGTCTATCTTGCTCTCCAAAGCATGCTGATATATGCTGCTCTGATATTTTAACTGCTGGGCAGCCTTCATTAGTGGTCATAACTTAGGCTCCGTCAGATGATCGGTAATTGCAACAGTTAGATCGAGTTAGCGCGCGGCAGTCCTCGATATCGAGTGGGAATGGCTCGGCTCGTGAAGATGTATTTCATGAGCAGGGAAAATGATGAGCACTAATGAGAACCAACCTCTGCAGGAACGATAAATTTTAAATGCAGAGATTATCTTTCCGAAGCATAAATTATTTGACCTACAACTGAAACTTGATAAAGGATCTTGGAAAAATGTTATAAATTAATGCAAAGCGTTGTTGGAAGAAATTCTCTCCCCTCTTATGCATATTGCGTGACTATTGCGCATGAAGAGGCTTTGAAAGAAACTGGATGGCTTCCCATGGCCCCAGTGAGAGGGGACACTTAGACCCCTGTAGCAAAGCATAATCTTACAAAGGCAATGAAAATAAATAAAACAACGTCATTTTTTACTACTTTGCCTCCCTCTGTGGCATTCATGCATTAGCATAAAGCTTCAGATTTTAGCAAAGTTTAGATGAAAATGTTTTATTTGGGTTATTTTCCTTGTGTTACATTTCATATATAAAAAAAAAAAAGAAAAAAACAAATAAAGCATGAGGAGTGGGTATGAAGCTGTTTTTAATGCCCTGTCCCTTTTTTTCCAGATTGCTTTGCTTCCGGATTTGATAAAGAAAGCAGAAAATAAGTAGGAGCGCAAAATAAGTTTGTCCCATTGCTCGTTATTTCATTACCGTGTACGTGCTGGCTGCTCACCTTTCCCTGCTTGCATTCACTGGTGAGCAGCTCATGCTCGAGATGAGCACGGGGCAGCGGGCAGGATGCTGGAGGTGAATGAATTAAGAAGATGTGGTTGAGGGGACCTCGGCCTCTTCCACGCCACCAGGACACACGTGGGGAAGCCACCCTGCCCTTTTTGTTTCCCTGCCCCCCATCTGAAGCAGCTCTTTCGTATGGGTGCTTTTTGGTGATAGGTGCAGTCTGAGAGTGGCTCTAAAGACAAATCCCGTCCGTGTTCTGAAACACCGGCCTGCCAGACGGGAACGTCTGGGTGGTTTCTGCAGGCCCCACTTAACTTGGGCGCATGAATGAACCCTCGAGGTAGCCCGCATCTTGCTGCTTCGGGAGGTTCTGTCTCGTTAGCACCGTACTGAAACGTTCCCTGAAAATCCTGGAGGCAAGTGAGGTAGGGGGAAAGAAATAATTTACCAAATGATTAATTGTCGGGAGTACTTCAGTGGTGTGGGGTTCCCTTTAGATCCAATGCCAGATTTCCCCTGGAAACCCTGATCACAGGCAGAACAAAGGAATTTCAAAGGACCAAAATGATGGAATGTGGAGAGAGAAGTAGACAAAAGGGGAAACGCAGTACTTACTAAGATTTATCTGGCTTTTTGATCCGTAGCAGTATTATTGCCTTTCTAAGCTTAGAAAAGGAAAAGTGGAAATAACTAGTCAATATTATTTGTCAGTATTTAAAGAAGTTTTGACATTTTCCAAATCAATAAGAGTTTCTTTAGTAATGCAAATATTAAGTTCTAACCTGATCAGATAATTGCTGAAGTGTCGTCATCTTTTTGTGATTTAAACGGCGTTCTTTTATTTTTGCCTTGAGTCAGGCTGCTGGCAACAGCGGCAATCCAGTACCGTGCGTGCTGCGCTCCGCAAAAAACTCCGAGTACACCGTGAAGGTTGACTCGCAAGGGTTAAGGAAAAGTGTTTCCTGGTTCCCTGGTGCAGCCTCCCAGTACCATTTCTTCAGGGAATAGCTCATTGAAACACAAACCCAGAGCGTTCTAACAGTCCCTTTCCTATTGAATGATCCCCGGGTTTTCCCTTTCAATTTCTATTGTTGAGAAATATTAAGTAAATGCCAGGAATTCAGATTCTTCTGTGTCCTCATGGCGTTGGATTTGATTTATGTGCAGTAAAACAGTAAAAGTCCCCTCTCTAATTCTGCATGGCTGCTGCTGCTGCTTGTACCAAGACTTCCTCTGCTCTGTCCACGTTACGCCAGGCGCTTTGCAGAGCCCACCAGCGGGGCGCTGCCTGGGAGCATTGGCAAAGGCACGCAGGGCTGGAGCAAGCACTTGTAATGTTCTTGTTTAGGTGGGTTGCAAGATGTTAACTTACCTTACGTTGCTCTTGACTCATTTTTTTCCCAAAGCTGCGAGATTTTGCAGTAAAGCCTTTCCAAAGCTCGGTAGTGGTTTGGGGGCAGGTGGGTGTCCCAGGGAATCTTCTCTTGGGGAAGCTCAGAGCAACCGTTTCTGTTTCAGTGGGGTCCGGTGTAAACACGCGTGTGTAGCGCATGCTTGGGTGAGTGTCTCTGTGTCTCTGTAACCAATGCGATAACTAGTATTAGAAAGGCTGGTGACAAAGTTGCATGAAGTGCTTTATTATTTCCTCTCTTCTTTCCTTGGTCACATCGGTCCTTTTTTTGTTGCATTTATAGGGAATTTACCCGTCCTGGTAGTTTGGCACAGGTACCGCAGTGACATAATTCTTTTGATTTTTCCTTCACACTCCGTCAGTACTTGGTTGGAAAAGCACTTCTGGGACTGGCAGGTCACTGAGAACCTGATCAGGCTCTCTCTGACAGGAGTGAGGCACCGATAAATGGGTTTGGTTCCATTTGTGAAAACTCCCCGTCACGGGTAATAGCAGTCATCTGCTGGGGCGTCACTACTGCGGCATTCACAGTTTTGAAGGCACCGAAGCAGAGCCTGCGGGTCCGGGCGGACGCAACTTGCGGAGGATCCCTTCCTTCATATCTTTACTTTGCAATTTCTTGGTGTTAGCACAGAATTGTATTTATTTATTTATTTTTATTGCAACAGTGTCTGGAGAGTTGAGTGGTGGTGGAGGTTGAGGTAAGGCCGTGTGTCCTGCAGGTTGCAGTCTGGGAAGCTGCAGAGCAGGAATGTTTGTGTGTGTGGCTCTACAAAACCAAACCCACTTCTCTGAGTCACCTCCTTCAGCTTTCCAGGGGAGCCCAGAGGGAAGGCTGGGAGGAGGTCTGTAGGAATCAAGGAAGGTAGCTGTCATCGTAGGAGCTGTAAACTTGAATGGAAACAAGCTGGATTCAGCATGTCAGACTCAAGGTGCATCCATCTTCTTTCTGCACGTGACTTCGCTGGACCTTGGAAGGGGTGAAGGAAGTGCTGAGATTTGTCAGAGCTCGTGTTTGTCGAGCAGGCTGTTCACTCGTGTCAACCCAGAGTTCACCAAAAAACAGCGCATGTCGCATCCTAAAAGAAACAGGAGAGTCACTGAGAGTTGATTTATGCTGATTAAAATTCTTACTCCTAAAACGCTTTCTAGTTTTTCCCAACATTTCTGCTCCCAGGTTGGATTGGATATCGCTCTAGGCACTCGCAAGGTACGTTGCCTGGTTCTTGGAAGCGCGCCCGCTCTGTTCAGGAGGTTTCCAGTCTGTCATCCGCCTGATTTATGGTGGGATGAGCAAACGCGGCATGTGCTGTAGCGATGCTGCCAGCTCCTGGGGCATTCGTCAGTTATCCTGAAAGATCTTTTCCGCCCTCAATTTGCCCTTTTTTTTCTCTTGAAATTTGTTGTGCTTTAAGTAGGTGGGTGTCTGACATGCCTCTGGGGAAGGTGCCGGATCCGCGCTGGGGACGGGGAAATGGCCAGCCCCATTGCACCACAAACGCCAGCGGTACCCCCAGTGGGATTATAACGTTGGTATGAATAGAAAGCTGTTGTAAATTCTTTAAAACATTTTTATTTGTAGTGTCGAATAGCCATTTACCACTAAGTGACTTTTTAAGAGGATTCTAAGCGTAAGCTGTTTAATGAAGGAGTAAACCACAGCCCTGGGCAGTAATCCATTTCTTCTGGGTTTTATGACATCTGTATGGAAACCGAAGGAGAGGTTAGTTTTCAATACCAAAATCATTAGGTGCATCATTCAGATTAAAAAGCACGAGGCATGTTGAAAGTACCATTAAACTTGGACGAGAAATAAAATGGGACACGTGGATGGAAATATAAAAGTTGTAGCAGCTTAATAATACAAGCTTTGACTTTAAACCAAACACGTTTGCAAAGCTCTGAGCTTTGGTATTCTCAGGTCACTGTGAAGGCTAACTCTGTCTGGATCTGTATAGATTATGTAAATTTTTGAAGTAAAACAGACTTCTAGAAGATGAAAATCTGTCCCCGTAATCCTCCTTTTAAGACTTGTTTCTTATTACGGCCAAGATTTATGTTGATGCTCGTAACGGAGACATGACAATCCGTTTTAACTTCAGAGAGCATCGTAAAGGTGATGGCATTTGAAAGCAAGCTGAGTAGATTCAGCTTCAAACTCATTTTTATGTTCTGAAATTAGATGCTTTTTAAAATAATAATCTTTTACAGGATGCATTAAGACTTAGCATGTCTTGTGTTTATTAAAGAGCAATAAAACCAAAATATTATCTTTGAAGGGCATCCTTTATAAAATGGTTTGTCTGAAACGGCCTTAGACAGCAAGGCAACTGAACTGGTAATAGGAGATAAAGCTGGGATGAAGTTCAGGTCTCTGCCCTGGTTAACTTGCTGCTTGTGCCACTTACAGCTCGACTCCTGATGCGTTTCTGCCATCGTCTTCGGCAGCTTCCCGGCATCGGAAGCGCACGGGGCAGAGGACAGCCTGCCTGTTTCTGCCTGTCTCCGCTCAGGGTCGGCGGAGTTGTTCTCACTCCGAGGAACGTTGCTGTTAGCTTGTGGCTAGGTAGCAGAGTGGTGTCTGGGAGGAACAAATGCAGAATATCGTCTGGCGGAGCTTCAGCCAGAACGGGGAATTTTAAACTCAGCCTGTGCGTGGGGCTCGCATTCTTCGTCCTTGATTAAAGTCTGCAGAGTGAGGACCACTCCTGGTGGAAATCATTCGTGCCTCCTCTGGAAGACGATGGTTGTCTTTAACTCCCTCCTGATTCGGGTGTTTCTAAAGTTTCTTTTGAAGTGGGGCCAAGAGGTGATGCAGATGCTTATAAGCAGGGAGCTTTTGTAGGAAGAGTTAAAATATTTTATTAGAAGTCCTGCTGGAGTCAGAGAACAGTGATAACCTATAAAACACAAACTTTCCTCGAGTCGTCCTGCAGCTGTAGTCCTGTAGCTCTGGTGCTAACTAGAAACTAGTCAGCGTGGACTCTGAGAGCCGTCTTTGTGCCAGCGTTGTGTAAGAATAAATCAGAGGTATTAATGCAATGCCATCATTGATTTCTGGATAGGATCAAGCAAGCGGCGCTGAGGCAGAGAGTGATGACGGTGTGTAAAAGCCCAAGTGGCTGGGAGGAGGTGATTAGGAAACAGTTATTTACTGTCTCTTGAAAGAATGTCATCTTTTAGCAAAAGGCAGGTTAAAAAGGACAAAAGGAGCCTGTTCTTCGCCCAGCGCGCAGCTGAACTGCGAGACTCCTTGCTGCAGGAGGTTCGGCTGGTAAAGGCTTTGCTGCCTCTGCCCGTTTCTTTGGCATCTTTGGGATTTGCTGCGTTTATTTTCTACCTTCATTTTACTTACAAATTGAGCAATATTGAGACATACAAGAACATGAGGTTTTAAACAAAGCTTCCACTGAAACTTAAAGAAGCTGCACAGTAAATTGCTTTCTTACCCCAAAGCCCACTCTTTGGTTTCAGTTGACCTCGAAAAGCTGCTTTGCTTCTGCTGCTGTTATTGCTAACCTTTTGTGCTTGGAGATGTAATCTTTTGTTTTAAGTCTGGATTTCATTGCAAGCGCTTGGGTGGTTGTTGGCTCTTGTGGTACAGGTTGTACGTCTGCTGCTTTTGTGGTTAAAAAGCAAAGGTAAGGAAGGTTGATTTTAAGTATTTGTCCCAAAGAGAGGATAAAGGAAACAGCAGTGTTGTTAACTGCTTTGGAATGAAACGTATTTATCACAAATAGCTCTTTGCACTGCTAGGGAACATGAAGAAGTAGTGCTTGGGGATGCTCCTGCAAGATCTGCCCTGTTTCGCTGGGATCTGGAGCAGAACTATGAGTAGAAATGGTTGGATACATCTAAAAGTAGGTTTTCTCCCTCTTCTCTGTTTAATTTTCTGTTACTGATGAGACTATCAGATTTAAACCCTGCTTCAGGCAGTCACAGCAGAAGTTTCCCCCTTGCTGTCTCACTCCTGTTTCCAAGAAGGCTCCCCCACAGGGGCCACAATTGCAGCATATTTCCCTGAGCCGCTCTCTGCACGGATCGGTGCCTGCTTGTCCCGGTGCTTCTCTGGAGGTAGGCGTTTCCACCTGTCCTTGTCACCACTCGTAACTTCCAAAGAAACCTCGGATCAGTTACCCACGACCTAGTCACTGCATACTTCTGCTGGCTTCAGATTTGCATCTCCAAAGCAGAAGATACATTTTCTTCTGTGTTTCCTGAGCAGCTTCATCAAATACATCTTTGTAAATGCCCGCTGGCTGTGTGTGACTGCGCTTCTGGGTGCGACAGTCGTCGTGTTCCAGAGTGCCATTAATTGTGATAATGTAGCGTACAGCCCTTCTTTGTGAAATTCAAGTCTTTTTAACATCACCACCTTCAAAGACAATAAAAATTCCAGACTGCATTTATCTATTCCCATGTGAGGAGTTACTGCAGTGTATATTGTATCATTCCATGTGAAATTCTTCTGCTTAATAGTCTCATTTATACACAGTTGTCTGAGGTCAGTTTTCCATTTTGCAGTTGTCAAACAGCTGTCAAATTAAGAGACCAGATCCCAAAGTTCATTTACATTTTATGCCATTCTTTGGGTGTCTGTTTCATATCTTAATATAACTAATGATTTATCTACATATCTTAGTTTTCTTTCTGCACTTGTTTTTCACAGATGTTCACATCTTCCTGCTCTTCAAGAGCTGTCCTTTAAATAAAACTTCTGTAACTTGTTGGGTTTTTTGTTTGAGCTTTTCCTTATACAGCTACAGGAAGACCGCAGTGAATCTCCAGCGCAGGCGATGTAAATGCAAACCGTTTGAATTCTGCCTCATATCCTAATTTGAATGCTGAACTGAAAAACAGACCAGCAAAAAAACATGTTGCTAGAAATTACAAAAATCTCAGTTTCATTCATTTATCCTTGGCTGGGTTTAATAATGGGCCTAGCTCTTGATTTCACCCTTAAACTTTTCTTTTCTTTTTGTTCTGCAGTGGAAAACTGAAATTAAAAAGGGCTTTGTTCAGAAAGCATCTTCGTAGCAAAATGTATTCATTTTTCATCCTGCAGAATATCAAAGGCTATCGTATTAGCAGGAACTCAGGCTAAACTGGACGCTATTTGTGGTTTTGTAGCGTGATGATGCTTACGTAGCCGAGTTCCAAGTGTAAATTTATATGGCGAGGAGTTAGGGGTTGGCTTTGTATTTTTTTCCCCAGTGGTGTAATGATCAAAGGGATATCTCTGTACATGCCATTGATGTCTTACTACAAAGTACTTAAATAGCCCGAGGTAACCATCTACTTTATAAAAATTCCTTAAAGACAGGTAAGACCCTTGGGTGTTAAATGTATACTTTGGAGTTCGGTGTGTGTTCAGGGAAGGAAGGCAGGAGAGATCCTGTTACCGGCCTCGCGGTTCTCTGTAAGGCTGAGCTTTAAAAGGCCCTTTAGAAAGTAGCCTTAAATTATGGTCACTGGGGGAAGTTTGTCCAGGGCCCGCTGCGCCAGAAAACGTTTCTGTGCCATTTCAACGTCATTCACTAACCAGTTCAAGGAGTGTAACGTAAGTAACCCTTTCCAGGTTTCAGGGAAAACATGCTGGTTTATCCACATGTATTCGTATCCTCCTGTATGTTGGGGAAAGGCAGAGTTTAAAGGCTGTCGATGCTTCTTTGTGCAAGTGGCCTGAAGACCATACGGCTTGCTACGGGCAGGGAAACAATATCCTTGCTATTTGCTGCATTTCGTAGGCAATTATTAGCCTTTTGAGTTGATGGGATCCGCATTGGGATTGTAATAAAACACAAGTCAATGTGAAATTGGATGCAGACTAGGAGAGCAGATAAAACCAAGTGAAAATTAATGACAGATGTAAAAGTTATTGGTAATAACGTAGTCATCTCTTTACAATCTTTTTCCAAACTATATTTTTATTTCAGCAGATGTCATCTGAAATCTTCAGAGTAAATCATCTCTTTGATTTTGATTATGATCTTGAATGCTGAGAGTAGCTTAATTGTGATGGGTTCTGACTTATTTATGAATCCGTTTCTACGTTTGAGGGCAGACGAAATCACGCAGCACGTAGATCGCAGACAGCTGAGCTGCTCAGGACGGCTTGGGGCGGCAGGGCGCAGAGCGCGCCGCTGTGTTTCTGTAAGTCTGTGTTTATGGCTTGAGATGTCGCTAGCGTTACCTCTGCGATCTGCAGCCCGTCCCTGGAGCTGAGGATCTGCCATCGTCCCAGGTGGGCAGTGGGATGCCGTGCGGCTGCTTTGTTCCACGTTCCCAAAGGAAAAAATGGGAAGGTGAAACTCAGGTACAGCTTCTGCCCTGCTTGCTCAGAGATGAGCGCACGCGGCACTTCCACAAGCGATGGAAAAAGCCTTCCCCACGTGTGTTAACACAAGAGTGAGCTTTTCTTTCATAGTTGTCTTTCACAATGGCCATCCTGGCTCAGGCCACAGGGCTGCCTGACACAAGGCTTCTGTCTACAACAGGGCTCATCGATGCCCCCTCGCTCTCAGGCCCATCGGGTCACAGTGCCTCCTCGTTCATCTTGTCCTGGCCCTGTAGGGGAGGAGGGAGCCTGGCGTGGGATGCTCCTGCCCCGTGGAGCAGCGCTGGGCAGCCCCATGAGCTCCACAGTACCTGCAGGGGCTGTGGGATCTCCTGGAGGAGATGCTGGTCCCTGCTCCCAGCTCTTTCTGGTCTCGTGTTTTTGAGTTTTGTCTTCTCCTTTTCACTGTCCCTGCAGCACTCCTGGGCCTGCTGTATTGTCTCTTTTTGTCAAATTTCAGTTGAAACTGTGAAAAATTCAGCAGCATGCTATGGCAAAGGCATATATTTAAATGCTGCAAGACAAAACCCTTTTATTTGCTTTGAATCTGATCATTTCATTTGCTAATCTCCATTTTTAGTACTGGAAGAGACAAGACTGGACATTTTCCTGTTGCTTTTCCATGCCACTTATCACTTCATAGACACCTCTCATATTCTCCCTTGTTTGCCCTTTTCCAGGCTGCTCTGTCTTGGTACCCCTGTGTGGAAGCTGCTCTGTGCCTTTGTCTGCTTTTGTGCTTTTTTTGCCAGGTTTGTGAGCTTCTCCATGAGAAAGATGACCCAAACTGCATCCTCTGTTGAGTGGAGGTAGGGATTTACACAGTGGCAGTGGAAGTGTAGGGCAGCATCCCTCCCTCAACAGGCAGGTGCACGTGCGTACACACGCACAGTCTGCTAGTGGGTAGAACTGGGAACAGCAAATTTGATTAATCAAGTCCTTAATGTAATTAAAATGAGATGAGAGCTCTTGGGACAGTAATCAATCACAGCAATCAACTATCTCTGCTGCAGCATCTCCAGCTTTTGTTTTCTTTTCTTTTAAAAATAATTTCTGCATAGTGGCTGACTTTCATAGACCTGTCTCTTACCACCCAGCGGGGTCATTTCGCAGGGCGAATGGCTCATAGCTCACTGCAACCCCCACTGCCTCCTTTTTGTGCTACGAAAAAGAAGTAGCATCTTTTGACAGGGACACCACAGATGTGCCATCCAGGACAGGTTTGCTGTACTGTGTATTTTAAAGTCAGGCAGGAGGTAAGCACACAGCTACCCTGCATTCTTGGTGTAGGAACATCAGAAGAGGTCTGATTTGCAGGGATTGCTCGTGCAGTTTGTGCTGAGCTTACGCCTGGCTGCTGAGAGGTGTGAGCCCAGGTCTCCTGGAGATATGGATGGCCTCATGCAGCCGAACCCTAACAAGAGTTGCTCCAAGCCTTTGCTGTTCAAATCACTGAAGTGTTTGTTTGGACACACAGTTGGGAATGTAGTGTTTGAACTTCAGATGAATGTGGACAGAATGAGGCTCTGAAGGCTTCAGAGTGGGGATCTCAGCGTTAACCCACCATGTACGGGCTCACCCGAGTGATGCTCAGGCAGTCGTCTCCTTTGGAGCCCTTTCAAAATGGGCTCGGTGTACCTGAACAGAAATGTGCTTTCTGCTGCTGAAAGCAGACTGCATCCCAAATCATCGTACTGTTTTCCTTTCTAACCAGTCCCCATCCTGGTGTGTTGATTATTTTGGTGGAGGACCCTCAGATAGGCTGGCTCCAAGTATTTCTGTACCGTGCCGTCTTTCTCACCAGCAAGCTTGCTTTTCTCATTAGCCTCAGAAGAGAAAGTAACTCCTCCCTGCCCAGCTCAGCCCAACGGTTGCATCTGTTTCAGATCTGGAGGCTCACTGCTGTGCTCAAAAGCTTTTTTTTTTTTTTTCCCAAACTGTATCGTTTGCTCCAATAAAACGTGTTCTGTCTCCCAGCTAATCTTGTCTGCTCTTCTGCTAACCGAAAGGACAAGAAAGCTTTAGAAGTGCAGCACAGCCACCTTCTTCCATGTAGATGTACCCGCAAGGCATAGTTCAGCTGCTTTATATTTGCAATACCCCTTTGTCTCTGTTTTACCAAAACAGACCCAGAACGGACCCAAAACTGAAGCTGAATCTCCCCAGGACCAGGCTACTGTTGTGAACCAGACGAGCAGCCTGATTCGGGGGGCGAAAACACATTCACAGTGCTGACCAGCTGCAGGCTGTCAGAGCAAAAATAATTAATGCATTAAAAAGTTTATACAGGTCGGATAGGCTGGCTTTATTTGTTATGGTTATTTACTGAAATTAAAGCTATTAGCAGGGCTGGAACGTTTTCTCCCATGATTCATAATGTTTGGCCCTGGAAAACCTCAAAAACACATAATGCAAACTAGATGCTGATAAATTATTTTTGCACAGATCATAAAACCAAGAGTACAATTTGTATAAAAAGGTATAAATTAGAGTATTTGAATGTTATTTTTATGGTATATTAGGTGGAATTATTTTAATGTAAATGGTTTATTTCAAGGGAACTGTGAAATTGATGAATAAATCTACTCTGTTCCAGTGCTAAGCACGTGAAACGTAATCTTCTTGAGCCTGACATCGCCAGGCCAGCGTCCTTGTGTTTGCAGCGGGATGTAGGTGCTACTAATGTGTGTAACAGGTGCATGTAATTTAACTGCAGAACTAGTCAAAATACCTTTAATCAGTTAATATTAAGTCAAACCATATGGGTCCATGGCTACTTTTCTCATGCGATGCCGTCAGGCGCTCTCGGTGCCTTTGTGGATCAGGCTCCCGTAGCGCCCAGCAGCGGGATGTGGAAAATGCCCAGTTGCTGAATTTTAATCTTCCTGCTCTGAAGTAACAGCTGCAGGTAGCGTAAGTGCCTGATGGCCCCTTTCTGCTTTATACGTGGGTCACTTTGGGAGGCTGCAGGGCTGTGTGCTTGCCTCCCTGCCCCAAAGAGCAGAGCCACAGAAAGCACTTCTGTGGGACTGAGGAGCCCTTCGTGATGCTTCAGCATCAGCCTGGGTTAGAAACGCAACCGAGGCTTGAATGTGGAGGGAACAGGGTGCTCGGCTGGTTGGTAGCTTTCAGCACCGTGTCTTCTGTGATATTTTAAAACAGATGCAGTGAAAACGAAGCACAAATATGACGGAGAAATGGCAACGCTTGCTGTACGGTGCTTTCCTGCTTTGGCTGATCCAAAAGTATTTGGATACGTGTAGCTGCTTGAAAGCAACTTCTCTGCTGTCCAAGGCGTGAAAATGTTTTTATTCACGTAAATTGCAAGTTCCTTTCTTGTTCTGGAATATTAGTTCTGCAAGAGAGTACTGGGACGGATCTGCTGATGGACCGGAGTGGCACAAGCGCTGCGGGACTGAGCAGCCCCGCTGTCGCCAGCTGAGCAGTGAGTATTTTCTGCTTGACTTTGCGTAGTTCGTGGATTTCTACTTTAGCTTGCTGGCAAGCTTTTTGTTCTTCAGACACTGCCTTCAGTGTCTGCGTGCCCCGTTAGCTGGTGCTGCGGGGGGAGAGCTGTTCCGTGGGGTTTCTTGCTGGGTGGTCCTCGCGCCGCCGCAAGCAACGTGCGCGCAGCGCATCTTGTCAGCGCGGGGCTGCAGATCTGTCTCGGTGCGCCAGCCGAGGACCCTTGTAAGGATCCTGTCTACAGTTAATAAAACTAACTTTTCGGAGCTGTCTCTTACTTGCGTCGTATTAAACCAATTCTGAACGTCAGGTTTTCCCTTTGAAGTTTAATTTCAAGTCCATCGGCTGTGCTAGTGGCCTACATTTCCGCGGATCACAGCTTCAAAAATCAGGTGATAAATTTACTCTTGAGACATTGGTAGGATTTGTTTTTTGAAAGCTAACCTTAATTAACATCTAGCTTCGTCTTCAGAGTCTTTTCGGCAATCAATTGCAAGTAAATGCAGGCAAATAAAATGGCCCTTTGACAGATACTTTAAATAGCCGTGGTAGCAAGCATGCCATTAAATCCCAAAATACCGTCAAAGTAATTTTCGAGGCAAATTTTGTGTAATTATTAACCTGTTACTTAAAGTAAATATTTTTGAGTCATTCATTGAATGGCTCATTATTTTTTTTCTACTAATACAGTACGAAAAACAAATGTTGACTGCTGTTATTAAAATATTTTTAAGAGTTCTAACTTGGGAAGTTAAGAGAAAATATATTAGAGAAACCTAAGAGCTAAGCAAGGTGGAACAGACCCCTAACCATAAAATATTTTTGATAAAAATTGCATTACAGGAAAATTTTGTTGCTGGTAATAGTAAAGCCAAAAAAAAAGAGAGAGAGAAAACAACACAGGGCGGTGCAAGTAGAAGGCATGCGCAGCGGTACGGGCATTTCTTGTGAGCCACTTGTGAAAAGATTTCACCTCTGTTCTCTGCCCTCCGAGAAGCCTTCAGATGGGATGTTCTGGGTGGCAGCAGACAGCCGCTTGGCACCCAGCTCTGGGAGAGCCCGGCCGCCCTGAAGCTGGGCACGCAGCAGCGCCGATCGCCCGCAGCGCGGGCTCCGGACCGCAGACGAGTGCAGAATCGGTGCTTCATCGCCGCAGCACCGGGCTCGGTGCTCGTCCTGCTCTGCGCGTCTCTGGACGCATCGTGTGTTATTTTAAGCAGCTTCAGGTGGATGGGTCTGGGTAGCTCGTCTCCGTTTTAAACCTTGTTCCAAAGTTTCTTTTATGCCGATGCGTCTTCGGGTCACGTAGCGTGGTAAATGGGTGAACGCCGCTCGCTTCAGTGTAAAAAAAACAAAAACCAGCGTGATGCCTGAATGCCAGCCTCATTGAAATCCTGGCTGTCTTCAGAATTAGTTTATTTAAAAATTCCCTCCTACAGCAGCGTGGTTTGTGACACATTGCTAAGTTTATACCTACCTTAGTGACAAATCGGATCCAATCAAAAGTGAACCCTGGCTTCAACCCGTGTCGCCACCGTAGCGCTCGCAGCGTACCAAATGCTCACTGGAGATGTGCGCTGCAGTCTGGCGTTCAGATATTTTTTTACGTTCCTACAAAAACATTGTTTCTCCAAGTTAGCCATGTGTTAACCTCAAAAATGTTAGTTTTATGGGCAGTGTTGCCCTCATAAAACAAAAATGAATGGATAGCACTTTAAAGAAGCCTGCGTAGGAAAAGGAGTTTGAAATAACATTCTGTTCTGACTTTCTGGACTAATTTAAACTACTGTTATATTTTTGGCTGAAGGTTAATGTGTCTTTAATTGCCCTTTTAATCGTACATCTGTGTTTGGTTGTTGGGGGTGCAGCGTGCCCCCGGCGCTCGCATTTTTTCCTGGGGATCTCGGGGGATTCTCCGTACTTTTCTGAAGTGTGCTATCCGAGCTAATTGCCTCCATGCCTTGAACTGTTGGGTTTTAATTGTTCCACCACTTTCTGCCAGCAAATCAACATTGTTTTTCAAATGCTAACGTATAAATTTGCCTGAAAAGGTAAATTGTAGCATCGGCTGTTCGGAGTTTTGAAGAGCAGAGTGGCTTTTGTGCTCTTACGAGTGATTTGGAGAGGGGGAACAAAACAAAAGACTACTTTGATTAGCAAAAATAAAGGCTTCAGTAAAAAAGTTAAACCATAGATTTAATTATTTTGTGTAAGGGTTCTTAGCAAATGATTAATTTCTTGATGCTTAAGGTTTAACGGCGTGGGTCGGTGTTAGTTCATTGTTGCTTTTTCTATAGCCAAAGTCTGCTCAGACGGAAATCAAGGGCAGATTTTCCACCGACTTTAACAGGAATGGGATTTATCCTACAGAGCTAAATACGAATATTGTTACGTCCTACTGCAAAACAGGAGGGCAGCGAACCTCAGCAGAAGACATCTCCTAGGGAAAGCATATTTAATTCATCCACCCGCTGCCATCACCGCTAACGTGGGAATGGCTTTGATTTCAGGACTGGAGTAAGCAAAAGCGCTGGGAGACGGTCAACTTAATTTTTTCCCTTTTCTTTAAAATCTGTGAATACTGGTGTGCTTGGTGCGTGGCCAATTTTGGTTTCCCCTTGAGAGGCACGTAGCCCTGGTGTCTGCTCGATGGTGTAGGTCTTTGCCGTTCGCAGGGGACAGAGCAGCGCTGGAAGAGGAGGGAGCCGTGCTGGCAGGGCGTCTCGGTAACGTTATAATGCCTGAAATAACTGCTGACTGACTTCATGCTATTTATCTGTTACGGAGTAATCATCTCTTTGTAACATAATTAAAACATGAATTAAATCGCTGTCTCCCCAAGAAGATGGAAAACTTGAGGAAACGGTGTGGTAATTGCCAGAAACAGACCTTTTAATTACAAACGAGTAGTTTGTGTGTATTTTTATGCCTAGCAAAGCTCAAGCTTTTTCTCATTTGAAGACCTGACCAGCCCTGCTTTATCTCACCGATTTCCTATTTGTTTTACGCATATGCTCTGTATTTATTATCTGAATAATGACACATTTATTTTTGCCTGTAAAGTAAACAGCTTTCCTTAACGTGATAAATGACTGATAATAGGCAGAAAGATGCAAATGAGAGACCCGCTCGGAAAACCCTCCCGTCCGTCCTTCCTGGCAGCGCGGCCGTCTGTCTGTCTGTGTCTGGGTGTGTGTATTTATGCACACGCTGAAGAATTCCTGCTGCATGCCGGCGTGCAACGGGAGCACGGCTCCAGCCCGCAGATGCTTTCTGTCCGCGTCGCTGAGCGCCTGACAGCCGCTGGAAGGCCCGGCGCAGGTTGGTTTATTACCAAGCCACTACTGTGTAGTGTCTGATTTTCCTGCAGTGCCAAAACAGCCTCCAGGAAGCCACATGAAAGTTCGCTTCTCCTTCCCACGAGTGTTCTTAATTTATTCCAAAGTTGCGTTTCTAATAGTGGTCTAAGACTTCAGCGCCGTGTGTGGTTTTTAAATTATGGCAGCAAACCGCAAAGACAAAAAGCCCACAGCCCAGCCTTTGCAGTTCCTGCATGTAAATCTGCCTGGCTTCCCTCCGTTCTGCCATGGAGAACTTTAAAAGGATCCTGTCAGAAGAACTCAGCATCAAAATCTCGGGCGTGGAGTGTGGCGGAGCGAGAGGTGATGTCTCGAGCAGTTGCGGAGCCTCGGTTAAGCACAGTGCTGCAGGAGGCTGGGCTTTGCCTTGCATTGCCCCTGCGCGGATCCTGTGCTCGCTTGCTGGGCTCCTGGTGCTGAGCAGCCCCAGCCCTGCTGGTTTCCAGCCCCGAGAGCTGCCCCGGAGCAAAACCCCATGGGGCAGAAGGCAGCATTTATGGCCACAGGGGTCCCTCTTAGAGCTAAACAAACACCAAACCCACCCCTCGCTGCCCGGAACTGTCTGCTCTGTATTTTTCTTCCCCCAAAATACTTTTTTTTAAAATGAATGTTGCATTGCTTTTTTGCAATTAGCAGTTGCTGCTTTAGGGCAAGCCTACTTTTTTATTGCTTAAGCATTGTCCCGTGCTGCTGGCAGCCCTCCGGGCGCCGGACCGAGCAGCCTGCCTCAGTGTCCAGCTAGAAGCAGGAGCTACCTGAGCAGAGCAACCTGGCGCATAACAGGGATGCAGCCGGCTCATCCGAAGGTCTTTAAGCACAGAATTCCCTTTCACTAAGCACCCTGCAGGTGCCCGCCTTGCCTTGAGCCTTCGGGCACTCGGGGCGCGATGTGATGGCCCCGTGGGTGCAGGAGCCTGGGGACAGGAGGGTGGCACGCGGTCGGGGCGAGCACCTCCGCTGGTGCTCGGGGTCAGATCTGGATTCAGGATAACGGGGTTACTGCACGGCGCCTCCGGAGTTGTATTTTAGACCGTGCTGGCAATTTATTTTTTTTGTTTGAGATTATTTTTTCTGCTTTTAATTTATAGAAGTGCCCATCCTCACATATGGTAGCATTTTCTCGTTTTCCTAAAGGTTTGACTGTTATATTAAACAGGATATTCTGTGTTACGTACTAGTCTGTGCTTTTCATAAGAGCCAGCTATTGAGGTAGGATTTCTGCACTGACGGTGGCTGTGCTTTGAATGGTGAGCTTTGGACAACCTCAGCACGTGGTTTTTAGTCTGCTTGGAAGGGACAAAGGCTTCAAAACCTTAAAAAATAGGTAGCTGTGTACAGAGTGAATTAACAGCATCGATTATCAGTTTCGGGAGAGAAAGATCCGTGCTCTGCCTCTTTTATAACGTTGACTCTCTTTGCAGAGAGGCAGGATTTTAATGCGTAAAAGATGCACCTAAATATTTATCACGTAGGCTGCTGTTTTGCTTCTGGCTGCTCACTGGGGTCGTGCTTCATTTTGGATGGCAGTTAGGTTTCCCATTCGCGTTTTCTTTGCAACAACTGTGGTGTAGGATTAAAGGCCGCCTTGTTTATATCCTTATGAAGCTCTTTTCTCATATCTGTCTATTTTATTAAATCCTTATGAGTTTTAATTTACAAATATTTAGGTTTTCAGTCATTTAATCACAGACGAGGAGAGGAGGAACTCTGCAGATGTTTTAAAGGGGATTTTAAGTGTGTGTGTGTGTGCGTGTCCGTGCGTATGCTGGCGGATTTGGGCTTCGAAGTCTGTACGGGGGCTGCGTGAGAGCCAGGCTGGAGCCGAGGGCTTTGTGGGGCCGGGCAGGGGAACAGTTCCCTGCCCCATCGGCCGGTCCTGACTCCACCACAGGGTGCCCAAGGGGGCCCTGCCCAGCTGGTTCACAAACGGGGCATGCTGAGCAGCTTTACAGCTCTTTCACGTGTTTCCAAACAGCCCTGAGGTTTCGTGAGTGTGGTTCAGCGCAGATCCGGAATGCCTGAGGGTGCTCTTGAAACAAAACCTGCGGAGTGCTCTGCAGCTCCAAGCAGCTATTACTGCCGTGTGGTTTCTTCCCCGTTTTCTCTGCTTTCACACCTTGGCTTGCTGTCTCTGCGCTGAGCCCTCTGGCCGGCTAATGCACGGTTCGGTGGCAGGAGAATTCCCGGAACAGTTTGTGGAGAATGAAAGCAGAGAGGGAAGAGATGAACCCTTCGGAGAGCCACGCGGATGCTGTGTGCTCCTGCCTGCCTGCCAGGGCTGCGGCGCAGGAACCTCTTTGTCTGCCTCGGTGTGATTCCTCGTGAGAAAACGAAGCAGTTTCGGGGAAAATGGTGCCAAGAGGCTGGACAGGGAACACTGAAGTTAATGTTTGGTTAGCTTGTTTTAAGAATGAGTTTGCTTCAAATTTTAAAAAACTTTGTAGACTAAGCTCACGCTTTCTTGGCAAGCTGGCAAGGCTGTTGCTCATCATGGGGTTTTCTTATCCCTGGATGATTTTTTTTCTCCTCTCATTTGGAAAGCATTATTTTATTAAGGATGGAACTTCATTTGAGCTGACAAATGTTCCTAAGAATTAAATTTAAAAAAAGTGGGAATATCTGTTACTTCTTCAAAGAGGATGACACGGTTACATTTCTAATAAAAGGTGCATCCCGTAACTTACAAAGCTGTGTTAAGACTTCGGGTTTTGACATCTTTAAAACAAGCAGAAATCACATTTGATCAGCCTCCCCTCTATTCTGTATAAGCGTGCGTTCAGATAATGGATTTTGTTCTTCAGTAGCTGTTGGCTGGGAGGTGCAGCCTGCTCTGCAGTCTCATGATAAAGTTATTAAGAATTAATTAATTAACGTAAAGGGTGCTGTTCAGTCCTGCTGCGGTGAAGATCTGCAGATCTTGTTCTCGCTTTTGTCCAAGTGACGCATTTGGTGTCCGGCTTTCAGCTCCCTGCCCTGACCGGGGCACCCGGCCTTGGTGCCTCCGCGTGCCCCACGGGCTGCAGGCCGCCTGCACGGCATCTCCCTGAGCAGCGTGTGCGTGGCAGTGCCCGAGACGAGCTTTTCCAAGACAGGAGAGGTACAGAAGTGTTTCGTAGGGCTGTCTGCCGATGGAGGCAAAAAGCTGACTCCCGATTTGCACTGCAGGAAGCCCAGGGTTGTTCCACGCGCGCCCCTGACCTTCACGCCCAGGTTTGCAGCACGCGTGTGGCTGCCCCGTGGCTTCGAAGCCCCGCAGCCTGGACCAAAAATCACAGCCCTGTTTCCTTCACATCCACATAACGCACCTCGGTGCTTGAAGCTCCGTGCGGTTTCAGAGAGGAGTATTTTAATCGCAGCCGATCTGCTCTTGTCCTCCAGGTGCTCTCCTTTGAGGCTGGCGCTGTCTCTCGGCGGTTACAAGGGTTTCCTATCATCGCCCTTCCTGGAGGAATTCATTGATAACATTAAATGGAGGCACTTGAGTAATTCAGCCATTCAACAATATTTTTTAATCACTGAAATCTCACTTTTTACCATCAATCCTCTTATCCTTGCTTTCTGCTGGATTGATGTAGCTGTTACTTTGGGACTGGAATCTGAGGACTTATCTTCGGAGCAGACAAGTGATTGATTTGAGGCATTAGACATTCGGTGAGCCGTTATAAACATTTGCCTTTTCCTCCTCCTACTTTGCAGTGACCTAAAGCCTTTGCAAACAGGTTAGTTGCCTCAAAAGTTCCCCAAACATCTTTATAGTTTCTTTGACATAATATTTTTAAAGGGGGCTGGGGGGGGGGTTGCTGTGTGGAGCGATCTTTTCTCTTCACCATATGCGCACAACTCATTATTCTCGCAGGAGAACTACATGTGCATCGAGGAGAAAAATAGGTCCCATGTGTCAGAGCTGTCAGGGATTTTTTCTTCCACTACATTGCTTTGCTTTCTTTCTACCTACAGCAACTTTGCAGTTTTTGCACCTTGTTATCCGCTGCCTGTCAAATGTCACGTTTTCTAATTCCTTATTCTCAGGACTGCAGCGATGCCGTGAAGGTTTCGGGCAGATTTCTCGGCAGCGTTGTGTGTGCCTCCCAAAATCCTGCTCTGCAACACAGGATTTCAGCTTTAATGGCAGGGAGAGGAGAAGTTGGTAATGTAAGCAAATATGATGTTATTTTTATGGTTTGCTCTCCGATGGTGAGATTGTACACCTTTCTGATGCCTGCCTGACATCTCCCGGGTACAGCAGAGGTTCGCTCCCCTCTCTCCTTTGTTTAAAAATGTGACACACAAAAATCTAAGCTATAAATAAAAATCATCTTTCCTAGAATGTTTTAAAAGCTATTTGAAACATTAATATAAATAAAAACCAAGCTGGTGTTTATTCAGCATCTTTGCCCTCGTAAGAACATCGGGGGTCTTTCCAGATAGTCATGTATTTATGTAGGTGAGCGAGAGATAACTTGGGAAAAAATATTTGGATTATTCAAGATCTAGATTCAGTAGGAAAAATGAAGCTTGACAGCAGAGAAATGCATCCTTGTGAGTGGAGGTTCGGTAAGTGCACTTGGTGATGCACAGGGCTTTTAATATTTTTTAAATAAATGTGAATTGGTGTAAGGGAAAGTTTTCCCTCAGTTGTCAAATTTCTGCATTTTGCTTAAAACTGTAGTTAATCCGGCTGACACAACTGCTCATAATTTTCAACCTCTGGCTTTGTTTGCTTTTCTTTTTCTTTCTTTGCTTTCCATAGCCTGTATTTGGGAAAACATTTGTAATAGGAATGGTTTAAAAAAAATAGCAGCTCTAATTGTTGGCATCGATCGAGTTAGTTCGCTAGCTCTGCTCACTGGTACGCTCCCCACTCTGCTTTTCACGGCGCAGTTACTTTTAAGGTCCCTTTTGTCCGTCTTTGCTGATGTGGTTGCAGATTTGGGGAAGCAGGCGGGGGCTGTGCCCATGCTCCCCTTCAGCTGTGGCTGTGCCTCCCGCGGGGAGGTGAAACCCCCGTACTCCCAGTTACATCTGCCGCGTGGCTCACGGAAGAATTGTCCTCGATTCGGAGTCACCAGGGGAAAAAAAGCCCCCTTGGGGGTGTTAGCCACGTTGTTTGCACTCTCACATTTTTGGGGATGGGGACAGTTGTTATTTACTAAATGTGTGTTGTGTTCTGAGTGCTGCATCAGTGGGACTGGCAAATCCGTTACAAACTGGGGCTGTAAGGACACTGGGGAGGGTGGCAAACGTCCTGCGTTTTGCGGAGTGATCACCATGTAGTGTCCTGCACATCACCGGGGATGGTGCCCTTCTTACTAATAAATCCCTACTAATAAATTGCTGCTAGAGGAATGACATCCATTAATTCCTGAATTTCCGCGGGTAGCTGATGTCAGAGCAGCTTTGCGTTGTGTAAGCAGTCACTGTTAGCGGACACGGTGAAGTTCCTTTGGCAGCGAGCAGAGTAAGTGGCACAAAGTGTTTTCTAGACACCGAGATGAAGGAAATCGAGTGAACAGCAAAATCAATAACTTTTCTGGACCTTAATCACTGCCTGGAAGGGTGAGGGGTCACCCCTCTGTAACAGCGCTAATTGATGCAGCCAGGGCTGCGTTAACGTTCTGCAAGGGAGCTGGATTTAAAGCGAAGTAAATCTAACCGGAGGCTTTATGGATAGGAAGCGATTTCGTAGAAATAATTTGGTTCTTTCATTATTTGGGTTGCTGCTCGGCGTGCTACGGCTGCACACTGAATGCCTCGTGCCTGCCAGGGGGCTCCCAGAGCCTGGGGACGGCTTCGCTGCCACCGAGCCTGGACGGACCCGCAGGACCTGGCCCCCAGGGCCTTGCTGTTGTTGAGCCCCTCTGATATTTCTGCCTGGTGTTTGTGTATTTTCTCTGGAAGTTAAATACGTGCGCAATAGGTCCTCTAGGAAATGCTCGATGGAAAACCTCCCCAGCAGGTGGCACGCTGCCTGAGGTGGGCAGAGGGGGGTTGTAGGACTGTGGTGGCAGGCAGAGGTTGCCTGATGGCTTTGATTTGGTGGCCACAAACCAGCACAGCGATAAACGGGTCGGCGGGCACGGGGCAGGGCTGCCGGAGCTGCTGTACCCGTGGTGGCATCTAACGAGGCCACCGGGTTTTACGTCTCCCTAACGCGGAGCCCGTTTGTGCAAGTGGGGTTTCAGGACCCACAGTTTATTCTGACCTTTTATAAACACCTAGAAACCTCGGTTTGATACCCAGAACTTGTATAAGAAACTAGATAATAAAAACATGGCTGGATCCAGCGGCCCGGGCTGTCACGCAGGGAATGGTCTCAGTGAGTTTTCTCTATCTGAATACTTCGGAGTTACAGCTTACAGACCTCAGAGCCAACTGCCCGTGGGGTTGCTGAGCAGTGCTCTTCCCTTGTCTCTTTTTGTAATACACCCCTTTCTATCAAGACAGAGCTTAAGAAATTCTGGGGGAAAGCGTGGATTACATCCACGTGGTGCTTACATCGCGGATATAAAGGTGCCCCTGTGTTTGCCTCCATCCCGGGTAGTTTTAAATTTTCAGTATGGTCTGGTGCTAACGTGTCCTGAAAAAAATAGATGCAATCCAACCCAGAAAAATTCCCAAAGTGCAAGCACACGTCTTTGTGGGGAGGGAAATCACCCCAGCTGTCTCTTTTCGACAGTGATTAAAAACTGGGAGCAAAGTTTAATTGTGAGATTTGGGTCCCTATAATTTATAAAGCCTCTTTAGATCAGCGTTAGAGTTTTTGTTTCCTGCAGCTGAATCATCTATCACGTAGCTCCAGATTAGTTAAATCGATGTCTGAAATCCTATAGTGCAGCGTAATTTAATTAGAAATGTAAATAATTTGATCTAAGTTATAATTCATTATCAGTGCATGGAAGTATATGCATATATGAAAAAACAGTAATTAAGCCTACTTGTAAAATGCTGGAGATGTTTTAAGTAAACCAAACCCTTCCTGTTTAGAAAGAGCCCTGGGAATTCAATTAGCTAACGGGATAATTTTGTTCTGTATCTTCTCTGTCAGCAACTCGCAGCATTTTTCAAAAAAATATGTGAAAATCTACTGTTCCTGTTAACAACTGCCACTTAACGTTTCACATGTTCTGCTGTGCTATAAATTATTTATTGTATCTGTATATTTTTATTTCACCGTAATGATGGTATGCAGGGGGCTGTGCCGGGAAGGCGCGATGCGGAGCGGAGCTGGGGGGCGTTTTCTGGGGTTTTACTGGCATTGTAGTGCGTAAATCCCAACCCAGAGGAGTCCGTGGGGGTCTTTTACTTGACTCCTGTTAGCTCCGAATGATGGTCCAGAAGACAAAGCCACTTCTCGTGTTTTGTTCCACGTTTTCCATTGGTGACCCGTGCCCGTTTCCCAGTTTGCTAAAGGAAGGAGTTTAAGGAGGAAGCCGCCGTTGTTTTCAGATATTTATTGCAGTGATCGGGTCTGTCTTTGGGGTGTTCCACGTGTAACCTAATTGCTTTTTAGTTGGAAACCGAGGTTTAAAATTAATAAGGTTCCTATAAACGAAAAATTTCATTCATCCTTTTCCCTCGGCTCATAAAACTATTTAAGAAACCACAAAGAGCTGGCCAAGAACTCCCACATGATAAAATTCATTGTGAGATTAAAGAATTTATCCAAATCTACATGTTGATTTTTAATACGAGTAAATTAGATCCATCTTTCTGTATTTACAAAGCCCGGCCTCTTTCCCCACTGCAGCCATTGCTGTAAATCACTTTCAGCCCGTCTGGCCAGCACCTGATCGCACATGCTATCACCGCTACGGTTTCAGCACTGTTCTTTATTATTTAATGATTGAAATGCTTTTTTTTTTTTTTTTTTTTTAACCTGCTCCCAAGAGCCAAAAGATTTATAATCCTGTGGGGGCCCGCGGAGCTGCGATATTTCCTTTCACAGCCTCTCCTGCTCCGATTGCGAAAGGTACGCGCGGGGTGACCCCGCTATTTCCTCCTCCTACACTTTCCTTTTCCTGAAGCCATCAGATAACCGCGTGTTTGTTCTTCGGCGCTCTCGCCCGGCGCTCTGCAGCTCCGGCTTCTCAACTGAGCCGCTTCTCTCTCAGTTTTCACATGCTTCTTGTTCTGGGGAATGCCGGCGGGGATTGGGTTTAGGCAGTGTGCTCCCTCTTTATCCAAAAATCTTTGTTTCCTGTGCCTTGTGCTTTTGGAAAAATACACGTAGGAGAGAGCTGGCTTGCGGTATCCTTAAAATCTTTCTCAAATAAAAAGAAATGGCTAGGAAATAGCCCTTATAAGCGGGATTTCTGATGATGCTGCATGCGATATTGGAAATCTATGAAGTTTTCTTCATTGCACTTGAAAAGTGGGAGTCCAGTGAGCACATTAATAGCTGTATTTTATTATTGCCTCTAAACACATACAGCGCTTTGCATTAAGTGATCGTCCCCATTTGGAGCAAATAATAGAGCTTTTTCCCACTACAGTTCCTAGAGGTAACACTGAGAAGTGTTCGCTGCAGCCGAATTCCGTTGGTTAGCTTCTGGTCACAATCATCACGTATTTCAGCAGTCCTTTCAAGATTCACGTTGCTTGAGATCACGTGCCCTTTGCATTTTATAAAGTCTTCCAAAGAGACAGAAAGTAAAAAAAAGAAGAAAATGGAAAAAAAAAATATATGAAGAAGAGTAATAGGAACTTTGATGTTCAACTTTGAAGTTACCTCTGGGAACGAAGTGTCATCTCTTGGAAACCTTTTGAGAGCGATAATGCTACATAGACTTGAATATTGTAGATGAAGCATCTTAGGGAAATACGTGCAAAAGAAATCCTCGTTTCAACGGAACAATCGATGAGACGGTCCTTAAAATATCTTTAAATATGATTTAAATGGTTAAATACAAGAACACATTACCCTTAAACTGATTTCAGTTTGTGTGCACCTAGCACGTGTAGTACTTTATTTCAGAATGTAGGGTATCTTTTGTATGTACTGCTACTAATTAAAAAAGTCAAACTCATTTCTGATGAGTTTTCATGAAGGAATGAGTGGCCACAAGAAGTGTGTATTCAGGTTTTTCTTTCTGCATCATAAAAACAAACCAACAGAACGTTGTCCAGAGCCGCGTGTCTCTGCTGCTACTTTACTGTTCTTTCTGTTTACATTTTCAGCCTTGGGAGCAGCAGTACGTGTAAGGCCATTTATTTGTATTATCCCCAAAATTCTGCCCACACTCCTGCGTCTCCAAGAGCAGCTCCGGCTCCTGCTCTGACACCGATCCAGCAAACCCCCGCTCCAGGGCAGCCTTTTTGGTGGACACTGCTTACGCTAATATAGATTTGTAAAACTGGAACTCGAAATGTTGGTGTTGGTGATGGGACGACAAAAAAAGCGTAACTCACTACAGAATTTCCTTACTTTGTTACACGGGCGCACAGACCTTGATGTGCTTGTTCCTGCGCATTTTTTTCATGCCGTTTATGTGTTAGTCCAAACTCAATTTCCCCATCGCTTTTACGGATTTAATTACATTTGGGACTTAATTTGGTTTAAAAAACCCCGGTTTCCACACTCGGGGAAGTGAGTAAAATCGATTTTTCGCAGTTCGTGCAGCCTTGCCCGCGCTGCAGCGGGCGCATCCCCTCCCGCTCGGACTCCCCGTACGGCAGCGTGCAACCAGATACGCCACGGGGCGCGCCTGTGTGGGAGCAGCGTTGCAGCTATGTACGAGTACGACTTGAAATACGGTTTGAAGGAAATATCTGGGATCTTGGATGTGAAAAACGGTGCCTTAATTTCTCAGCTCTGCGTGTTTTAAGTTGGGAATGCCAGGAAGAGGCTGCCAGGGTGGGTTTAAGTAAAAGCCAGATGCGAATGCAACACCCGCACCCCACAGCAGCTGAAGTCAGTTTTTTGTTGTTTTGAAAGTTTTTCCTTTCCAATCCACTGTGAGTACCAGAAAAACTTTGGGTCAGTGCACTGAGTCACTGAGATCCTGAACAAATGTTGAAGTCCGGGGCGCAGGGGGCATCCAGCATCTTGGACTTTGAAAATTATTTTGATTTACATGCATGTTGATTTACAAGCAGTAAACCACCTTCTGCTCTGTTGGCAGTTCTTTTTGGTCTTTGTTTTTATTTTTTTAATTATTATTTTTAATTTTGTTTCATTGCTATTTTTAATTTTGATGCAAGTTACCTAAAAACATGGGTTACTTATTTTAGGGCACTGGCTGAGCTCCATCCTGTCCCCACGCTGCCCGGTTCAGGCTGGGAACCAACGGCTGCCTCCACCCAGCTCCCCTCGGGCAGAACCGTGGGCACTTCGTGGAGCGACTGCTATCTCTAGCGACTGCTGCCCTCCCCTATCTGTCTCTCCTGCCCTTCCCCTGCCTGCCCTGCCCGGCCCTTCCCCTGCCCTGCCTTTCAGAGCAGCAGGCAGCAAGTGGTACGCAGGCCAACGGGGGATACTGGGAAAATAGTCAGCATCCTATCCCTTATGCATGGAAGTGTCCTTCATGCTGCGGGACACATCAGCCAGTTCAGACCTTTCAGCAGCTCCTCCTGTGGTCCCACTCCTGCCCGTCCGTCACGCAGGCTGCCAAGGTTGCCCCATCTCTCTTTCATTTGATATGGGCTGGGAATGACAGGCAGGGAGCGAGGGCGATTGCAGCCGCCGGCGGAGTGGCCGCGGGCGGCGGGGACTCGGAGGACAGCTGCTGAAAGCTGTCAGGCTCTCGCCAGGCCATCCCCTGCATGAAGATCTTCCATTGTGGTTGTTCGCCATGGCTGGAGGCTTTTCCAAATCCACCACGTGCTTTTCCAGAAGCCCTGAACAGAAGTCGCTGGTCCTGGGGATGAAAAGCATGGCAGAGATTTTCCTTTCTGCGCACTCAGCGTTCAAAGGCATCTCTGCTTCGTTTTCTCCCCTCACGCCCTGCTATCGTTCCAGGCCTTCTTCATGTTTCTCTTGCTCTCACATTTTCCTTTTTTTGCCCTTTTTTTTTAATCACATTATCCCCTGTTCCACAAAGTTTGCCCAGTCCTGCAGCCAGCCATGCTCCCTCTCCTTCCCCTTCTCCCAGCCCCATGCCCCCAAACCCCTTTTATCAGAGTACGATTTCAGGTGAGCCATAAAAACTTCTCCAGCACTGTTTGTGCATCCTGGGGCCATCCGCACCCCCCTGACACCCTGCTGGGGCAAAGCCCTCTCCTCCCTTTGAAACAGGTAAGGCAGGATAATAGAAAACCTTTCTGTGCTGCCACGAATCTTGAAAACTCTGTCAAAAAATAAAGAGAAACAAACAAAAGAAATCTATTTGTGTTATTGTTCTATTAGGTTATAGTAACAAATAAATTTCTAATACATATTTATCTAAAAGTATGTGGAATGCTGCAATCTGAGGCAACGGTAGCAGCTTGCTTCTCTGCAATTTCCTTCCAAATTCACGGCGTGGCCGCAGAGCTTTGGGCTGCCTTTGGAAAACCCAACCCACCCAGGGCACGCGGCGCTGCGCGGGGCTCTGCTACCGGCACATCCCGAGGGGCCGGTGGGGACGGCGGCGTGCTCAGCCTGGGGGCACAGGTGCTCTGCCCGCTGGCAAGGAAGCTCCTGTGCGTGGTCTCATTTTAGTGGGAACGTTCATGAAGAAATCAGCCTCCGGGGAGGCTGGGGAGGAGGTTCCGTCCGTGGCTGGGGATGAGATGGAGCTTCGTGAGGGCAGGGTTGGGTTTTGTGCTGCCCGCTTGTGTTCCCGCACGCCACCCGGGAACGCGCCCGGGTCCGCGCTCCGTCAGCCTCGAAGGGAGCTCGTTTTGCGGATGGAAATCCCAATTTACAACGTTCCCAGTGCGCGGCCGCGCGCTTTTGCCAGCAAACGGGCACTTCAGAGAGTGTTTTTCTTCCCTGCGTGCCCCGCAGAGGTAACGCATTTGCCGATGATGAACCCAACAGGTGCCCGGGCGCGGGGTCCGGCGGGCAGCTGGCTGCCTGCCCGCAGGCTCACAGTGCCTATATTGTGTCTGTGGCTTTTGGTGCGCCTCCGTGGCCGTGCGAGGGGTGGGACAGCCCAGTTGAAATACATACTTAAACTCCCGGGGGATTAAGTGTGTTTCCTTTGCTTTACAGTTCAGAATTTTACAGTTTCTTTGTTTGGGGCTTCTCAGATTGCTTAATGATTTTTTTCCCGTTTTGCCCAGATGTGTGGAGTAGCAGTATTTGAACCTTACTGCGTTTGCCAACTTTATTACTTGACATATGCTATATCCTTTTATTTTTGTCTAGTATATCATTCTTTTGCTGCGAAATCCCTTGGTGGTTTTTCGTTATTATTATTTTTCATTTGAGAGGTTCCTAACTCTCCCGTCCTCCGAAATTCAGCTCTTCGGTAGTGACTCAAGGAGACAAAACGTCGGATGTTTTGCTTCTGTCGGAAAAGTATTGTCCGAGCTGCCACTTACTGGAAGCGCTGTGACCGATCAGCGTTAATAACCCCACCTCCTCTGTAGTCTGTGACTTTCCGCTGTGGCAGAAGCGGCACACGAGGGTGCGTTGGGTGGTGTGTTGGGCTCTGCCAGGGCTGCCAGCCCCGCGTTGTGCACAGCCCCTGGGGGATCTCCCTCGTTTTTTTTTTTCCATTCCAAACAGTTCCTGAAAGCTCCTGAGCACGTGAAGAGGTCAGAAATGGGGCTCCCCAGCAAGTCTGGTCTCCCGTGGTGCAGGGATGCATCCGTCGCCCTGAGCATTTTATATGCCTTTTAAAGCTCTTTAGGAGTACGTAATACTCCTTTACCCGAAGCCTGCGGGCGAGTGGCTCATCCTGGCATGTTGAGGATGTATTTATAGTGACCAACATTTGCAAAGAATGCGAGCAGAGGTTGTTTTCCTGGTAGGCTTGGGAGCGGATTCTTTTGCGGTTTGCATCTCTATAACTCAATTAAATGGCATTAGGATAGATTTACATCAGCTGAGTTCTCAGCCCGGAGTCCAAATATAATTCTTAATAATGATGGTTTTACAAGTGATTTTTCTTTATAACGTTTTATTAGTGTTTTCTTCGGAGTGGTTTCTTAAGCTTTTCTTGCTTTGTAGTAAAGTCTGCCTGTAAGAGAGTTCAGAGGAAGAACATTTAGCTTGTGAGTGACTCAGAGAGTCTCAGAATAATTTGTAGTCTCCTGAAACTATCCCCAATGCACCGTTTGCATGATAAGTCTTGTACGAGCTTCCCAGCTCAATTGTAAAGGCGCAAATCGCCTGAATTCTGTAATTTGTTTCCCACGCAATGGGGAAAACATGGCTTTCTGCTGGCAGGTACTCTGCTGGTGGTTGTGCCTGGGCCTGGAAAATAGGAATTGCTGTGCGGTGCTAATTGCAGTTAATGATAATAATAATAGCAACCTCTCAGGTAATCTTCTCCATAATGAGGGATAAAAATAATTTCCTTAAAGTGTTGCTGATCCTCGTGACAGAACGTTTCATGGTTGCTTGTGCCTTGAGAGGAAGGCTGGTGTTTGGAGGAGCAGCTCATACGGGCGGCGGTCCCGCACCCGGCCGGAGGGCTCGGCAGAACGCGCTTGTCTTCAGGTCGTGGAGAGAACACGGAGAGGTGCCCGGCTGAGTTTTGCCATGAAAATCTGCGGTACCCAAAGCACCAACGCGAGTGTGCTTTACCCACGGGAAGCAGAGCCGTGTGCTGGCCCTAAGGATGGGCTCGGGGTGGTCGGCTGGGGCCTGGTGTGCCAGCGGCCTCCCGGCAGCCCCCGGGGAGCTTTTATCTTTGCCTGGCTCCCCGAAGCCCCACAGGCAGCGACCCTGCTGGTGCTTGGCCGTGGGTGCCCCAGCAAGCTGGCGGGGCTGGGAGCCGATCTCAAACCGCCACCGGTTCTCCAGCGTGAGTCATTCTTCCTAGTTCGCCATGGGTAGGTTTCTAAGCGTTCAGCTGCTTCACCTGGGTTGGGTTGGGCTGTCCTGTCGGGTGCACCCACAGGGGTCTGCTGGCTTCCCTGCGGTTACCTCCACAGGTCGGCGTTGGTTTCCCACCAAGCTTTCCTCCCGCCTGGCCCTTCACCAACAGCGGTGACACGCGCCTGGTCTGCTTACAAGTGCTCAGCACGAGATGAGCCACAAAGGCAAGAAGTGGGGAGAACCTTTTTTGGCTTATTTTTAAATAAACGTTTCAAGCATTTGGGTTCTGGAGGCAGAGATCTCAGAGCCAAAGTGTTGTTTATAACAAAACAGGCTTTCCACGAGGGCACAGCGCCGGGGCAGTGACTGCAGCGTGGGGCTTGCGCAGTGATAAGCGAGAAGGACCAGAGGCAGCCATTGCCCTGGCTGGAGAGAGACTCTTTGTACCAAAATCTCCTTGAGAGCTTCTCTCGAAGCCTTCCAGCCAGCCAGGAGCTTTGCTTGGCTGCCACAAAGGCCCCACAGCCCTCAAGCACGCGCGGGTCGGGCTGGATGCGGGACGTGGCCCCCGTTAGCACCGTCAGAGCGCTGCTCGGGACCCTCCCGCCTTGCCCGGGTCTCGCTGCACGCAGGAGGAGTTTCCCCGGCCGTGTTAGCAAGATGTGGGCAGCACCCCAGCTCCCTGCTGGCTGGTGCACCAGCCTGTTTTTGAATAGATTGGGGAAAATAAAAGCCCACAGTTATTAGCACCTCGGTTCTAAAATCAGAAGTGATTCTGTTAAATAGTTACACGTCTTACACCGTGACACGTTTCATTAGAAGTGATAGTGGCTGCGCTTGGTGGGGTTCTGGTCTGGTGTGCAGTTGTCTGCACTTTGCCTTTTTTTGTGTGCGTAAGCTGAAACCTGCAGAAGCGGTGGCTAGGAGACATCCAGTTCCCGTCTGGATGCTGGCTGGGGTGTGCGGCTGGTCTCTGATAACCGTGGTGGTGTATTAATAACAGGCCTTGGGGCTCCTTTCCCTGTGACACGTCTGGAAGAATTGGTTTCCTCTGCCCAGCACAGCTTTAGAGAAGAGTTTTTCCCTAGCACCGATGCTAATTTCAGTTTTTACATATTTCTTTATGAGGACTGCCATCCCTGACAGTCAATTTCTCTAGTTTATGGAAACTCCTGAAAAATACCCAAGAAGATACATCTTCTGTCCCCCCTTCCCTGTTTATGGGGGCGGGGGGGACAGGCTGTGGGACCAGAGTAATTCTAACCCACGCTGGCCCCACCAGGGCCGGTTTTACGGCATACACTGCAAATTGCCAGGAGAATTTATGTCTCCCTGAATCCCCCTTCTCTTCTCATTTTCAGTACATTTCACACCCGTCGCAGTCTCCCCAAAGGTTGCTCAGCAGCGGACGTTTATGGGAGCAGTCACAAAAGGCACGGCCAAGCTGCCGGTTCCTGGAGATGCCTTGAGACTCGCCGTGATTCAGTGCCGTCGGCAGCTCTCCTGTTCACACGCACGGCCACATCCTGCACCTACGTGTGTGTGCGTTTACACTGGGGTCTCTCCGACCGATGACAAGCCAGTCACAAAACCTGAGAGCTCGACTGCGCCGTGAAACTTTCCGACCTGGGAGACAAGAGGATTTTTCCAGCCTTGAGCGGGATCCTTGAGAGGCACTGAATTTAGGTTACGAGGTGATTCCTGGCCTAAATGAGTTACAGGATTCAATAGGCAAGTGTGGGAATGAAAAGGGAACGTGGAAACATTGCGTGACGTCTTCAGGATCGCTCTGTGGGCTGTTAATACCTGACCTAGGTTAACAGCCAGGTTCTTTGCTTTCTCACTCAGAATATTATCTGCTCTGGGATCAAGCCTGAAGGCTTCTCAGGCAGAGAGAACTGAAAAAGGAAAAGGAAAAAAACTAAACAACTGATTTGCTTAATCAGAGCGTGACTGTGCAGCAGTGTGAAAAAGGCAAAGGCCGTCCTGCATTTCCACAGAGACACGGACCCATTAATGCCATTAGCAGACAGTCATCTGGAAAACTGCGTACCGGCCTGGTCTCCCGTGTGCAAGAAAAAATAATTTGAAGGGGAACGGGTGCTGAGAAGGCCCCGCTGGGGAGCGGGTCTGAAGAGCTCGGCTGCGTGGCCGGGCAGAGCAGCGCTGATGGGGAGGCGATGGCTCCGCACATACACCGGGGGATGCCAGGGAGGAAAGGACGTGGTCAGACTGGAGAACCGTGTTGGCAAAGAAACAAAGGGGTGTAAATTAGATGGAGGTTTCCAACCGTCGTAAACTTCTAGCAATTAACAGAACGCGAATCCCTTTCGTACGGCGTGGATGCCGCCACGTCAGAGGCAGCTCGGCCCCAGCAGCTTCATTCAGTGAGGGGCCTTCGTGTGGCATGGGGCTGAGTGACTTGTTCAGGACATGCACCCAGCTGCTTAAAACAAAGCGCCCCTATAAAGCCCGGCCTGTCCTCTTGTGTTTTGATGAAAATACCGAGAAAGTATGAACGGAGTTTAACAGATTTCTCTCTGGCTGTTTATTTCCCTGGTAAATTCTCATTCCTTTTTATAAAACCCTTTTTTTCTCTTTCCTGGTGAAGGCCCCATCGGAATTGGCAATGTGATATATTTGCATGGTGCAGAACAACAGCTTCTCAAACCATCAGAAATCTGTCACCCCTCTTCATCCAAGGAGTCGATGGCTGTGTCTGGCCTGAGTCTGGTGCCTTTACAAAAAAATAATAACCGGAGAGCTTGGAGAATCTGCCCCTGAGGCCCGTTCGTATGCTCGGGCTCCTGTTGCAGGCTCTGCTGCTCTTCCAAATTAACCCAATTGCTAAATTCGAGGAACCTCAGCCTGCAGCAGCCGTGAGAGTGGAAATTCTGCTCGAGGGTGGCCCCTCGCCTCCTTTCGCAGGCGCAGCGGCTACTGCTCGGAGCGCTCTGAGTGATTGATGGTGCCACCTAATTTTAAATTGCAATTGTAGCCTATTAGTCTGTGATCACTAATCAGAGTAGAAGTTGTTTTTTGTTGGCTTTTATTACTCATTCCACTTTGTTCATATTAGTTACAGGCATAATGTGATTGGTATTCTGCTTTGCCGATGCGCGGTGCTGCCGGGCCCTTCCCGAGGGACGCTCTTCTCTGGAATCGAGATTTCTCTTTGCAGCCTGACAGGTCGCTGCTACAGCTACAGACTGATTTTTAATACTTTAGATTTCTCAATGCAAAAACTTATTTTTTTAAATTATTTTCATAGGGGAGGGTGACATAAATGTTAGTGCCTCCCGTTACTCGATATTTAATTATGAAAGCATCCGCTGGAAAAACAGTATGAGCCTGGTGTAATCAGCACGGGAGCAGACTCGCTAATCTTTTCATTTGGTCTAGACTTCAAGGATGCTTTGTGTGGGTCTGGCTGTGCCGTGATAATCTAAGACCTTCTGGACTGGAAGTTTTGGGAGTCTTTATGAAGGGAAAAACTCCTACATAACCCCCTTCGGTTTGCGTATTCCTCTTTCGGCTGATAAATGCCTGTTTGATGAGTTCATGGAAAAGGTATTTGGATGAACCTGACCGTGGAGGCAGCTCGGCTCTCCGGTAAGGCCTTGATGTCTGCGAGGGCGGCAAGCCCCTGTGTGCTCCCAGCCAAAACATGGAGCTGGTGGGGCTTCTGCTGGTGCTTTGAACTCTGATAGTTCGGGTTAAGCATCGCTTCCATTTGCCCTGTTACTTTGGAAAAGATATTTTTTAATTAGTTGCATTCTTAAAGAGATCCCTGCTCCCTGACATACGTTCAGAAGTGAAGAGCACATTTCCTTCTGCTTTTCTCCCCCTCTCTATGATTAAATTGCAATAATCCTCGTTATCTGTTTTTAAACAGTTGAAAGATTATAAACAAACGCTGGAATAATTGCTAGCGGTCTGTTTTCTCAGACCTATCCCCATATGTATTTTTTGTGCTCTTTTAGTCTGTGACAGGGTTTCTGTTGGTACCGACTTTAATTAAGGAGCGGGTGGGAGGGAGGCAGCAGGGAGAGGGAGGGAATTCCCTTCACCTGGAAGATGCTTTGGGAAAGTCGTTCTGGGTCAAAACAAAGAAATCCTGTGTCTCAGCAGTGGCCAAAACCGAATGCCTGAGGAGGAGTATAAGAGTCTAAATGAGGTCTTGGATTTTTGATGAGGTTTTTTGTTCTTTGCATGGAAAAAAAAAAAAAGATTTTATCTGCCCTGGAAAGACTCCAGTACTGCCTAAACACAGTCACCGTCCCGTCTGGCGCGGCGCTGGGACGCGCTGGTGCGGATCGCCCGTCGGGAAGTGGGGATGACTTGCTGCTCGGGCAGACGGAGCAGCCTCGCAGCAACTTGTCCTCGCTGGGGCCAAGCCGGCTGAGCTCCGGCCCCACGCTCGCCCTGGCAGGTTGAGTCTGAGGTCCCTTGCGATACCCGCAGCCACCTCTCAGACAGGCAGCCAGGGGAGTAAGAAAATGGAAACGGAGGGGGTGAAGCACAAGGATGCAAATAGAAGCCCTGGCTGGGGCTGCAGATCTTGCTGTGTGTGCTGGCTGATGGACTGCACAAAACCATGCAAGAAAGGAGTTTGGGAAGCGAGCAGCTGAGAGGGAAGTGCACGGCTGCTCCGGTGTCATAGCTGCTTGGACTTGCTCTGCTAGTGCCTTTGGTACCAGCACTCAGTGGTAGCAGCAGTGCCAGTGTTCAGGTAGTTTCCGAGAAGGCGAGAATACTTGTAGTAGACATCGCCAGCCTCCCAGACGCATTTCCCTTTTTTCTTCCCCCAAAATAATGTCTTTTCTAAAATGAAGTTTATACTTCTTATTTGCAGAAAGGCAAGGCAAGAGGATTTACAGTAACATAAAACAGAGGTTTTTTTTCCCACCTTCATCATATTTTACACTACTAAGCAGGAGAAACAGCTCTTTTAAATATGTCTGTAGTAAATTCCTTTGTTTTGTGAAGCAACGCTCTCTCTCCTTTGTGCGAGGCTGCAGTTGCTGAGAAAGGAGCGGTGCTGGCCAGCAGACTGCTCGACTAGGGCAAGATTTTTCCTCGCTTTGACTGCAGCGCTCTGGACTGAGATGAGAAGTGCCCTAAGGAAAGGCTCGGGGCTTGACCAGTTTTCCTCTGACTTCCCACTGTTTGCAGGCCATCGTGCCTCTTCTCTTTTAGCTTATCAGATCTTGGTGCCAGATTATCTCTCTGCCAGCTTTTAGAAGCTGGGCTTAGTTGTCAGCAGCTTGTCTGCTAATAGGCACAACTGTTCTCCATCAAGGCTGCATGAGCAAAGCATCTGGAAATGTGGAAATTCAGAGGAAATATCACTGGTTAAACCCAACAGAGAAAACCCGTGCAGATTTGGAGAATGAACTGCCAAACTATAAATATTTATATAGTGAATGCATATGCTTGTGTGGAAATGAAGTGCTTGTAAGCCATATGAGCAATCCTCCAAACCTGTTTTGTGTATGTTTTAGTGGAGAAAATAGATCTTAAACCTTTATTTGTACGGGTGGATGTTTAGACAGAAATTGCCAAGGTGCATAAAGGAGTTTGATGCCCAGCTGCGTTTCCCTGCAACGAGACACTTGCATTCAGAGTTTCTTTTATCTGATTGCTGTTACTTTGTTCTTTCTTTTTTTCTTGCTGGGAGCACAATTTGATATATTTTGTGCTTATGTCATTTTGGCAGCCGTGAACAGATGATTGCTTTGCAAAACCGGATTTTTTTCTGATTTTTATATAGTGAAACTGAGAGTTATACCTGAACTTTCCACTGCTCAGTTTAAACAAGTGCTAAAGTGCAGATCTAAGCAAAAAATGGCATTTACTAAATAGCACAATTCTGCAGATTATTTTCACGACGTGTTTAAATGACTTGTAAAATGTAATTAGATTGTATTCGGATTTTAATGCTCCTATTACATGGATTAAATAAGTAGGTGGGCTGAGCGAAAGCTTCTGCAGCACAGCTCTTGGGAAGATGCCTGTGCCCGGCCGTTCAGAATGCTCCCTGGCTGTTTCCATATCTGCCCTTTTGTGTTCAGTGCAACATGCAGACATTGTAACCATGTGCTTTCTCAGTTTTATTTCATGCTTCCTCTATAAATCTTAGTTCACAAGAAGCATTACTAAATGTTGCAATTCATTTCACCGCTTCATATTTAATGATTATCATGTAAGTGCATCTTGGGACTTGTCTACACAGGAACTGCAGTGTAATTAAATCGAGGTATACATTTAAGGACCTGCCTACCTAGGGAAATTCATTTGAATTTTAGTAGGATGTGAATTTTAAAGCTTTTTTTTTTTTTTTTTTCTCGGGAAGTTTTTTTTGGGTTCTTTTATTTTGGAGTAAGAACTTTGTGTTGTAAACTTGTTTCTGAATAGCAAAGTTGGTGTTTCACAGATACATATACTTTCTTCACTGAAGAATTTTGAATCTGGTCCAAAAGTAGCTCGTTCAACAGATACATATATTTTTTGTCATAGAAATACTACAGTGTCCATTTTCATTCCAGTTTGTAGTGATTTTATTTTACTGTATTTTAAATTCTGAGAGTTTCCATGAGGGACTCTTTTGATTTTACAGTCCTCTCTTGAGAAGACCTGATAAGTTTCTGTCTTTTAATTTTTACGCTTGCACACAGGTACTATGGGGCGGATGGCATCATAAATTACCCTTGGGCTCTGAGGCAAGCAAATTAAATTCTTTGGTTTATCTTTTGTTTGCCAGCAATGGAAGCCTGCTCGGAATAGCGGAACCTTGATGCTGGACTTCTGATCATTTGTCTTCTCCCACACATATTCCTACTTTCCTGAATAAAGACATTCAGGTTTTGGTCCCCCACTGGACACCGTGATGCACTTCATCCTCGCAGAAAGACACCTCAAGTTCCTGGGTTTAGTTCCACGGAAAATAAAACCAGTGCCAGAAGAGTCCACAAAGCAGAGCCTGGCTTTAACCCCTCATACGGCGACCCCCAGTCAGCCAGCCCTCCTGTTCAATCCTGGTGACTTTTTTTTTCCTCGTTGTGGCTTAATAAAGCACCGGGTCTGCCTGTCCAGCTTTAGTGAGACCCTGGGGCACTGGCACCTTGCCTCGTGTGCAGCTCAGCTCGGTCCAGGCTTCCTGCCCCTCAGGCCGGTGCAGGCCACAGAGGGTCCCCACCGAGCAGGGTCCCCACCGAAAGCAGGGCCACCGAGGGGCAGGGCTGCTTTCCTTTTTCCGTAGGCGCTCAGGAAACATCATATCGGACTAACCCTTCGCAAACACACGTGACATTTGAGGCACCTGGCAGACCGATCTGCCAAGAGTGGCATTTGCATGTCAATATTAAAAAGACGCTGCAAGTTCAGGGCTGGTTTGAGGCGATATCCACAGCGTGGGCCGCAGGAGCCTGGCTGAGGCCTCCTGTCACTCGGGCCGGCCACCAGCTCCCCTCTGGCAGCCACTTTGTAGGAGCACCGTGCAGGTCGTGCAGCCCCAGGGCACCGACGAGGGCTCACACCAGCTCCGGGGGTGCTGCACAGGGTGCGGGCCTGCTGCTGGAGCGGGGCACTGGGCAGCAAGGAGCCACACTCAGGTCAAAGGAGACAAAGAATGTCCCAGGGTTTGCGTGGAAACTGGTTTATTCCCCCACATTGATGCTTGTATGCCATTACACTCATTATTGTTCCCTCGTATTAAGTGTCCCTACTGAAATAGAGAGAATCCCACTATCTCAGCTGTATCTTTGATCCCCTTTTGCCAAAATTCTCCTGTTGCCACAAGCCAGGACTAAAACTGTTGTTGTTTAAGTTCCTTAAGCATTTGAAAGGATCGCCGTCGTAAAAAAAATAAATTTCGGAAAGCGAATAGGTCATAATACCTTCAAAATGGGGGGAAGTAATGCTAATTTGGTGTCTTAATTGGTTTCCAAGCTTAAATTAATAGTGTGTGGAATCCCTCTTAGTAACATGACTCAGAACTATTTATTTTTCAACTCCTCTTTTAACTCTAGCCGAGATTGATGGGCGTGTTATCTTAGCGCTGGGGAGATGCAAGCAGTACTGGAATGACAAACATTTCTTGACAGCTTTAGAAAGATGGATGATGTGATGCCCCTGCAACAGGTTTGGCTGTTTGTGCTTTCTGATGGGTCCTTGGAAGCCTGTCGCTTCACTTTCTTCTTAATGAAGGGGAAGAAAAGGTGAGACCTGTTTATTAGTCCAGGATGTCTTTGTAACTTGAATTCTTGGTGTAGATGTTTGTCATCCAGCTCTTAACAGAAGACCATAATGATGGCCACCCTCATTTAAAGGTCCCAGTTTGTTTGTGGTGCTTTGTAAAAAGAAATAAAGTACTGGATTTTACCTGCAAAGCTGGAGCTAATTGGTTAAATATATATTGTATACGTGTTATTTTACTGGACTTAGTTACCATATTTGGCGGGTCTACATCTTCTACTTGGTATTTGGAAGATAGAGTCCTTACCAAAACTTATTTACTATCGGAAAGATCCTTAGGCTTGAACAGAAATTTTTCATATATTTTGGTGAGCAACTCTTCTGTGTCTTTTGATCAGCAGAGCTGTGATGGCTTCACAAAGCACAGAATGCCTTTAAACTGCCCCGCATAGCCTGCCACGCCGCGTGTGCACCTTGCTTTTCTGGGTAGGCTTTCACAGACATCTTCCATGCAGTCTGATGACCCTTGGCTGAATCCTGCTGTTCACCAAAGTGTATCATCTATCTTTAGCTGTAGACTTTTTGGAAGTTTTGCATTTTACTGAGTTCTTCAGCAGAGATACAGCTTTCCTTTGTGGTCTGTGAAGTTGGTAGGAAAAAAAATATGTATTATAAGGATATTGAGAGCACAGGTACTTTCTGTTCTGATGGGAGAGAGGATGCTTTGTTGTTTTTTTTTTAATTTGCTTTATTGCCAAGCTATTTGAAAAAATAAAACCAACATCATACAAATGAAGTTAGTGTGGCACTCATCAAGGTGCCTTTGATGCTGTCTTTCAACATTTACAGCTCAGCAGAACAGAAGAAAGTAGATGCCTTTTGGAACCAAGTTCTCTTCCCAGATAAATGTAACTCATGAAATCCCCTGCAGATATTTCTTGCTCTTTTTATTCAGACATCTGAACAACAGAAAAAGTTGTTGTATTTATTTTACTTTTTGGTGAAGGATACACTTTATCTCCAGTAGACTCAGTAGATTCCCTAAATATGCTATATGCAAGAACGTGATTTAAAACTCTTCCTGCTATCAACTCTTCAGTACTTTAAAGCAATAAATCTTGAGGAATGATTGTATGAATATTAAGAGGTCTGAGCTGCTGTGAGTCCAGCAGATCAGTTTTGCAACAGTTGGGCAAAGTTATCATGCTGTTTTTCTGAGGCATGTTAGTAAATGTTAATGCCATTTTACACCCTTGTTCACACTTAGAATCTTGTTCCCAGATTTTGTTCCTTGTTTTTTGGTGTGGGATTTTAATTTAATTTATTTTTTTTTACTGTTGGCGAGCTTCCGAGGTATTTTTTCCTAAAGGAGCTGAAGACTGCTTTTGTCAAATACAGACAAACCAAAGTAAATTATTTTTTCTCATATCCCAGTGACTTGAATTAAAAAAAAAATAAAAATAAAAATAAAAATTAATTTTATATTTCCAAAACTAAAAGGTGTTTTGAGTAAGTAAGCCATGTGTATGCAAATAAATGTATAACCTTGCTATGGCCAAAAGTAGGCAAACCTGCTGCAGTGCTACTTTTATCTGTATTGTAAGAAAAAAAGCACTGCTAACAGGCTGTGCCAGACACAAGCAGTTAAAATGAACACATTTACATGTGATATAAGAGAGCAGTTTATGGATTAATATTCGGATGCCTGGCAGGAAGCACATTGTGGTGGATTAGTATTCTTACCATCGGAGTGACAAATTATAAAAAGCTGATTAAAATGACCTGGATCCTGGACACATGGGTAGGAGCCCGGGGCTGTGTGGAAGTGATTTAAATCTCACCTTTACACTTCCTTGCTCTAATCTCCTGGGCAAGAACAGAGCAGCAGCAAGGCTGCTTTATTTTATAGCTCTCTCTAGTAGCCACGAGGGACTGAAAGCAGCTGATACTGATATTGTGGAGGGCTGACTCGTTACCTGTCCCTTTTACAACTGCCCTGGCCAAAGCTGGGAGATCAGGATCCCTGTGTGGTTGGTTACTACAGAGAAATAAAGGCTTTGCGTCTCGGTCAGGCGTTAGGTAAGCTGCTGCCTCTGTTTGCTCTCAGTTGTCATCTGGAGGAGACTTGTGCCTCCCAGTTGACTCTGGGTCTCCTGCTTGACTTAACAGTTGCACTGGGGAGCAGAAATACTTCCCCAAGAGTTCCTGAGTAACAACTTTATTCCACCACAGGAATTTGTCTAAGCCATCTTCAGTATCGGATTTTATCTGAAGTATTGCTCAAAGCAGCTGCACTGTGTCCAGAGGACCTGGCCTCATGTATTTTAGGACATCCAGTAACTTAAACCAGATACTGACCTTGTGCAATTCCTATCTTCAGCAAAGAGATTGTGATTTGAAGTTTTGTTTGTTTTTTAAATTATACGTTGCAGTCGTGGCATGCTGGCGTCGTGACAAACATGATTTAATGCAAAGGAATCTCTTTGGCAGCATGGCACTGCAAAGTGCTTGAAGTCATTTTGGTAGGCACAAAGGTGGTGCTTTTCTTCAGCCCTAATAATTGTTCCTGAGATGTATAGGAATTAAATAGTTCTTAAAGAATGGAAAGTACGTGCTTCTGCATCAGACATCTAATTCATCATTTACAAACTTACACAGATCCTACGTGAATAGGTGGCTGAATGTGGGTGACCACAGTCCAGTTGTTGAATTTTGTATGTGTAGGTAAAGTTTTTCCTTACTATTCCAGAGAAACACAGTGGATGGAGCTGAACATTGCTTTATTGCCTTATCCCAAGAGTCTGCACAGCGAGAGCAGTTCAGCCCCTGGAGGCGAGAGCTGCTGCTGAGTCACTGCTTCTGCGCAGGTGCCCGCTCCCGGGGGTCCCCGATGGAGCCATGTCACAGCTTTAGCCCCAGCCTCTCCTGTGTTCTCACCCAGGGTGACCCTATAGAGTGAAATAGATCAAAAAATGATCCAGGGAAAAAAAAAAAAAAAAAAGGAAATCTGTTACTTCTGGCCAGATGAGGTTATTTGGTGGGTTGGCACAAGGGAAGAGCACAGGGTGTTTGTCTCACCGGGGATCTCAGACCTGTGAAACACATTTATAGCAGTATTCTTTGCAAGGTGAAAAGGAGGAGTGACCAAGTCCATGCCCAAAAGGAAGGAAGGAATGGGAAAGCAGCACGTGCGGTGCTGGGAAATTGCTCCTCTTGGTTCGAAGAGGCCGAGGACGGTGATGGGCAAGTGACCGTGCAGCCCCCTCCCGCAAGCGGGACTGGGGCGAGGCTTGAAGCAGGGAGCGTTTGTTTGCGGACACGTTCATTGTGTGCTAAATACAAAGAACTTGTTGGTGGTAAATATTTAATAGTATTAGAAACCTTTGGCAGTGGACCAGAAACCAGTCTTTCTTCCCAGGGAAGTTATTTCTCCTGGGTGGATCGCAGCAGGTGAGCGTCTGGCTGCCGTACCCAGCTCGCCTTGCCCCCGAGGCTGTGGCTGACCTCGCGAACACGCTGTTTCGGTGGCCCATGCTGTCAGCAGTTCTCAGGATTGAGCAGCTTATAAAATAAGGGCCTGGCTTTATTTTTGTTATTTTTTGTTGTTGTTGTTGTTAGAAAATCTTCAAAGCGAAATATGATTTTAGTGGGAAGAACTGGGCTCCTCCGTGGTCCCCCAGGAGCACCAAAACAGGAGATTCCTTTTTTTTTTTTTTTCCTCCCATTCTCAAGTCTTGAACTTCTTGTGCATTGAGAACAATGAGATGGAACAAGCTTCACTTTTTGATGCATTGATGCTAGTAAATTTGATTCAAAGATGGAGTAGATAAATGACATTTGGTGCAAACACCCCATGAGAAGTTATTCATACAACTGAAGACCACGTGTAGTCTCAGTTATTTTCTGCTTCATCAGTGCCTTGCTTGGGCACACCATGCGTGCACAGAGCCTTGTGCTCCATCCTTGTTCCCGTAGCCCAGGTGGAGCCCCAGGCGCATCCCACCTGCGGTGGCAGCAGCCCCTTGAGCCACACTTCATCAGCCACGGGCGTCGTGCTTTCGGACACGTCTGTCATCCCCACGGGACCTGCAGACAGAGCAGCAGTAATGAGGCATGCTGGTGTTTGTCCCTCCTGAGTGTTATCACAGTTGCATGCTTTTCAAGCTCCTTGTAGCGGTGCTTGTGGTATCCCCAGAGGAAATTGTTTGGCAAAAACGTTGATGAAGAGGCCGGCAAGCCGCAAGACTCTGATGAGTGCTTGTGTTGTTGGTCAGACCCACGAATGGGGTTTGGATGAGCTGACAGCAGACAGAGCAGGCACACCTCCCTGCTGGCACTGCCTTGTTTCAAGAAGCCAGGTGAAGGACGGCACGGAGGTTTCGGAGGTTTCAGCTGCCCAAGTACTCGCTGTCTCTCTTCTGGAAGCAGTTTGGGTGTGCTGGGGATTCGTTTGGTTTTGGAGTTGAGTGGCTGGGGCGGTGGGAACAGGAGGATGTCACTGCATCAAAAGGGACCTGGGGGGCAGCAAAACTAGTCCCTGGTGTGCCATGGGGCCTGGGGACACTTCCCAGGAGGTGTACCTGGTGTTTAAGTACAACAGAACCTAACAGGTGTCTTGGGCTGGGGGGCAGTGGATGTCTGAGCATCCTTACACAGTCACACGCCTGGAAGTGGCCGGGGAGATAGCAGCATGTCATCTCTCGAGTGCCTAAAAGGCAAGCCTGTGAGGCATGTCGTTAACCTTACGGGACAAATAAGTGCTAATCGAAGTCTGTAGGTCTGTGCACACTCAGCCCTGAAAATGTGTTTCTGAAGTGACAGATCTCAACATTTTCTTTGCAGTTACCTCCTGTCCTCTTCCCTGTACGCAACAATGGGCTTATAAACACTGGCTAGCATGAGGAATGCGTCTAAAAAAAAAATCAAGCTGTAGCAGCTGCTTTACCTAGCAGCCTTCCTTGGGTTCGCTGGGAAATGACAGTTTGGAGGTTAGCTGCCCTTCTCTGTCTGTTGGTAACATTGTTCAGGCTTGCATCAATCTCATTTTTAATTAGAATCCTCTTTGAAATGGAAAATATTAAAGCAGATCTATAGCTAGACTGGAAACTGCAGAGCCAGAGGGTTTTCAGATACTGCTTTAAAAAAAAAAAAAAAAAAAGAGAGAGAAAAAAAAAGCCATTTCTAATCCTTAAAATATTTGCCTTGCTTTATTTTCATATCTTGAAGACAAACAGGTGCTGTGTGCCCTTTATGATTCTCAAATATACAATCTCCAAGCCAGCAATCTCTAAAGCCTTCCCTTGTTTGTACAATTAGGGTGGGATTTTCAGAATCACTCAGTATTGGTCTGTCTGTGCTCTCATTGAAGTCCAACTGCCACTGACTTCAGTGAGAATAGTGTTAGATCAGTACATGAGTGCTTTTGAAAATCCTTCCCTTCGTTTTTTTTAGACACATCTGTGTACAATTGAATAAAAAGACCTTTGTAATATACTTTAATTATTCTTTGTTGTTTTCATATAAAAGTGATTGAAAGGAAACCAGAAGAAAACCTATAGTAATAATCTTGACTTTGATCTTATTTACCATAAATTATATGTTAGGTTTTTCTTTCCCTTTTATGTAATTATATGTTACTTTATCACAATATAAGATAAATCACTGGAAATATGCGGAGTAGAAATAACCAGATGCTGTGGAGGGGAAGAGACCTCAAAGGAGGAACTGGAACCTTGGGAGTCCAATGCGTTCCCAGCGCTTATTGTAGCAACTGTTCCCTGAGCATGAGAAATGCTGCAGACCTTACAGGAAAGGGCTGGTGCTCAACCTGCTGAATTCAGAGGCGGCGTGGTTGGTGGAGGATCAGCTCCCTCGATGTCCCCCTCGCAGGAGAGCTCCGGGTGCTGTCCAGGTGCCCGGCCTCAGCTCTGCCACCCCACACTCCACCTGGTTCTACTCCACCCATGCTTCCCCGATCCCTGTGCCTTTTTAGGTTCCAGTGTGCATTTCAATGGCATTTCTGGTTAGCTATTTGCTCCTTGGTGATACCAAGCAACCCCAAAGAGGACTGAGCTTACTCTAGCCCAGGGAAGTCACAGGACGCCAGAAGCATCCCATGCAGCAAGACGAGTGCGCACAGGGCACAGCCCAGCGTCACCCCAGCTGCAGACATTTGGTGACGCAGGGAGTCTCCTTGTACTTGTTGTTATTTGCTGTTTGTTACAAATGTTGGCTTGGGTCTGGAGCAAGAGATGACAGCTGAGGAGAGGCTTTGCTGCCACCCATCCGCATGGCTCGGTCTCACCCCATGGTGCAGCGCAGGGTGCGGGGGGGTTTGGGGACCGCAGCACTGCAGAGCTGGAGGTGCAGGTCCCTTGGCAATAGCCCCACATTGTCTGGCCCTCATCTGTGCCACCAGCTCACATGAACTGCCCTTGGCTCCTCTTGTGGGCTTGGGAGAGAAAGAAATCCACCCCGAGGGCAGCACTGCTCCTGAAGCACCGTGGGCTGTTCAGCTTTTCTTCCTCTGTGTTAAATATACAGGGAGCCAAGGGCAAAACACGTCTCACCTCGGCGCCTTAGTTAAGTCTCCAACGTTAAGTAGGATGACTCGAAGCCCACCTGCTCTCACTGAAACTTGATCTGCTGTGTTTTAATTGCAATTTATCCGTAAGTTGCTTGCACTTGGTTAATGCTGTAGGTCTGGGGTGAGGCGCTGGGAATGGCATGTCATTTCGACTCCTTGGGATCAGGCTGAAGTTCTTGTGCTCCTTGTGAGCACAGAGGAGCTTATCTGGGGGTGTCCCAGTGGGTGAGAGGACCGTGGCCGGGGTGGGAGGCCGGGGTGACACCTCAGCAGTGGGGCTGCTGCCCAGGAGCTCGCCGGAACCTGCTCGGGCACGGGGCTGGTTTTGCAGCGGGAAGGTCTCCGGGTTGCCTCCAATTAAATTGTCTTTTAATAGCTGCATCGTTGGACCTGTGGGATTATCAGTTCTGATGTAAATATGTGTTTAGCATTAGAGCAAAATGTTATGTCAATACACGGCAGAGCTGTGCCCACCTCAGCGGCTGCTGTTTCCACCACGTGTCCCAGATGAGAGCAGGCCCTGGACGGGGGCCAGGCTGGGCCTGGCTGTGCTCTAAATCCAGCGCGGTGTATGAACAAGGTTTCCTAGCCTCTGCGTGGGCGATCCGTTTGAGAAACTGTGTGACACGTTGTTCCTCTTAACGTGCTCTATTTACGTTTGCGTGTTAACAGGAATCAAGGTATTGAATTGTCATAATTCAGCGGCTGAAATCGTTCCCGCAGGGACGACCGCAGAGGCAAACAGCTCGTGCTCAGGGCTTTCCATCCCCTCAAGCGGGCCTAATTAACCGCGAGCAGTCAGGCCGCTCTGTCTGAGAGCTCAGTAGGTGCTGTCTGTCTGTAACTACAAATCAGCTCCTCGGTAGTGATACGGAAAAAGTGAGCGGGCATCCCGTGCAGGTAGAGGGTAAGTGCCACCCTGCCAGTGCCAGCGGAGCGTGACGCCGCGTTACGGCGACGTTGTGTGAGGCCTGGCTTCGCCTGGATGCCGGCATTAACGCCAGGCCCTCAGCCAGCGCCAGCCAGCGCTGGGCTGCTAGGCCAGGAGTCAGCTTGAAGAAACGAGGCAATCCGTAACGTTTCTCTGGGAAACAAAGAGGAAACCAATATGAAGCAGCTCAGGAAAGCAGAAACACGACTGTAAATAACTGTAAGCAGTAATGTGACAGCTAATCTAAGATTTGTTACATGTTTAAGATATAATTACTGTATATTAACTAGATGAGAGCTACACAAGGAGTCTGATGAGTCTGCCAGAGAAATAAACCACAAAGTACTAGCTGGCCTGATTTATTTTTTTCTGACATCGTGTTTTAAATTTTCGTGCGTACTGATTAAAATTTAGGTTAGGGTCTTGAAAGCCGTTGCCAAGTTTTGTCACTCAGGGATTTCAGATGCTGTAGATTTAACCCTCTGTCTGTCCTTTTGGTCGCTACCCTCCCAAATACCTGGGGAAGAAAATATTCTGCCTCGTCTGGCTGGACGGAGGCATTCCTGGAGAAATAGTCTCATGAGAGCTTCTGAAATATTTATTTATCCAGGATTCATCTCCCTGAATTTACTGTTTGCTAAAGCAGGCAGGACTGTGTTGGCCTGGCCTCAGATAGTATGTTTGAGTTCACTCTTTCATTCCTATGGAATGATATTTGAGATGCACATTTTTTTCATTTTTCTAGAATATCAGGGGGAAATAATTTCAAGTGGAAGGAGAATTTTGTTGAACATCTGGGAACAAAATGTAAAAAGTTTGACAAATGGCATCTTACTGACATGTAATTGCAACTCGCTTAGTGAAAGAATCTGGGGTATTGCAAATAAAAGGATTTTTCTTAACTCTAGTTCAATCAGATATGTAATTTCTTGCATGCAGTTGACAGCAATAGATTATTCAGATTGTCACTTAGATTTAGAAGAGCAAAGAAGACCTAAGCCAGGCAGTAATCTTAATTTTAGAAGCAGCCACGTTACACAGTACAGCAGAGACTGGCATTTTTGGACTACTTAACTTACCAGAGAAGTTTCTTGTTCAAAAGAAGGTCTGTTCAGGGGTTAACTGCTATGCCAAATACATGGAAATACGTCATACGCTGATTATGGTACTGTCAGGTTATACCGATTGCCTAATTCCAATTCTCTCAACAGTGTTGAGCATCCAACTGTTCTTCATTTCAGCCCTGTTACATTTGAGAAGCACTGAGTTTAAAATGCACGCATTATTTTGATTTTATCCATCGCACCGGGAATACCTTTAGCTGAGAGTATTTAAGAGCCAGAATCTCCTCACAAGCACAAGTTTAAACTGGACAAAAGCTCTGGGAAGTTGGATTTTGCAAATACACGTAAAGGGAAGACCGGGCCTTTAAGACAAACCCAAACTGCACGTAGCCCAAAATATTTTCAGGAGAAGAGAAAGAGAAGACTTCAGCTCTATAGAATTTTCCCTTGTATTGCTCTACCAGTCGGATGTCAAATGACATTTTTTCTTCATTTAATATAATTGTCTCTGAAATGTAACAGTGAAACAACCCATTAGCAAAATGCTGAGCTGTCAGAAACAATCACTGGTCTCACATCCAAGCAGAGTGCTTTCTCTTCCCGGAAAGTACTTGTTGCCGCTGTGTACAGAGGCTCTTTGTGTGACACCCGGCGCTGGCACCCCAGCCTCGCACCAGCACCCAGTCCGTCTGCACCCAGTGGAGTGTGGTGCACACCCTCGGGACCTCTCAGTGCTTCTGGAGCAGCATCTCCAGACCCATCACAGAAGACGAGGCTTAGAAAACAGCCCTCTTCCTCCTTGAAGTCCTGTCCTCCTCCAGGTGGGCAGCCGCTTTCTGGGGAGGCCACTTTGTAAGGGCGCCCAGCAAGTGCAGGATTCCTCCTGTGCTGGCTCTGGCAGCTTTCAGACCCGTCACGGACACGCTGAGGACGTGAGCATGCAGCAGGGCCTTCAGCAGCAGTCTCTAATTCACCATGGCCAGCTGCTAGAGGGGGATGAGGCCACCGCTTTTTGGGGGGGCTGGCAGAGCGGGGTTCAGGGTACCCTGCTGCTGCCCAGCCCTTGTCTCCTCTTCCCTCAGCCTCATTCTTTCCCACATTTGGGCTGTTTCATCAGTATCACAGAACGCAGAGGTGATGCCCACTGCCAAACTTTGTGTTTTTAGAGCGTATTGTTGGCAAGTCTTGTTTAAACAGAAAAAAATGTAGCACGTGGGCTCGAGCACGTCTGTGCTCTCTCACTCATACACAGGCAGGATTTCTTCCAACCTCGATCTTGGGGATGGCCAAAACTGCCAGGAAGGTAATTCTGCCTGGGCCTTCCGCTTACAAACGCTTCACCTCGAGGGGAGAATGCTGTGGGCATTGGGCGGGATGATCCAAGGGTGTCTGCTCCCCGCTGTGCTTGCAGTACTTAGGAGCAACAGCAGAGGTTCCCAAATTGTTATGCACTAATTACTTGAAAGCAATTAGTGGGAAAGGCAGGTGCTGTCCTCTCGGTGTGCCTGTGTGGGAAGTTTCCCCGATGGGCTCCGCTCTGGTCCCTGCTGCCCTCGCAGAGTGGTCAGCATGTGGAAGAGGCTGTGTGGATAAATGTATGAAATCTGTTGAATTTTGCAATGTACAGATTTTTAAAAAAATCCTCAGATATTTGTGGTTTTTGCACAGATTTCAATGATCATTTCCACTTTGCCCTGGGGAATGCATCCCCATTAAGTGCAAGCAATGTGGCACTGTCAGAGTGAGGAAGTTTGCTAATTTTGACTTTTGTTGTGTAAAAGGATGCATCAGCTTGATAAAATAGATCTTATCATGTAGTCATCTTAAATCTGTCTGCAGTTTGACTACTCAACTTATTGTCAATCTGGTTGTTTGACATGACGATTTGTTATGCTACTTGTCCTACGTATTTGCTATAATTGAGATCCTACCCCAAAACCTCAGACATAACGTCAGTAGAAAATATTCTTTCTACAAATACGCATTACTCTGCCTCTAAATAAGTTTTGGTGAATCTCTGACTATGGTGGTTGGGGGTTTTCTGTTTGTTTGTTTTTTTTTTTTGTTTTTTTTTTCATTTTTACTATTGTTTTGTGCACGTAAAATGGAACGGCTTTACGCTTACTGCATGGAAAACTACGCTCAGCTTTTCCAGTGACATTCTTTAAAAAGCAGCTCATACAAAAGCCTGCAGGAATTTGTAGCGTGATGATAGTGCCGCCTGAATTTTCCCATAGGCAGTGTTTAAAGTCAAATTGGGTTGTGACATTAAATAACACCATATGGTGTGTTCATTCCCTGCTGCTAGAACTGGATGCTCAGCGCAGTTTCAGTAGCATTTTACAAGAGTTGATTGATTTTTGGGTGGGTTATAGGTTCTCAGAAGTTAGATCTTGAAAAAAAAATTATGGCATTTGTCTTTAAAATACCAGAAGCACAACATTTGTAAGGGCTGTTTGTATTAATATAAAACCGGGGGCAGAGGTATATGTGCATGTATGTCTATATATAATTGTTGTGTATAAAAGCTGCGTCAAAGCTGTCAAGAACAGAGCTTGGAATCAGGCTCTGCTTCAAATGATTAACTTTTGGGGACTTGTGCAAACTATTTTTGTCCTCCAGGTGATTTTCTTTCTAAGGGGATGCCAAAAGTATTAATGCAGACTTATCAAAGTTCAGTAAAAGGAGATTGCCATTTCAGTTGTATTTCTGAACCTTCAAACCTAGAGATGAAAGCACCTGCAGATGCAGCCAGCACATTCCACGCATGGCATGATTTCCGGCATCCTTTCATTTCGGTTCTTCTTTTTTTTTTTTTTCTTACAGTTCTTTGAGGTTCCGTTTGACTCGAATATGAACAGGACAAAAAACAGACCACTGGTGCGAGGACAGATCAGGTAAGGCTGAGCACACCTGCTCCAGCTAATGAGAAATGGTCTTACGTTGCTTTTATCTGTCTCCAAGCGTCTCTCTTTCTTCAGATGAGGAAAAATAGCAATTTACAGACAAAAGTCTAAGAAAGAAATGCATCTCTCTGTTCTTTGATATTTTTTCATGTTTATAACTTTCATGTGAGGAGTTTGGGTAATCAGCTGTCCTCTAAAATACCGAAATCCTTAAGAAAGCAAAATTTCCATGCCTTTGTGGATTTCTGCCTGTGTGACACGACTACATGGGCAGCGTGGCAGCACACCGTTATGTTCCCTTGAAGGTTTGTATTAGTTTGTAACAACAAATCTTCAAAATCCCCCATCTTGGAACAAACACAAGATTGTGTCTTATTTTTAGCATTCACATTTATCTGCTGGATCACATGCATTCATTTGAATCTCCTGGGAGAGGTATTTGGAAATCATTTCCTGCACGGTTCTAGAAACTGTCCTGTAGAGGTGCTGCTAAAAATTACCTGTGTGGAAAATCTTTTTGTTTTAGTGGTTTTGCAAGGCACCATGTTGTTTTAGCCTTTTCTATGTGTTTAGCATAAAGCTGAAATGAAAACTCAAAATGGTGGCATCTTCAGAAAGTCTTGTAAAAGTTGGTCGTCCTTTAGGTTCTCGTCATCTATCCTGAAATCCTAAAAGAGTCCTGTATTAGCACAGGGATTCCCTTAAAAAAATCCATCAGTCACTCTGTTTTCTGGATTATGTACCAGTTCAGTTTCTCAAAGGCCGTTTTCCAGCTAAAAAAGCGAAGTGAAAAAGAACATCAACAAAAACTGTAACTTATTTGCAAACTAAAACTGAAGGCCCAATTCATAAATGATTCAACAAACAATTTTAGTATTGCGTTTCCATGATTTGTGCCAAGGATTATTTATAACAAAATTCTGTTTTCCCTTAGGCTTCTGCGAACAGTTGGTCCTATTTATTTCTGTGTTTTATCCATCACCTTTGGAGGACTGAAAAAAATGTGATGGATGAAATTACAAGAAAATTGAGACAAAATAGTAAAGTGAACCTTGAGGGTAAATTTGCTCTCATTGTAAATAGTTAGAGGGCTTCAATAAACTTGTTCTGATTTGTTCTCAAAGATGGTGCTAATTACAGATTCCTGAGTTGAGTTAATTTTATTTAAAAATGTGTTTTAGGGACCACTGCAGAAAGGACATCTGTTGTGCATGCAGTAAGCCCGCCTGAGTTGTGCAGCTCAGGGGCTCTGCGCTTCTGCTCTCCTTGTATGTGGACCTTCAGCAAGAGAAGCACTGGCTTGCTCCCTTCAAGCCAGCTAGGAAGAAAGATGATAAGGAGAGCTCTCTCCCTCTTTCCCTCTTCCTTTCTTATATAGTTGTCTAGCACTGCTTGCAGTGATTCTGCTAGGAGACTTCCTGACAACTTCTGATTTAGAGGAAACAATTAGTTTTAGGAGTTCTCAGTGTCCTTAAATGAACCAACTGCATCCCAGATTGGCAACACCATCCTAGCAGATTTTCTTACTCTTTTCCCCCTTTTCATATTTGCTTTCACCACAAAATGGCAGTGTTGGGGACTTCATGTAATCACTCGTCAATCTATCTACCTGACTGTCAACAGCTAATTTAAAGTTCTTTAAAGTGTCACTTACCTTGAATAATGCTGACCTAATTCCCTGGAGGCTTTTGAACACACAGACCATGACTGGGGTTATTTCTTCTGCGGTGTGCCAGAGGAGAATAATCCGGTGCAAATGATCTAACCTTGTTGTTTTTTGCCACATATTCCCTGGTGTTCTTTAAACTCATTTGTTCTGGCTGATTAAATAAAACCCTTAAATGTTAATGCTATAATAAGTCAAAAACAGACTGGACAGAGATGGATAAATTGTAGGTAAACTGGTATCTCAGCTCTGGGAAAGAATCCGGAGAGCTTGGGGTATATACAGTGCTCTCGGCCAAAAAACGTGTCTCACAATTGAGTTTTGACATTTTCTTCTCTTCAGCTGCTTCATATCCTGAGATGTTGGGTGCTTTTTAAACTCTGATGTAACATCTGTGATATGCAGTGCATCGTTTTGCAATCGACCTTCTTTGTCACTGCTCATAAACAGATCACGATTTCCTTAATTTTTTATTCTTCCTTTCCTTTTGATTTATTCACCCCAGTTAGTTTGCACAGGTCTTGTTAGAGAACCAGGACAGTATGGGTAGCAGGATGATACCAGTTTTCTAAGGTCCAGTTGAGCTTGAGACCCCTTTTGAAGAGAAGGAAGTTATTCACACTGCACCTCCTTGGAAGGGCTTTCAGTGGCGGCTTTTTCAGTGGTGGGCTTTGAAGTGAACATCTGCCCACCAAGAAACTGCACAGAGACCAGGGACTTCCTTCACCAGGGCTGTTGCATCACAATTGCAACAACTCTTGTCACAACTGGTGACAAGTCTTAGATGCTTGGGACCTGGGCCAGAATCACACTGGTACGCCCCAGCGAGAGGTCCTGCGTGTCCCTGGGTCATCCAGGCCCTGGGTGAGCGCACGTCTTTCTTGCCAATAAGCTAACTTACGGGGTTGGCTCATCAGAAAGGTGAGGCTCTAGGAGGGATGTGTTGCGCTTTGTGGCCTCCATTTGCAGCCTCAGCAAAGTTTAGTTGGGTTTAGTTAGGTTTAAGAAAAGCTGTCCGTGTAACTGACCTGACTTGTAAAGGTTCTCCCCATCCCCCATTTATGACTTTAAAAGAGGGGAGATTGAGATTAGATATAAGGAAGAAATTCTTCACGCAGAGGGTGAGGCATTTGGGTGCTGTGGATGCCCCATCCCTGGAAGTGTTTACAGCCTGTGTATTTCTGTGATTCTGTCCTTTCTGTCTGAAGCCTTTGCTTTGAGAAAACAAAACAAAACAAACAGCCTTGGCAACACTTTTGTGCGCTCATTTTACCTGCGTTCATGTTCACAGGGCTTAAGGTCCCCACGACTGAGCCTTTTCTACAAAACGCTGCAATTTGCTTTGGCACCAGTGTACCTGAGTAGCTTTCAAGGAAACAGGGCTGCGCTGTGAGGTGTCTGTGTCACCAGAGCTGCTGAGGTTCAAGTGAGGACAGAGAGTGTCTGTTCACTCTTAAAAGGTATTTGCACAAGGCAGCTTTAGCCCGGCCATCACAGCAGGCAGCAGTGCCCTGTGAGCCAGGAGAGATGTGAAGTATCTTCAGAAGATCAGAGATCTTCTGCAAAGATCTCTGGCAGGATGCAGTTTGGGACAGTAATTGTTTTCCATCCTTTGTGAAGTCCTCCATATATTGTATTATCAGCTTCATGGCTGAAAGAGTTACCTAGAGGCTCAGAATGCCCCTGCTGTAAAATCCCCTGGCTCTGACACCAGGCAAACCGTACAGGCAGTGACACCGAAGGACTCTGCAGAGCTGGGGTCTCCTGTGCATAGGAAAAGAGCACGTATAGCTTTTTGCCTGCCCCAAACCCACTGCTGATGCCCCCAGGGAACCTTCTGACGCTCTTGCTAGATTTGTGACAAACAGCACCTGATGGTTCATTGACTGCTTGCTTTCCGACGTCCTATTTAATTTGTAAGGCTCTGAAAAAATTCCCCTTTGAGCAATGAGACGTAACCATCCTTATTCTCTCTTCAGAGAGTAATCAGAGACATCCTGTTGCAAAAATAACAAGAGTAGACCCAAACACAGCATGCCACTAAACACCATCCATCATTCCAGCCTGCCCACACGTCCTCCTCCCTCCTCTGACCCCTCGAGTCTTGTTTGGAAATACAAACAGCTTAAGATGTTCTTCATACTTCGGTTGCAGTGCTAAACTCATCAAGGCTATTTGTGTTTTGCATTACAACAACAGCTGATATTATTTTTCCTGCTATGAGTTGTTTTTATGTCATTGACGAGAAAAAATTGGTGTGCTCATGCTTCCCTAGATTTGACTGAAATGGCAGCAGCTTTTCCTGGTTTCCTGTTGGGTATGATTTATTCCCTCGCTTCTTAAAGTAATGGATTTAATTTTCCTGGAGATTAATTTAAATAAATCTCCAGTATTAGCTGCAGTAGCTGAGTGAGCTTAGCCTCTCGTGTGACAAGTGTCCTGCTCCATTATATTGCACAAGTGACAGTTTTGATTGCCCTTCCTCGTGGAGCTGCATACCCACTTGTTAAAAAGCGTCTGTTTTTATGAACTTACAGTGCTGCTGGATCTGCTGTGCTAAGCACTCATAAAAACTTAATAGTTGTACGAGAACAGTTTTCATCTTAAAAACAGAAAAAAAGTGGGAAATCACCGCATCAGTCATCAACCAGCATGCTCTAAATAGCTGACTAATTCACCACCGTGTAGACCCCCGTCAGTCCTGCCCCTGCAGTGTTTTGCAGCTCGCAGCTATTCTGGGGACCCAGTCCTACGGCCCTTGGTCGCAGCAGGCAGCATCAGAGGGTGGCAGAGGCTGGAGGGGACCGCGCAGAGCTGCGGTCCCATCGCCTGCTCCCAGCAGGGCCAGCTAGGAGGTCATGCCAGGTTACTCCGGGTTTTATCCGGTCTCGTCTAAAAAACCTTCAACATGTGACTAATACGCTCTGGAATTTAACGGTGCTCTCCTTATGCAAAATATTTTCGCTCCCCTTTTCCTTGTGCAATTAAGAAGTTTGAGTCTGTTCACTTGGCAGAACACAGATAATGCCTTGGATGCTTCAGAAGAAATAAGTCTTGGTTTTGTTTGGTAAATATCTTTTTTCCTGGAATCCCATTAACCTCCTCGGTGTTCTGTGTATGAGCTTCCTGGTTCTTATGGCCACTCTTAATTATTGCCATAATTAATGGAGACGTTAATACTTTTCCTACCTGTTGACGTTTCTGAGTGCAGTGTTGACTTTGGTCAGTTTAAACTCTAAGACAAACTCTTGAAGAATCCGCCCAAAAAGAGCTCTGAAGGCAGGAATATTTCCGACTGATGGCTTGTGTTTATGAGCTGTAGTCCCAGCTGCAAATACGAACCTTGAAGATTGGCTCTCTGATAGGAAATTGCAGCATGTCCGATTTCCCTTATTTACTCAGAATTCATTGAGACTCGGGTCTGGTTCTTTCTGGCGGGGTGGAAAGCGGAAGTTTTCTACTCAGTTGCTTGTAGCAGACCTGCTGCTGCTGTGCTGAGGAAGTGCACGTGCATTAAAAAGGGAAAAATCTCCTGTAATCACTGTTGATAACTCAGCGTAATTAGCTTGATTCTTTGCTTGCTAACACTAATGCAAATCAGGAACGTTTCTCCTGAAGTTGGTGGAGTTACACTGATGTAAGTGAGAGGAAATCCATGTCCTCAGCTTAGGGCTGAGACCCGCATTAAGCATTTAGCCAGCCCCGGGTTTTAAGCCAGCAGTTTAAAATCTCCCCAAGGGTTTCAGTACAACTTTGGTTCCATTTAAAGATCAGCCTCTACTTAGCTGATTGGTCTGCTCCCTTGGGTGGTCATTTCTGACAGGTTTCATTGTATTTAAGTTAAAACAAATAAAACAAAAACTCCATAAATCTACAGTTCAAGAATAATCATTTTTAAGAGATCAGATGCTCGTTCCCTGCAGGGAAACATTCCAATATTTTGTTTAGAAAATACCTCATTTTAAAGGGGCTGCCCTGAGATCTTTCTGAATGATAAAAATGTTTCTTTTTTCAGTGGGAGGCTTTCCTCTTGTTTAAACAGGGCACAATTCAAAGCAGACACCACCAGAGCAGCCTTTTCAAGCATTTTTTATCCCACTTGTATTCAACCTTTATTATTTGAAAACAAGTAAATGCATTCCAGCCCCACCACCACCCTCCTGGCTGCCTTTTTTTTTTTCACCCTGTTTTCTAGAAGCTGTCATTGACTGTATTTGGTAAACAAGAAATTAGAAAGGCAGCTTTATATTTTTGACATGTACAAGTACTTGTAAAAATGTAGTTGCCGTGTTTTGAGCAGCAGGGTATTTTTTTTTCCTGGCATGGCCACATCATGGAGAAGTAGGGGGAGAAACCTTGAGGCTAAAACATAGTTTAATGAGAATAAAACCCACATCAAAGGATGGACTAATGGAATGATATAATGCTTATTGTGTCACTTTCCCAAAGGGGATATGGATGACAGTACTTATATTTCAATTATCTATTCACTGCCTGCATAGGACGTTGATTAAATGGTTCTGAGGTATTAGGGTCTTTTTGTAGAATTCACAGAAAAGTGGTGATACTGCACATTATCCTCAGATCAGAATGTGTATTAGCAGAAAATTACACAGCTCTAACTACATCTATATTTTGTTTCTTAAGGCACTAAAAAGGGCTGTTCTAATAACTAACATAACATTCCTTTCAGTTGAAGCGAAGGCATCGCTCACGCTCCAGCTCGCGCCTTCAGCAGGCTCCTCCTGCCCCACCGTGATTCTGCGGCCGCTCAATGGAGACATTCCTTTGTAGGCAGCTCTGTTTGTTGGATATAAATCCTGCGGAAACGCTTGACCCCTCACGCCTTGCTGCTTTTCAGTTCAGCTGAGGGGCCTTTACCGCCAAATTATTTATCAGAATCCTTAATTGCACATGGGACAGTTGATAAATCGGCGTACATTGTGCATCGCCTCACGTTAGGAAACATCCCAGATGCTCATGTATAAACCAGGAGTCACGGTGCATTTGGCTAAATAGCTGCTCCATCTGCTCGTGGGGAGCACTGCAGAGAAGTGATACGGGCTCCTAATGGAGTTGTCTTATCCTCTCATGTCAGCTCCTCGCCGGGGGGTAGAGCCCCGTTAGCTGCAGGCAGCCAAACTATTGTACACTAATCCTCCAGTGTTGTGCCCGCTGTGGATGGGCCTTTTGGACGCTGGCTTTAGCCCTTGATTTTTATTCCTTTAACTGACTTGTGGTGAGTAGTTTTCTGTAGAGGTGATGTTAAAGAGAGATTTTTCTCCTGTGTTGCACAAACAAGCAAAAATGTAGTTTCAAGCCCAGGATCCTATCTCCAAGTCTTGCACAGTTTTCTCCTCGTGGCTGTCAAACATTTCAGGTTCATGTTTGTAAATTTTGGCTTAATGCAGTCAAAATCCCCCCACTTTGTTCCCTGTATTAGTATTGAACCTTATCTGGTTTAACCACAACAGCATCATTATTCACCGCGTGCCAAGTGTTGTAGGAAATGTCACTGCTCAACAAGTCCATTACGGAGCTGCCTCTGATTAGAAGCTGCTATGCCCTGAGATCTGTTTACAGTAAGTCATGTTAGAAGTGCATTTCTTTGTGTGAAGGACAGAGTTTATCATGTCTTATGCAGGTTATAATTTACGTTATCAGCTTTGCAAGGCAGATATAAGAAAGGTTTTTCTTACACTTTAATTAGCTGCGCTAACACGGGCGCTTGCTCTTCAGTCTTTATGTCTAGAAAAGCAGCATTCCTGAGGTTAAGATGTGCAGGGGAACTCTTTGATATGTTTTATTTGATATTTTTTCTGCTAGGGTCCTAGAATCACCGGAATATTATATTATAAATCACGCTGAAAAGGAGTGTGAGCCACAGAGACTTGTACTGCTGCCGGCGTGTGACAATATTCTGTTATATTCATGCACTCTGAGGGTATATGAGGTTTTTTTGTTTATTCTTCTGAACGTTTGTAAAATATAACTCCAGATGCTAACCATCGTAGACAACACACCGAAATAATAACGCAGGAATCCCAGAACGCAACTATTCTCATCCTCTTCTAGTCTGGGAAAGCAGCAGCTTTGCCGTGGTGCCTGCTGCGTGCCGGCTGTGGCAGCGCTCATCGCCGAGATGGTGTTTGTGGGCTGCCCTGCTCTAGGGTCAGTTTGCTTTTCGAGATGAGATTCTGGTTTTAATTCATTTTCCCCAAAGCATTACGTGTTCAGTTTTGCTGTAGGAAAGAGGAGAAAGGAAGGATCCGACGGTTTGGTTCCTGGTGGCCAACCCTGGAGCTGAGTCACGCTGCCCGTCCGTAATTCGTCCCTGCATTCTTGGAGTCGCTTTGTGGTCCTTTTCCTGGGCTCCTGGCAAATAGCAATGTAAGCCCTGGTTCCAGTACTCTCACAGGGAGGTACCCATGTCTTTTTCTGAGGGACCACAAAGGTATTTTTTGTTACTGTCCATTTTTTGTTACAGTACCATTGATCCTAGCAGAACTGATAGCCGTTGATCCTAACCAGCATAGGTTAAAAATGGGACGGTGACAACTTCAGCAGTTGTCAGTGACAAGTTCGGGCAGTTGCCAGAGGAGAACCATACCTAGATTATAACTAGCAAAGAAAGGGTAGCTTGGAAGGGCAAACACAGGCTTTGTTTTTGAACAAAGGAATTTCTGACTTAGAAGTTCTCCATGGTAGCAGTGGCCACCAGAACGTGTAGTGCTTGTGTTTCGGGTGGTACATGGCAAGTACTTAGGAGTGTGCTATAGTGTCTTAAAATGATCCAAGAACAGTGAGATATGCCTGCTTGCAGTGCTGGAGAGGGAACTGCAGACAGGCAGGCAGGATCACACCTGAACTGCACTTGGACAGGCTCATCTGCTCAGGTACTCTTCCAAAAAATGGTGTCTACAGCCTGGGTCCTCGTGCTGCAGACCGTTGCTTCTTGTCCTGCTGTCTCTGGATGCAGTGAATAACTTATTTCCTTCACTTTCATTGCTCCCAGGAATGTATTTAGAGTCTGTGATCCTGTACTTCACAATCAAGAATGGCTTGGCTAACTTTTTTTTTTGAAGTCTAGTTTGATAAATCCTCTAAAACTTCAGTTTTCCCTATCTTAACGAGATTGAGAACTGGCCTGAGACTTCTTTACTCGCTGCTTTCTGAGCGTTGGCTGAAGGCTCAGCAGAAGCATGTGTTAGGTTTAATCACTCTAAATCACAGAAAAATGTTTCTGGAGAGAACATATTATCCGTTCTGTTTGTCAGCTGGCCTCCGGTTCTTAAATGAAGAGAGAATTGAGATTTTGAAATAAAATGAATGGATCACTTAACTGCCATGTTGTAAGGTTAGGTTTGTTAGGTTAAAGCGGAGGATTTAGTTTAAATATTATGGGGCACATTTTTCAAATTTACTGTAGGTTTGTCTTGTAAGCACTTTAAAAAAATATTTACATTTTCATGGCTGTGGGGAAGCTGTGAATATTATTAGTCACCCTTTCACTCCTACCTAACAAAGACATACAACAAGGAGCGCGCTAACGCTCAGCAGGGTTGCTCGGGGTTGTTATGATTAGCATTCTGGTGTGTACAGCGAATGTAATGAGAGCATAAACATTTTGTAAGTATGGGTCCTCTTCGTTTTTAATTTCTTTTTAACCTCGAGTGAAATGATGGGGCCCAATTGAAGTTTCTGCTTAATAACAACGGGGAGCATAAAAAGTTTTATTTGTGTTTGAATGCGGTGTTAGCAAACTGCAAGTTTCCCCAGGGTTTGCTGGGCTATCTCATCCCAGTGCCCTGCTTGCCCTGGTCCCAGTCTTCCTACAGACATTTGAACCTCTGAGCAGCAAAGGACCGACCCTGGCATCACTTCCGTGAAGCTGTGCTGGTAAAGTGAGAGCAGGATGTGCTTAGGTAAAAGCTCCATACCAGGCGTGGGACTCCAGTTTCTCTTTCTGCAATTGAGCCGGAAACTCTTTTACCTCATCTCAGCATAAACGTAACATCGTTGCGGAAACTTCCAGCAAAATCAATTGAGCCAATTTTGATTTATGCAAGTGTAAAAAAGAGAGATGTGTCCCTTTCAAGATGAAATGATTCTTTTAAATTAGCCCTGTTTGTTTATGATAGTTTTAAAGTCCCTGGCTCAGGCAAGGGAGACAGAACATCTGCAGCTCAGATTCTTGAGGAGCGAGGGAAGCTAATTGCCTCCAATTTGGTTAAAATACAGTGTCAATTACTGCTTTAAACAACAGCGATGCACAGCCCTGACAGGGAGACTTGGGCTCCATGCATGGGTTGTTTCTTCATTGGGAGAGAAATGAATTGACACAGACACGGGCTATTTTATCCTGGTTTGTATTTATTTACACTAAGTAGACTTCTGAACGAGTATATTGGATAGCAAAGCCAGAGCGTGGTCGGCAATTTAGTGCCAGAGCTCCAGAAAGCAGCTCGCTGACAGCATCCAGCCAGCTCTATGAGTTTACCCAGCACTGAGCTCTGTGTATGCCAAGTTCTCGCTGTGTTGCTTTCCTTGGGATCTTCAGGGATCGCTCAGGGTTGAAATCCGCCTGGTCGCCCTGCTCTCGCTCGGATGCCCTGCAGAATGCCACCAGCTTGGTGCTGATGGGCCTGGCCTGACCCCTGGGACAAAGGACACCGTCCTCGTGCCTCCAGAAGGGGCAGCTCCTTTCAGAGGGATTTGCATTTTAAAGAGGTGCGTTGGAAATTAGGGCTGTAAGCTTCATCAGGAGAGGCAGTGCTGTAAGGGCAGGCTGAGCTCCTCATCTGAGAGTGCCTAAATGCTGCCCGCTATCCCAGCTCCTTAGGAGCGCTGTGCAAGTTCCGTACCTCCCCTCAATACATTGTTCCTTCCCAGCTCAGGGTTTGTGTTACAAGGCACTTTCCGAACTTTTCATATATATTTTTTATTTATATTTTATTTTACCTTATTTTATTGTTACATTTTGGGGAAAAGTACAGTCCAATTTGAGATCATCGGCATCTTTGTCATAGTTATTTCCAGAAACTGAATTATAAAAAGCCAGCTACAAAAACTGGTCAGTTACCCAACCAAGAAAAACAAATCAGCGGGCAGAATTACACCAAGTCTGTTATGTTACCTGAAAACCTGGGGCAGTGTTACACCCAGGTAAAGGGAATTTGATATCCAGTTCTTGTAGTGCTTGCAGACCCTGACTGGCCACAGGAGCACACCCTCTGGGACGGGACACCAGGCCAAGGTTTGCTCACAGCTCAGACCAGAGGCTGAACGCTGGCAGAATGGAGATTCTGCTCTGTACCTGTGAAGACAACGTTAAGTAATTCATTAAGGGAACAACAAGAAAATGAGACTTACGAGGCTCCCACTTGTTTGTACCTCCTAAAGGACATCTTGTCATTCTTTGCTAGTAAATGACAGACAAGCCCATATTCTGGTGCTTGGAGCTAATGGGGAAAAATTGGCTTCCCAATTAAAAGTTTCATATTTTAGTTTTAAAATCAATCATCCTCCAGCCCTTGTCATGAGCCATGGACTCCCTTGCATGACTGAGAGAGAATACATGGATGTGTATTAGCAGCTTTCTCTGTGTTTTTCTCTCAAGTAAGTTCAAGTTCATCTTTTTTATAGATACTGTTCAGTTTCACGTAATTTTGGCACTTTGCAAGTTACCCTTAACCAGCGGGTCCGGGGGCCTTTCGTGATGTTCAACCACAATGTACCTGGGGAGGACGGTGTCACACAAGGGGGAGTGCAGGGTTTGGTGAAGCTGGCTGCTGCTGAGTCGGATCTGTGTGAAAGAAAAAAGGGGTCTGGCAACACACGCATTCTGCCAGTGCTAAAGCTATTTTCCCTCTTAGTTGGAAAGAAATACCATGCCTTGAAACTAATCAAATCTGTAATTGAAGGCTGGAGTTGAATATAAAAACATTTTGCTAGTCATGCTAGAAGTGCTGTATGTAAAAAAGATGTGCTGTCTCAAGGCTGTGCTGACTAGGGGCCCTCCTGCATCCCCATGTAACCACTCTGACGCAAAATCTGAGCCCAGAGTGTGAATGTTTTTTCTGTCGGGGCAGCCCGGTCTGTCTGGAGGGCTCTTCGGGGATTTAATATCTTTTGCAATAAATTAGAATCGTTTTAGAAAAATCATCAGTGATGAAGCTACTGATCCAGACAATGTTGTTCCAGTTTCAGTTTCCATTAGCATTGTTGTTATTACTGTATCACTTCTACAGCTGACAATGGTCATGAATATGGTTTTTATTACTAAATATATAAATATGCAGCCTGAAAGGATTTGTGCGGAAAGTTAGAATTCGATTTCACTGTTGGTAGATTGCCATCATTCAGTTGTCTGCCATGATTACTGATTGGCTCGGAATGATCTGTTCCTTACTTTGTGCTTAGAAGCTGCCGGAGTGTTTTTTTTTAGCCTCCCCTCAAAATCGTTTCAGGGAAGCTACTGTTGCTATTCAGGGCAAAATGTGCCTTTTACAGCTTTCTGGCTCATTTTTTTGCTGTCAGCTGACTGCGGCACTTGTGCCAGAAGACAACCCCAGTGCCGGTTTCAGGCGTCTGTCCATCTGGGGAAGCAGAGCTGGAAATTATGCAAACACAGTCCAGATGTGTGCTGGAAGGAGATGGTCTTTCTTGCCCATTACCTAAGTCCTAGGAGCAGGAAGGCTTCATACAGTCATATGTTGTTGCAGTGCGTAACATCCTCGGCTCCTCGCTGGGATTGCCAGGGTCACTGCCGGGCCCAATGGCCTTCCTCAGTTCTCCTGCTGGATCTCAAAGTTTCCAAGGAGGGCTCAGCAGTTTTTGGGTGCTGATCCTTTAAAAGGAAAAAAAAAATCCCCTGCTGGTGCGCCTCCAGCTGCGGGAGGTGGCCGAGCCATAGCTCAGAACCGCCTGACAGTGGTGATCCAGGCTCAGCTCCCACCCGAGGACTGGCTTTTGGCAACTCTTGGTGTTGTCTGGCCGCAGGAGCCAAGAAGATGCCAAGAGATGAGCAGAACTGAATCAGCAGCTGCAGAGGGTGATGGTTTGTACTGGAGATTTCTGTGGACATCCTCCCCTCTTGAAACGAGCTTTCCTGGCTGCAGAAATAATTGAAGAGAAGCGAATTCTGCTTTGATTTGTGTCACTTCTCATCGCTGCTGGAAAAATGCAAAAACCTCAGTCTGCAGCTTTGGTCTGAGCTTGGAAATGGCTTCGGAAGCCTTAATAATTTCTTGCTGACCTGGAAAAAGTTAGAAAGAGGGGGCTTCCTCTGGCAGCCTTGTACGGGCGGGTAGTCAGGGGACATTTTTAGTACCTACAGATTCCAGTAATAATAAGCAATTTATGATGATTATTCCCAAAATCTGATTTTAATTGTGGCGTTGGAACAGTGTTCATGCACTGGACTCGTACCTCAGACCATGATGGTGAAATGGAGTTGCAGAGATGCAAATCACACTTCTGTTCTTGTTCTGCCAAAGAATTGCAGAGCTCCCAGTAGTTTCAACCCATCTGCGTGCTAGGCTGGTTCAGGCTGTTCGTCTTTTTATTACAACAAATTGTTTTGACACTATATGCAGATGAAATTTACGTCCATAGTAGCAATATTGAGATCAGTCTGAGGCATCAATCTCACCTTGATCATCTCATTTACCTGTCACGAGGGGAGATGCTGAAGCCAGTGCTCAGGCAGCCCCCTTTCTGGGGGCAGCTGCAGCAAACAAGCGAGGGGAGAAGCACGGTGGTGTTGCTGAGCCTGCATCTTGGAGGAAGTGGGAAACCCATCCTGGGATGCAAAGGACGGAATCGCCTTCAGGAGGCAAAACCTGGCTGGGGGTGGCCAGGGAGCAGAGGTGCTGCCCCTGCCTCTGCCCCACCAAAGCCCAGCCTTTGCCCCCCGCGCTTTGCTTTTCACCATCCCCATCCCATAGCTTTTAGTTCTGCACCCTGCATTTGGCAGAACGGATCCCTGGCCTTGTGGCTCGTGGCTGTTGTCAATAATAAGATCTAATGCAAAATGCCAACCAGGAATTTAAATCTTTCGGGCCATTAAGGTACTCTGTGCATGCTGCAGCAGAACAAAAGGGTGCTGTTGTTTTGTTGTTTGGGTGTTTTTTTTTCAGTTTGCCTTTTTAGAAGTGGTGATGTTTCCATAAAAGGTTTTTGACAGACAGGGAGAAGAGAGAATTTGTTTTATTACCTTCTGTATTGGGCTTTGAATCTAATTTTCAGATATAAGCACTTAGCTTCACCTGAAAAATATGCAGGCAATCTTAAATGGACACTTAGATTCAAGCTTAAGCTTTTATGCAAATATGTTTTGCGTGCCCAATTTCCCATTAACACAAGGTCACAAATTAAGTTTCTTATGTATTTACATAGCATCTGAACATGAATTGCATACAACTGCTGATTGCTTGAATGCACCTATTCAGAATTCATAGGGGCTTTGTGCCTGTATTTGTATATGAGTGTCAATATATTCACAGAGCTAGGTCGAAGTGTTAGATGCTGATACTGGAATTTTTCATATTTCTGAATGTTGGTATGTTTTAAGGGGAAATTTTGTGTACTTTCTAGATACTTTTTTCCAAATACAATTTGCTTTTAAACTCCTTATCACCTTTTTTATACTGTTGTTTTTTAATTGTAGCTCTGTCTGTACTTTGATAGCGATCTTCACAAAATGCCAAGGATAGTGTAGAAGAGCATGCAGAGTAGTGAAGCTATTGATCTTTATAGACATTAAGCTTGCTAATGCTGCTGTGAAATAGGAAAAATACTACATTAATTTTATAGATGGGCAAATGCTTTAATTTGTTTTCCCCTTTCCATTTTTCCAAGTAACGGTGTGAGTCAATAAGTACTATTACCCATGGCTCTGGAGACTATTAAATAAATATGCTTCATCCACACATGTGCGAGATCATTATATATGTATAACCAGCTTATCTGTAAGTGGCACCTAGATTCAAAGATGATGCCATAGCACACAAATTAAAACAGGCTGCTGTGTCTCGAAGTCACCATCAGCAGTACAATGGGTGAGGGTTCACATGGGTCCCTTGGGGTGGTGTGTGCGAGGGGTTCCTCCTGCCTGCACCCCGTTCCCTGCAGCAGCTTGGGGCTGTCCTTGAGCCATGCTCCTCTGCCTCTTCTCCTCCTCCTCAAACTGAACAGGAATGAAATCTCATCAGATTTTCTTTGGATTCATAAGGGTTTGATTGTTCACTGTTCAAGCTGAAGTTCTCTCCTGAGCTTTTAGCTCAAAGTTCAAATCTTTTAGAGGTATCCTTGGGCAGACTTTGATATATGCATTCTCAATAAAGGAGAAGAGAGGGATGAGGCAGAACTACCAGTTTTTGGTTTTCCTGTAGGAGGTGTCCTATGTGGTGACATACTTGGGTATTTTAGCATTGAAATTTGAAGAGAACTCATTTGGCGCTTGTAGTATTTTTCCAGGGCCTGATTTTAATCAGCCAAATAACTGAAACCAACTCCTCCCAAGAATCCATCATAAAACCCAGTTTCTTACTCAATGTTTGCTTTCCCAGCTAGCTTCTTGGCCAATTTTCCAGTGGAAGATTGCCCTTTTTTTCCCATGGGAGTGATTCCCTCAGCGTAAGTGAACGCCCAAGTGAAATGAGGCTCATGCACCAGCGTCTGTCATCAGCCTGCACTTACTGTATGGATGGTTTCAGGATGAAGGAAACCAGCAGAGACCCTGCAGCCACTTTTGACCACCATGTGAGAGAATTCCCTGGTGCTGGGCTCCCAGCTACCTGTGCTCCTGCGACGTGCACTGCGCTGCGTGATCGCACAAGGCTGTAGTGGGGGCATGCTGTGGACTGTAGGTGGTTGTACTGGGTCTGGCTGGGATGTTAACTTTCCCTGCAGCAGCCCTTGCAGTGCTGCACTCTGCACTTGTAGCTAGAACAGCAGTGGTATCACACCAGTGTTGTGTCTGCTGCTGAGCAGTGCTGGCACAGCATCAGGACTCTCTCTAACCCTCCTAGAGGGTGGGCAAAAAAGTGAGAAACATCAGCAGGGCAGCTGACCTAACCCAACCAAAGGGATATTCCATACCATATGATGTCACACTCAGCAATAAAAGGTGGAAAAAGGAGGAAGAGGAGAGGGGTGGGCTCTCGTTGCGAAAACGTCTGTCCTCCTCCCGAACACCGGCTACGTGCGTTGAGGCCCTGCTTCAAGGACGTGGTCAAGCATCGCGCATTTGTGGGAAGTAGAGAGGAATTTCTTTTCCTCTGCACTTCCACATAGCCTTTACTTGTTTTGTTTAGTTATTCCCTTTCCCCCTCCCTCTTCCCCTTTCCCTTTTTTCCCTTTAGTTGAATTGTTTAATTAATAATAATATTTCCTTAATAATATATATATATATTTTTTCTCTTTAATTAAATTATCCTTATCTCAACCCGTGAGTTGTTCTTTCCTTTACTTCTTCCCCTCCTCATCTGAGGAGGGGGAGTGAGAGAGCGGTTGTGGTGTTCAGCTGCCTAGCATGGTAAAACCACCACAGTGGTGGGCAGATGTGGTGACAGCTCAGCATCGCAGCCTTTCTCCTGCTCCTGATCTCCTGTGAGGCACAGGCACAGAAGGGAGCGTGCATTAAGTCGATGAGCATCACACCACATCCGTGAGATTTCACAGAATTTACGTAGGCATGGAGGTACATCATGGTCCCTAAAGAGACCATAAGCTATTAGAAATGAGAATACCCTTACACTGCTGAGATTGAAACCTGGGATAAGTGTTTCCAGCTTAAAATCCTCCCAGTCACTGAAGCAGTAAAAACTGCACCAGTAATTGAAAGCTCTTTACCGTTTCCTCAAATACTGTCTCTTTCCCAATGAGGAGTTGCTTATACTTCTCCTAGACCTTATAAAGATGACATATTTCTGGGAGAGTGAGTTGAATTCTCCCCTGCCTCGTGTCTCGCCAAGAAAGCAGGGTCCTAATTTCTGAGTGCAGTGTCTTTGTAATGTGAAAGAGTTTTATGGGGCAGAAATAACAAAGCGGAATCATCAGATCACAGTCTGAGTTTCTGATCTCAGCTGGAGTTTCTGATGCAGGCCCTTGTCAGTCACACAATTACTCTTCCAGAAGAATTTTACAGTTCTTTGTTTTTTAAGGAAACACTGGAGAGAAATAGAAAATGGGATACTTTCTAGATGTCTAAAGGTAAAACAGTTCGGCTGCTTGTGAAGAACAGCCATTGCTGACTTGATGCCCTCCCCTGAGATCTGTGGGACTGTGTACAGACACATACAGACACGATCAAAGTGCCTTCAGGAGCTTCCTTTTAAAGAAGCAAAAATGACGAAACCGAGAAACAAAAACAAGTTTTCAGCCACCAGGAACAGAGCATCTTTTCTGGAGGTCTCAATCATGTAACTTCACCCTTCCCTTTCTATAAAGATTCATTTTGTAGCGGGGTTTTTCTGATCCATTGGTCAGCTCCGACAACAGTGGTGCCAGGGCTGGCCCTGCGGGGCTCCTGCCACAGGGAAGGCCGCGGTGACTGGATCCGCCATGGAGGGCCTGGCCTCCTCCTCCCCTCTCCCAAGGAGAGGTGAAGTGCTGGTGTCCGCTGCTCCATCAGCGGCTCTTGGTGCCTGGCACCCCTTCGATTTGGAGAGATGCAGATGGGTCTTCACTCGATTAACAAGAAAAGTGCTCGCAGCTCTAGGTTGCCGTGTCCTCACTGAAGGCTGCGCGCCCCGCAGGAGCCTACGTGGGCACTGGGCCTCGCAGGGTCAGGCTGGTCTTTTGTCACCTCTGGAGCACATATTGTGCCAGCCTGGTGTTCATCTGTGTGCCTGACGGTATTTTAGTCAGGAATCAGTCAAGATAGATTTGTTTAACCAAACCCAGTCAGGCTTTCACTGTAGAGGGGCAACGTCTGGAAAGTACAGCACTGGTAGGCAGCGCTGAGGCAGCTTACTGTGCACGTTGTGTTTTGCTGCCTTTCCTGAAAAGAGCACCGCTAGTGCAAACCTGAAGGGCACAGCTGTCCGGCTCCTTTCACAGGACCCTCACGGAAACGTTCTCAGATTGGTGCATTGCTTTGTCATTGGAGGCACGGCAGGGACCGGCCTGGATCTGGGCTGCCTTCGTAACCCCAAAGCTGCCCACGGAGTGTGAACGTGCTCTGTAACCTGAAATCCAGCGATGGGTTTGAAAAGCTGGATAAAACGCTGGGATGTGTCGACTCAGGCAATTTAATTTAAATTGAAGGCAGATCTTTGGTGTGAGATTTGCTCATTTTAGTTCTTGTGGTTATTTAGGATTTCCATACAGTATTGGTCTGATGAAGGTTTTAAAAATAAAAATTGGAACAGGAGGATTTTGTGCTGATAAAACTCACATAAAATTCATCCCCACCAGCAAATTTTCCTTACGAGGGTTGGAGCAGTGCTTGCAACACGTATTTAAGGTTAAGGATTCAGCCAGAGGGCAGGGTAATGGTAGAAAACAAAGGCTGCATAGTTTAAAATTAGACAAAATGTGTAAAGCTAAAGTTCACGTAGAGACATTGCTGCTAGCACGTGTGTTTTTTGCTGTAATATGTATGATTAAAAGTGTGTATTTAGCTGCATTGGTTATTTAATGCAACACAGTTAATGGCATTTTCCTCAGGTCTCACACCACATTATTTCTCTTAGTGGAATTTGGTTCTCTTCCCGTTTTACCAAATGTCCTTGAACAAGCACAGGTGAAGAGATTTCCACAGCAGCAAACACGTTGATCAGGGGCAAGGGAACACAAATACGGCTTCCTTCGGGTTGCATCATGGTGCTTGCTGCCCGCAAAGTGTGGTTTTGGTAGCTGAACAAAAAATCCTTGTTCATCGTATTTGGGTGTTTATTGTGGAACTTACTAGCAGAAGCTTACACCGCTTCAGCCACTTTCTTACAGATTTTAACAGGATTTTCCAGCCTTGCCTCAGCTCCTAGCTCTTGTGCAGTAGAAATCAGCAGAAGTGATTAGCATCTTTATTGTTTGGTTCTTTCAGGCAAACCTGAAATATCTTCAGTTAATTCCAGTTACACTTAGAAGATGACTTTTAATTTTGGTTTTGTTACCAGAATTGCTTTGGTGTGCTACCCTTGCTTAGCTGAGCATGCAAGCTAAATGGGGCCATGGAAGTTTCAGCCGTTTTCTGAAAAGCCAAAAAATACTTCATTTCTGTTAGCATAATTTCAAAATGATTGAATGTACTCTTTTCCTCTTAAATGCTTCCTAATTTTGGGTCTAACCCTGTTGTATTTCATCCAAAAGATCCCTTGGAAAATTGCAATCAGTTAAAAATCTGGCAGGCTACAACCGTGCTCGTTCACTCCAAACACGGAGTGCCTTTTCCAGAGGTCAAAATGTACTACTATTAGGATAGAAGAAAATGATCTGCTGGAAGCACTGATTCTACGGGAGGGCTATTGACCTGCATAGCTTCAATTAATTTGGTCACAAGGATAAGAATCACCTGTCATTGCAAACCTGTGGCAAGATTGCCTTGATTGTTTAGAAAGGCTTGCCTTGGGATGGGGGGCAGATGTGAAGATTGGAGTTGGAAGAGTAATAAAAATCCCTAAAAAAGAACCCAAATCTCATCTTAGCTTTCTGGAGGAGTGGGAGGAAGAGCAAGGGGAGGGGGGCACTAATAACTCTTTAAGAGAGGCTCCTATGCTAAGTGTGTGCCTCGGCTCTCCTCCCACAGCCCCCTGCTCGCCGTGTGCTTCGCTGCCTCCTGCGGGGTGCCGGGGATCGCCCTGCTGACGCTGGGAGTCAACCCTCTCACCGGCGCCCTGGGAGCCTTCAACATCTTCCTGTACACATGCTGCTACACACCCATGAAGAGGATGAGCATTGCCAACACGTGGGTGGGAGCTGTCGTCGGTGCCATTCCCCCCGTCATGGGCTGGACTGCAGCTACTGGTAGCCTTGATGCTGGTAAGTGCAAAATCCACGTTCGCGATGCGGGGAAGCCGCTGTCAGTATTGCCTTTGGGATACCTAAATGTACCTACTCGAAAGGCAGTAAGTGATGATTTTTCTCAAGTCCCGTTCTTGATGCTTGTTGGCCTGACTCTGCTGCAAAAGTAGATCTGTTCCACTATTTGCAGTGGAATATAAACGCGTGCAGCACAGTACCGTGAGGGCTGAAGAAGCAGACATGATGGCATCATTCTCCTTCTGGGGGCATTTTAGGGGTAAGCATGAGCTGATAGGAGAATATGTCCTATAAAATGTGTGTTTAGGTCACATTGAAAAGAAAATCTAGAAGGAAAGTAGTGTCTTTGCAAGAGGGGTTTGCATGGAAGAAAACATGTAATTTTGGGATTAAAACCATACCCACTTAGATCTCACTTACAAGTCAGGAGCTTTCAGCAGGAAAATTCCCAGATGTGTTTACTACTGTCTTTCCCCAAGCCAGAAAATATCCTAGGAAGACTAATTTATTGGTGTATTTTTTAATTGCCCACTTTTAGACTCTTAAGTTATAAATGTTCCTTTCCCCCCTCCTTGAAAAGCAAACAAAAAATTCTATTTTAGTAACTGTGAACCATTTTTACATCCCTCATAAAACACTGATCTCTTCAGCAGCTAAACTCTGACACAATTAGGGCTTGTTTTTCCTGCCAGCTAGAAACTAAAGAATTAAAGTGGTTATAGCTATATTCTGCATAGTGGTATTCTGAAGAAACTCATGAAGTTCAATTAGCAGGTCTGTGAAGAATTTTTTAGCACACACTCATCCCACAGCGTGGCATATTTAAGGTTTGAATAATACTTCCAACAAGAAGGCTTTTAACCAGAAGTTATCAGAATCTGTGCAAGATCCATAGCACGCCATTCTTCATTCATGCTGCATGCTTGCTATAAACGTCAGGCCGTACTGGCTTTGTGTACACATGTTCTGATACAGATCTAATCCAGAGCTAGGATGAAGGGGATTGTTTGTTTTGATAGTCGTGTGTACTACTTCTGTACAAACATTTATGTCTCTGAAAATCATCTTTTTTTATATATATTTAGACATATAAATGATATGTATGTGCATGTGTAGTGTCTCATGTTAAGGAGTGCGTAACAAACATCGTTAGAAGCTCTGTATTTCTAAAAAGAGAATGAATTAAAAGCAAAATGAACACATTTTTAAGAACTGTATCATTCAGGCTGCTGTGGCGTACACCCTGGATCTGAGGACTTTAGGAATTCCTGTGTTGGTTTTGGCATCGCACTGCAGAGCTGATCCTGTAAGATGTCTCTCTTGTGCCCATGCTTCCCCTGCAAAGTCTACCCGGGAGCGAAGAGCTGCGGCTCACCGGGAAGCATTGCTGTAGAACTAAACTGCTGCCATTAGAGCCCACTGTGTTAAAGGAAACTGGCAGTGGTGTTTGCTACCTTTAATTATCTTTCATCATCAAGTTATCACTTCAAGACCTATTTCTCGAAGAGCTACTTTGTCCCTATGCAGCAAGCAGCAGAGAGCCCCATCCATGTCCCGTGCAAGCTTTTCCTATCTATTGGCAACTAATGGTGTGCACATGCTGTGCTGCAGAGGGGATAATCTCTGGCACTGATGCACTCAGTGGACGGTGACAACTTCTTAAACCACCCAACCAGACTTTGCCAGAACACGATGATCTGTGCTGGTGCGCAACCTGCCGTTGTACTGGTTGTTCTGGGTAGCTAAAACTTTGTGCAGCCATCTCTGTCCATGTCAGCAGGGCCAGGCAGCTCAGTTAATAATGCAAGAAATTTTAAGCATTTTGCCACTACAAAATAAGAGTTCGGCACCTGGAAGACTCCATCCCACCTGGAGCACAAATGTACATCCTCATGCACACACGTGTGACGTGCAGAGCTGCATCCCTTCTCTAACCAGCCTACCCACGGTTGTTGAGCTCATTAATAATGTGTAATTAGCTTGGAGACTTAACCTAGTTTTACGTGGAGGTGTGAAAATGCATTTGCACCTCGTTTAAAAAGAAAAAAAAAAAAAAGAAAGAAAGAAAAAAGATTGATTATTCCACTGAATAAGAAAGAGGAATGTGAAGGAAGGGAGTTAGAAAGCTAATGAGAAGGAAGGTGCTCCCAGCTTAACTGGCCTTTTTTGAGTTTACATTTCATTATGGATTTTCTCTCCTTGTAATCTTCTCACAGCAGCCACATTGTTGTACATGTTGCTGGTTGTAGGGAAAACAGTATTTAAGTGTAGACCTTTCATTACTGTTTGAGGGGGGCAGCCAAGTGTTACACCACACCGGCTCGTAGCCTGGCACAGTCCACACACCCTTCTCGATGTCCAGGGCTCGGTGGAGGCGCTGCGAGATGATCTTCTCATCTGATAGAGCTGAAGGCGATTCCTAGTTTCTGATTCCAGAGATAATGAGAAAATGTCTCAGATTTGAGCAGCCTGGTTTTCATTTGTCCTCATTTTATTTGTAGCTCTCTTATTTCAAAGGTAATTCCTCGACAGATTCTTGCAGAAGAAACAAATACTGCATTTGCAGATAAAAATCTGAGACCTTCTATCCACAATGGTGCAAATAAGTACTTAGATTTCTTACACTACATATCTGCTGCAGATCTGGTGATTCCCAGTGATGCTTGCTTCCTTTCCTGTCCCTGATAGGTCTTTAATTATATGCTCTTAAGCCTGATTGAGCATCCTGCCCCCAACCCTGGATTATGTGCCAACGCAATTTAGGGAAAACCTCACATTTCAAAAGAGAAAGATAAGGTTATCTCTGGGAAGATGTGGAATTCTTTGTTGTGGGTTTGGGGGTTTTCTGTGTGTGTTTTTTTTTTTAATGGCAGCTGTTTGGAGCTGATGAAAGATCGGGAATGTTAACATTTCCTCGCTGGGTGATCCGAGTGCAGGTGAGATGGTCAAAGGTGCGTGATAAATGTAATTTATCACATAGATATCACTACCACATATCTGGTGTATTTATGCAGAACTTAACTGCCAGCCTGCGATTTGCAGCAGCACGTTTGCTTCCTTGAAAGCAGACTTCATTGCTCCTTTGTGGTACTATTTATTTATGAAGATATTTGTTTTTCTAGTAAATCTAGACTGCCTCAAATTATTTCTTCTGATTTTTTGAAGGAAGGACTAGCAGGAAAATAATGAAAAGCACTTAAAGCCCTAAGTGATAGCATAAAGACAGGAGAAAGAGGCAAAGCTCAGCAGAGCCCCGCTGTGTGCAAGGTCCGGGTTCTGCAGTGCTCCTGTGGGTGCTGTGCTGCTGTTGAGCCCGTGCGATTCTGCAGTGCAGATGTCTGCAGGAAGTATCAGAGCTATTTATCTTGGCATGCAAGGGGCATACGTATGCGTGCTTTACATTACCCTCGTGTTGCTGTTCTTCCTCCCCAGCCTAATGCTGCCTCTTGCTTGTTAACAGTGTTTGTTGCCCATCTTAACTTGTTATTTTTAGTTAGCAGACGAATAAATCTGCGGTAAACATTTCCAAGCGCCGCAGCCCGGGTTTTGTTCTACACATTTCGTACTTCTTCCGCTCACCTCCCTGCACTCGTACGCTGGCGGCTCGATCCCAGCCTGCGGTGTCGGTGCCTAGGAGCGGAGCAGCTCGGTGCCACGGCATTGGAATGAACCACCCAGTTGGATGGAAGTGACAGGCAGGGGTCCTCAACATAATGTGCTTATCAGTTAAGGGGATTTATTCTGAGTAGGTGGCAGTGGCACAGCAGATAACAGCCTTGACAGTATAGCAGACATTACAGACCCGCGGTGGCCTGGAGCCATAGGTATTACTGCACCAAAGAGTGTTTATCTCAAGAGACTATTTAGTTTATCTCAGATGCTCCACTTCTGGTCTCGTTTTCCTGAAAGACATCTTGTACTGATTTTCATTCATTTTCAGAAATTTAAATAATTCCTGGGGGCTATGGAATTTATAGACTGCGTATCAATTGTAATCATTTGGAGGCTGATTTTTAAATTGCCTTTACTTTGTAATTCAAATTATGTTGTATGGTAGACATTAATTATGTCAGCCAACATCTATTTACAAATGGGGATTTAATAACGGGCAGTTCTTATCAGCTAGTGACATTTGGCAGATGGATAGTTTCAGGAACAAAAAAAAAGAAAACGGGACGGGGGGGCTGTGGCCCAACCTGTCAGTGGCTGGCTTCTCCGATACCTTCCCCTGATGTAGCACTTGTCTGCCAAGAGGAGGGAGAGCAAAGCAACAGCTTAACTGCATTCAAAGTAAGTGTGGACATCTCGGTGTCCCGTCCTTCCGAGCTGAGCACTGAGCTTTCCGAGCCCCTTGGGGGGGAGCTGCCCTGCGGGAGGGGGCTCCAGCCACGAGCTCCCTCCAGCAACATCGGCTGTGCAGGGTTTCACTTCTCAGACGAAAGACAACGGGATCCGTGGTCTGTTCCAGAGGCAGCGGGGATATTCACGTTGTCGACATCTGCGAATTGGAAGCTGGGGGCCAGCAGTGTGCGTTGTGTGGGTAAAAACTGTAAAAACTGGGGTGGAGGGACAGTACTAGAAAGCAGCTGGTCTGAATTTAGGACAAAAGCTAGTGAGCTTTTTTTATTCTTTCCATCTTCAAAGGAGATGAACAGCAGCTCCAGCAATGGGGCAACTGGGAGAACTGTCCCCAGGAATTCACGGGCTGCACACCAGCACCCACAGCCCTGCCCCACGCACGGTGGCGCGCAGCACCCCAAGGAGAAGGCACCAGACAGGGTCTGCAGGATGGGCTCCCACTTTGGAGCCCCAAAGGGAGCCTGGAAGAGGCTGTCGATGAGGAGCCCCCACATGGCTGTGCAGGTTTGCCGTCCTCTGCTGAACCCGGTCCTTCGACAAACTTTGGCAAATTCTTCCTGAACGTATTTTCATTTTGCACAAATGAATGCTCTGGTAATTCCATCTTAACCAGCAGGCTTGCATTTTTTGTGGTGTATGTTGCTGGGGTAGCTGAGACGAGTTATGTAGGGCATTGTTTTACGCAACCGTGGCCGTATAATGAAAGGTGTTTCCCTGTGGGGCTGTCAGCAGCAATAACCTGTTGTGTGTTGCACAAACTGTGCGTGCCTGCGTGTATCTGTATGTGGTATCTTCACCTCTACGCAGTATCTGCACATGGCAGCTGTCTTTCTCCCCGTGCCACACCTGAGGACATCTGGTTTCCTTCTGCTAAAGCCAGTGGCCAGCAACGTTCCCTGGAGGTGAGAGACCCCACTGCCAACTTCATTTCCTATTCGTGGTGGACACCGAGGGTGCTCCTCTTGTTCCGCCGACAGACGGCGCACACCCCAGCACCCCTCCCCTTTATCTGCTCCCGCAGAGAAGTCTCCTGCAGCCCTGCGATGGTCCTGCTCCCCGAGCCTTTTGTGCCACCCTTCAAAAGAAGCAGCTATAGAAACCCATGACCATGAAGCTTTGTAGCGTTGCCACGCTCTGCTCCGTGCCCCACGTCTGGGGGACCGCACAGCCTTGAGGCACACAATGACGGCCGAGCGCCGCAGCCCGCCCCTTTGTCCGCACCGCAGGGACCTTGTGCGAGGCTTTGGAAGCGATACCTTTCCTTTTTTTTTCCTCAAGGCTGCTTAGCCACTCGCATGTTATCTGGCGCAAGCAATAACAGGTGCTTTTGTTTCCCCGTGGAGGCAGAAGTGCCGGTTGTTGTCTTGCTCTGCCGCTAATGGAGGAAACGCTGCAGTGGTAAAGTGCGGGGGAATTTGTCTCAGTTTGGTTAAGGTTTGTGAGCAGCTAATTCCTAAATGCCTTTGTGGTTGAGAATGCTTCGTAATCACGAATTAAGATGTAAATTTTGTAGAGCTAATCCCATTTCTGCTCCCAAAGACAATGGTAAAAATTAAATAGTAGGTAAAACGTTTCCTCGGGGAGATTTTATCAGGGCAGTATCTTGAACACGTGTAATCTGAGGCCAATTGATTTACCCTAATAGTTATTTTCCGTCACTGAAACAAGCTGAAGGAAAGATCCCAATTAGTGCCTGCTCTGACTGCTGCACAAACAGAAGACGCTGCCTCCAGCTCTGTGAAGCAGCCTTCCTCCGGCGGGACTGGACGACGGTGCTGTGTTTGTCCCAGCTCCCCCAGATAACCCTGGGGGTATTCGCTGTGTCGTTGTACCTGCAGTGGGCAGCACGGGTGTGGTGAGACTTCACAATCTTCCTTTACACGTGTAATTGCTGCCTAGTTCGAAATCTCCAGGGAAGGCCACTGTGTTAGACCTGTTGTGAACACGCTCGGAAGCCAGAAAATAAAAGCTTTGGGGATGTACCACGTACGTTTCCTGCCGGTGTGACGTCCTGTAAAAAGCCTGCAGAACCACAGTGAAAACTTTTCGACTGGTTATGTCAGATTTCCTGGAGAAAAGGTGAAAAATGCAGTCGGAGACAGCATGGTTGCTCCGAGCAGGTGGATACAGCTGGAGCAGTTCAAGGCTCGGAGCTCTAATCTACCTTGTCTGGCTTAAAGGGGAGCAATTTGTTCGACATCTCTTAGCTGAGGAGAGCCAGTCGTGTGCTATCAAGTAAAACGGTGTGTGGTTGTTTCCTGACTACAGTCCATTAAGAGGCAAAGCTTAGGCTACCAAAGCCTTCCCCTCCCGACAGGAGACAAACTCGGAGCAGTTTCTTAGAGACAAAAGGCCGGTGCTTCCTTCTAAGAAGGCAGGGAGCTACCAAGGTCTGGAAATAATTTGAAAATTCCTTCGCATTATTCAAGGCAGAAGAATTACTGAAATTGTGCTTTAAGCAAAACAGCATTCTTAGGTTGCCAAGGCAGTAAACACCAGCTTTGGGAAATGCAATAAGATTTCAACATCTGTTTTGGAGCTGATATTTTAACCATTCTGTGTTTATTTTAATGCCTGGTTGGCCAGTTCCCAGTCATACATACACAGCACCAAAGAAAAGACAGAAGGAGCGAGTCCATTCTGGAACTGATGCTACACGTCGGCTCCCCCTTCTTTCTGTTTCGTTTTTTTTTTTCCTTTTTTTGTTGGTTTATTGGACTGGTTAAGTATCTGGCTGTCCTGCCTGGAGCTTGCAAGCGATAGCAGAGGTTTGCAGATCCCCGGGTGAGAACGGAAGGCATCGCGCGTGCCCTAAAGAGCAGCGAGAAGGGGAAGAGGACAGAACAAGCTGCTCATCTGGGTGTTTTCAGGAACACGGTGTCGACACAGCAGCGTCCCTGCAGACAACCTTGGGCACGTTTGCCCCAGCGTGCGCAGGCACAGCCGTGCTGGCAGGGCTCCAGCACGAGGCGCCGAGCTCGTGCCCGGGGCTCCAGCCTCTGCCCCCTCTTGCTCCGTTCCTGTTCTGCCCTGGAACAACTTGAGTGCAGGTTTGTGGAGAATTTCGATCACATCATCCCAAAGTCTTGTGCCTTGAACTAATTCAGCTGTGTGTGAAATCATCGTGCTGCTCCACGTGTCGGCTGTACGCTGCAGAAGGCACTGTGACGGTGGGAGGCATCGCCCGCGTGCGGGAGCCCTGCTCAGATGAGGGCTTCAGAGAGCGGCGTCCTCAGCGGGGGGCGGTCGGCAGGAGCCAGAGGTTACTTCTGCCCTGCAGTGGTTGAGGAAAGAGGTTTGCAGTCCTCAGCTTGCTTTACGCGAGGGAAACTGCTCAGATCAGTGCTTCCAGCAAGATTTCTCTTGGCACTGTTGCTCTGCACGGAATGTGCCCACCGTTTCTTCAGCAGATGTTGGGGTTTGAACAGACTCTGGGTCCTTCACAGGGCATGAGGAGCTTGGCGGACTGTGCTCGGGATTCGGGGGACCGCGCTAGGGACCAGAGCATCCCCGGCAATGCCAGGGTGGGCAGAATCCCAGAATCATCTAGGTTGGAAGAGACCTCCACGATCACCAAGTCCAAGCTCTGACCTAACACTAACAAGTCCTCCACTAAACCATATCCCTAAGCTCTACATCTAAACGTCTTTTAAAGACCTCCAGGGATGGGGACTCAACCACTTCCCTGGGCAGCCCATTCCAGTGCCTAACAACCCTTTTGGTAAAGAAGTTCTTCCAAATACCCGACCTAAACTTCCCCTGGCCCAACTTCAGCCCATTCCCCCTCGTCCTGTCACCAGGCACGTGGGAGAATAGACCAACCCCCACCTCGCTGCAGCCTCCTTTCAGGTACCTGTGGGGTGCAATGAGGTCGGCCCTGAGCCTCCTCTTCTCCAGGCTGAACAAGCCCAGCTCCCTCAGCCGCTCCTCGTAGGACTTGTTCTCCAGACCCCTCACCAGCCAGAAGGTGTTGCTGCGTGCTTGCCCTCCTGTCCCCATGTCAGCCGGTGGCCAAGGCTTGCACCCCGAGCACCATCTCCCATTTATTTCCCTGCTCTTCACTGTGCTCTTAGCAGAGTCAGGGACGGAGCGAGCTCAGGCGCTCCCTAGCCTGGGATTTGGGACATCCTGCAGACGAGGTCACCATAAACCGCTTTAAAAGGAATAAAGCATGAAATTTTAATCAAAGTTTAGAGGTACTGCAAGGCCTTCCTGACACCATGAAGAGCATAACTTCAGAGGTGGACGCTTCTTGTTCTTGTGTTTTGAGAATTAGACTGTCAGCTACTGCAGCGTGGAAGCCCGGCATCACGAGTTGCTCTTGGAAGTCACCTCACTGTTATTTCCAACTCTTCCTCAAATTTGTTGAACCTTAAAATGTCTTGCCAAGCAGTTTCCCAATGTCTGTGGAATTTAGTCTCTTGTTTGTTTTAGGAAAGGTGCAATTTATAGAGCTTCAGTATTTTACTAGATGAAAATATATTTACAGAAAGAAATAACCATCTTCCAGCTTCTTCAAGTCCCGTTGACATTTTGGCTTTATCTTAGATATTAAAATAAAATAAAAATCTCAGCTTGTTCTTGTTTATTAAAAAGAAGATCTATTATTACTATTTAAGTACTTTAAAAAGAATTTAAGAAAAAAAAATAATAGCTTAACCTTAAAATGCATGATGAATGGTAAAATCTGTTCTTTAACTCTGTGGATGCTACAGGGACATACCTGGTTCTTTGCAAGAGTGACTTCCCGGATGATTTAAGCTAGTACAAACCAATTAAACTATGGGAACTCAAGTGAAAACGCTTTATGGCTATTTTGCACCTAACAGTGAAAGAATCCTGGGTCCTGTCTCCTAAATAGGCCTCATTTGGTTTCGGAGATCAAACAGGACTCCTCTGCCAAGTTAGCAGGGTTTATACGGGGCCGCTTGCAGCTCTCACACCGGGGGAAGCAAAGAGTTGGGAAGTGGTGATAAACGGGCTAAACCTGCAGCTATTCAAAATTCGTCCAAAAAGGCAAAAGAGTTTGGGATATCCCTGAGGTCTTGCAGTGCATAACCACTCAGGGAGAGCTGGGGGTCGTAGGGGTGTCTCATGCTGGCCGGTGTGTGCTCGGGAGTTTCATGGCCACGGAGGAGCCGGGGAGCTTGGGGATGTGAAGTCTGTGTCCAAATCCAGAGCTCCACGTGTATCTGCTGTGAACAACCTGGCCTGGTCTTCACTTAATTATAAGCTCCGTGGAGAAAAAGGAGATTTGCTTTGATTAAACCGAGTTCCCAAACTGTTGGGAACTACTCGGAAGAAACAGCAGACTGCAGGATTTTGAACCAGGTAATTCTCCAGAGTCAGTCTCACTACAGTATTGCTTAAAAACACGACTGACCCAATTATGACATAGTTAACATGCATCTAGTAATTAGTGAGTATTACCGTGTCTGCTCTGGGCTTGACAGGACTCCTGTTTGGGGATTATTTGTTGCTGAATCGTCCTTCACCGTGTGCTGTGCTTTGCAAGTCATCGGTCTTCTGTGACACTTGGAAATCGCCGGCAGCCTGGCAGTCCCAGCCCGGGCAAAGGAAATTGCAGGATGTCCAAGGCACATGGGAAACTAACAAAAAGATCGGGCCAGTTAAAATCTTCATAATGGGCTATTAAATTGTTTTACTGTTCAGCTTCTCTGTAAAATATCAATTATCTCAATGGTTGTAATGTAATCAAAGCAATTAAATTCCAAAGGCTTGCATGTAAAAACCAGAGCTTTGTAAATGGGAGCCCAGCCCAAGTAGCTGACTTGGTCTGTTTGTGTTTAAAAGTTTCTCCAGATGACTATTTTTTTAATGGTGTTACAGTTTGAGAACCGTAAAAGGGTTTTGTGTGCTTGAGGTTTAGGGTGTGTTCTGAGCTTGGCTGCAGACGGCGTTTGAAGAACTGAGCAAGGAAGGCAGCCTCGCAGCCCGTGCCGGCTGAAGGCAGGCTCGTCCGCGGCCGTGGGAAGCGGGGGCAGCCTCCTCCTGTGAATCCTGGCCCTGGCTCCATCCCCGCACGTTTCCTCTGCTGGTGGGTCACTGCAGCTCACCGTTCCCAGCACTGTGCAAACCGACGGGCTGATGTCCCTGAAGCACCTCGGATGTGAGACTTGACAAGCATTCCCATCGTAGTTTTATCACGTTCAGGATCTTGCCTCTGGTGATATGTTTTACAAGAGCAGGAAAAAGCTAAAGAATGAAATATTGCAGGGATATTTTCCCCGGGATTTCTCCTGGAGTAGGGTGAAACTGAGGTGCTCCTCGAGGAAGTTTTATTTCAGTTTATTTGCGCGGAGCCTGCTCCGTTAGGGTTCAGTAGAACCGAACCAAATCCTACCTTGTTAGGGTCAGGATTGCTGCTGTTGGCACCGGCCATGAAATTAGTGGTGACTTTGGGGTGCACCATTTGAACCATCTTAGGAAGTTCTGATTTAGAGGAGGGGCTGAGCATCTGTCCCCTGAGTGCAGGGTTTTAGGAGGGTCAGATGGCAGGATCTGCAAACGTTCTTGGCCATGGGCCAGGAAATCACCTGTAATTCGTATCAGGCAGCGTTGTTCTGAAAGCTGCATGCTCACTACATCGTTATCTCCGTGCTTAAGGTAATCAGCTTTCAGAGGCATGCAATAACCTAGCGGAGGTGTTGGTTACTCATTTTAAAAAGGGGCGAGCCAGGTCTTCTACACCACTGCTGTGGCTTGTAGGCAACCGGAAACCTGCACGAGGTCTAATGGTGATGTCGGTAGTGGGGTGGTGGTTGGACCAGATGATCTTGAAGGTCTTTTCCCACCTCAATGATTCTAGGATTCCGTTCCTTCACTTGTTGATAAAGTAGGGCAAAAAAAAGAAAACCGTTTCCTTCCAAATCAAATCACTATTACCATTGTTTGCACGGCAACACCACTGCAAGGTGTGCTGCTTAAGACAAGAGCCAGATGTGCCCAGCCCCAAGGAACATGCAGCCAAAACAGCCAGAGAGAGGACAAACCTCAGAGCAGGGCCGTTTCTGTCGACTCATTAAGAAAATGATAGATTTGCAGCTCCAAGTGAGAAGTGGTTTCCATAGAGGATGAACTCGTGGAGGCAGGAAAACGCAAAGAAAGTGTTAATGCTGGAGCGGAGTGTTTGGGAGCTGGGGAAAGGGGAGGAAAATCCAGGAATGCTCATAATGTGCAACAGCCCTGGGGGATTTTGGTGTCTTCAGTCAAAACTTGTGATCGGAGTTTAGTCTGAGGGCCTCCTTGAAGCTCACCGCAATCAGCATAGGCTCCTTCTGCCTTGGTAAGACCTGTATCACGTCCTGGGGATAGCTGGAACTGCGCTGAAAGTGCTGTGTGCTCACAGCTCTTCTTTACAGTAAAAGCAGCTAATCGGTGTGAATTGTCACTTGCTCAGGCTGCTTGCACGTTACCAGAACTGCTCTGAAGGCCGGTTCTCCACCTGCTGCCACCTTGTTAGACACTTGGGCCAGTTCTGCTGCCCCGAGGTCTGTGGTGGAAGCGCTGCCGGGCTGTGTGCAGTCTCCTCCTGTTGTGCAGCAGACAAACAGGCTCTGAGGGTGCTGGCCTTTGCCAGGAGGGAATGAGCTTTCCCTGGAGGAAATGAGCTTCTCCTCTTCTGCTCTCACCGAGCAGGGCCCCCGTTTCTGGGCAGTAGCACAGCCGTGAGGCAGCGCTCGGCCCCTTGGCTTCCTCTGGATGCACCAACTTGGGAACACGAGTGGGAGCGAGAGGCTGTGAAGGAAACCAGGCTCTTGGTCTCTTGCCCCCCTTTGCTTCATCGACCTTCTCAGGCAGAGAACAAACGGTGCAGAGATGATTGGTTCATTGGGAAGAAGCAACTTGTTGAACTGATTTGCAAATTAAGTGTGGCAAAAGCAGAAGAACCACCCTGCGTGACCCCATGTAAGTGCTGTTAAAAGCCGAGCATGCCGCGTTCTGCAGAGCATGCCTCGTCTTCTCCAGGGAGCGTGGAGCAGGTTTGAGCACTGACTTTTTGCAAACAAGCCCTGTATCTGAGGTCTTCCTGCAGCACTTGCGGTGGCCCAGCTGGGCCCTCTGACGCTTGTTTTCCTTCTCTCTGTCCCACTGCAGGTGCGTTACTGCTGGGAGGAATCCTCTACTCCTGGCAGTTCCCTCATTTCAACGCCCTGAGCTGGGGGCTGCGGGAAGATTACTCCCGAGGAGGTTACTGTATGATGTCCGTGACCCACCCGGGGCTGTGCAGGCGGGTGGCCCTGCGTCACTGCGTGGCCTTAATCGGACTCTCCACGGTGGCTCCCGTTCTCGACATCACCACGTGGACTTTCCCCATCATTTCGCTCCCTATTAACCTCTACATCTCCTACCTCGGCTTTCGGTTCTACAGGGATGCAGACCGCAGCAGCTCCAGGAAGCTCTTCTTCTGCAGTCTGTGGCATTTGCCAATGCTGCTGCTCGTCATGTTCTCCTGCAAGAAGTCTTTGCTGGAGAAGGAAGAAAAAGGTGATCTGCACGGTGGAAACCACGGGAGGGCTATGGAAATCAGATTGCCTTAAATGTCAATTATTTGTCATCCTCACGACACATCAGGTAGTGTATTTTAGTAGTTACAAGGGGGAAACCTGTGGGATTTGTTTGAAGAAGAATCATTTGTGCCTAGTGACCACTTCATGTGATTATTTTCTATTTTCTTAAGGGGAATAGACAGGAGAGCTTTGAGCATTCACGGGCCGCAGGCCCATTCATTCACTCACCACAGATTCACATTTCGCCTGTGTCAGAAGCACACACGCTTTCGGATGGCCTTCCACGGTCTGTGTGAGTCTGGATCTCTCATCTCGTGGATGGGCCTTCACTTAGCAAGTCACAAGCGCACACTCACTGACCGCCAGCACTGGCAGCCTTGGCGAAGAAGTCAGGAAGCGACAAATGAATGATTTATCACCCCTGCCCCAAGCACCCTTTCCAAATTAAGCTTTAAGGCTCATGATGGGCTGGGTGAGCTTGTAGTGTCTCGGTCTGTGCCGTCCCCGCTCTGTTATTACACAGAAACCTTCAGTTTCTGAGCCTTTTTCCTATCAGTTACTTTTCCCAAGATTTTCCGTGCACCCTAGGATATTTGTAGCTTTCACATAGCTTTCACAATGCTTTCACGATGCTAAACGAGTTAGGAAAACTGTCTTTCAGCACACATCAGCATTTAAACAACCTCCAGATGAGCAGCTATTCCGTAGCATAAACTTGAACACACTCTTAGCCATTTTCCTACTACATCCATCACGGGGCATTTCCAGCTCCCGTGTGGTTTTACATCATTAAGGTTTGAGCCCCGTGTGCCAGATCTTTGGCTGGTAAAAATTGCCATTGCAAGCTTTGAAGAGGTGTAGGAGGAGGGGAGCAGATCTCAGAGTCTGGTAGTTCTAAGGTGTTTCTGTGCTGATGTGTCCTGTGCCAGCCCGTTCAGTCCCAGCGTCCTTGAAAGAGCTCTGGACCTGCATCAAGAATTTGGACTGTACCTGGTAGCCCACCACGGTGGCTCAGAGAAAAGCTCGTGTTTGGGGTTTGTCATCAGTAAGGAAACACGTTTTATAGGAAAAAAAAGAAAAAAACATTTAGGATTTTTGTCTAATATTGTACTGTTCACGCTGCGGACGCAGCCAGTGTCTCTCAAAAGAACGGTTGGGCACATCTTACTAGGAAAATGCGTTGTCTTTGTTAAATGACGCGATGAGATGCGTTCCTCGTCACGGTGTAACGTGGTTGTGATGCCGGTCCGGGGCTGTGGCTTACCCTCAGCGTACCTGGGGCTGGCTGTGAGCGGCTGGGATGCTTCCAAACACGCCGGCATCCCGTGTAGACAAGGGCCGTGCTCCAGTTTATTGTGGTAGTTAATGCCTGTTCTGACTTGATGCGTTTCCATGCCAAGATTTCTTTCCCATGTGGGGAGGACTGGGCAGCGCAGTTGTACCTCGACCCAGAGACGCAGCAATATCTGACACGGGAGACAGTTCCCTAACCCGATCCCGAAGAAAGCCCTTCAAGAGACGTCACAAATCTGCCACCATGTGTGTATCAAGCTGCCATCAAATCCTCCCTGGCGGCTTTAATGCCCCAAGCCCAGCTTCTGGTCTCAGTTACGCCGGTGTAAATCAGGAGTGACACCGGTAACCTCTGTGCTGCTGGCGGAGGTGCTCCGCCGGAGCAGAGCCACCTGTTTTACGTGGCTCTTAAATAATCAGTTGCAAGATCTCCCGACTCTCTCAAGTGATTGCAGATGACAGGACTGAGTTCCCTGTTTCTGGGCACCTCCGTCATTCTCAGGTTACGGGGGGGAACGCTTCGTGGAAGTATCTGGAAACTGTACAACTGTACAACTTCGTAATTTGTTTTGAAAGTGCATTCAGTCTTCTCTGCAATAAAGTGCATACTGTACAAAAAGAGGAGGGCTCGAAAGCTGTTCTTGAACAACTGATGTATAATTGCAGCTGCGGTACAGTTCGGTTAATTGAAGAGGGATTTGATGATAGTTCTGTGGCGTCTCTCCCTGCACCAGTATTCTTCTTGATCTTCGCAAGAGCGAGGATGGCTTGCAAAATCCTGGGTTATTGTGCAAAAAGCACGCTGCAATAGGTTGCGTGTGAGTGGAGTTTGAGCAAAACCAAAGAATTTGGTGAACCTTTAGCTGGGAGAGGAACCTGACAATAGCAGATGGCTCACGAAAACCGCAGGATTGGCTCCCAGAGGCAGAAAGCAGTGCTGAAACGGGAGGGCTGTGGTTTTCTCCTAAGTCGTGATTGAGCCCGGCCTCAGGATGGCCTGCAAGTATGGGGTGCTGTCCTGACAGTCAGGTTTGATTAAAGGACCTGAGGACACGCCTGTGGTTCATTTTGAGGAGCGGACATCTTCATTTCTTGGGCAGAGTGTGTAACATTCACGGGTTTTCAGGCCAGACAGGAGCTTTGTAATCATCGCTGAGTGGCTGCACCATGCAGGTCACGAAATTGCACCACCACCTCCACGCCTGGGCAGTCTGGCCTGAAGAGAGAGCATCTTTCTAGGATGCATGGGTCCAGAATTCGCAGGTAAGAAATGCCATTTATGTATTTATTTACTTATTTATTGGTAGGAGAAGAAAACTGTCTTTTTTCAGCCAGGAGGTGTTCTGTGCCGTGCTGTAAAATGGCCACGTGTCAGGTACGGATGAAGACGTTTAACCGCCGTCAGGAATTTTTGCTGTTGCACATACTGTGGAAATGGAAACCTGGCCAAACCGAAATCTCGGGTACGTCCAGACAGCGCGGTAGGCGTGCCAGATGTCCGTTTCAGCACTGGGGGTGCCGCTGTGGAAATGAGACAGGTTCTAAAACAGCCTGCCCGCATCCCAAGGCGTTTGTGATCGCTGTGACCCTGCATCCAGGATGAACACAGCTCTCCCCACTCCAGCACCGCTGATGTTAGCGCCTAAATGCTGCAAGGAAAGAGCAGGTGAGGGGCATGCCAGTGACTTGTGGTGGTTGTCAGTGCCAGGGGTTCAGGTCGGGCTTCCTGCATCTCTGTCCCAGACACTGCAAGCACTGGGTTGCTCTGCACAGCTCCATAGATCCAAAGCGATGGTTTCTACACAGAGCTGCAGCGCTGTGCTGTTGTCCCGCGTTGACTTGAGTACGGGTCGCTCGGCATCCCGTTAGCCTGGTTACTCGGGGTCTCTGTGTGGTTTGGCCCTCCTGGAGCAGACCCGCTGTTGTGTGGAAGTACAAAAGCAGCAGCGATGCGCCGTTTCCCTCCGGCCCCGGGCTCTGCTGGTGCTGAGGTGGTCCCTTCTGGGGGATGCTGGTACGGCATTCTGCAAAGGAAATCCTTCGCTGGCAGCAGTGCACCTCCTGAAGCCTGAACTGAGGCTGACGGAGGAATCTGGGCCAGTGACTGGAGAAGCCAAAGCTTGTTTTAGTCTATTTGAACTTTAAACCTTTTGTGTGACTCCAAGTATGCTTTTGTGGATAAAACAGTAGCCCTGAGGCTCCGGGGATCTTCATTCTTTCCAGATTCCTGCTGAGGAAATGCAGTCCATCTGTAAAGTAGGGGTGATAATATTTAGCCTGGCTGGACAAGGGAACAGCTCGATAGCCCACGTTTTGTCAGCCCCTTGCCCATTGTTCTTCACAGTCCTTGGAGGAGAGCGCTGGCATTTGAGCGGCACTGCGGGGAGCTGCCTCTTGCGTCCCCCTGCGCTTCTGCTCCTTGCTCTGATCTTCAGCAGATCGCTTAACCTCGGTCCAGCAGGCAGGAGGACTTGGGAAACCCGGCTCCGTGATCTCAGATGCCCCGAGCTCGCCTGGAGCCAGGGCTGCTGCACGAATCCACGCAGCGCCTGCGGCACCTTGGCGTGACAGGCATCCCCAAAAGCGCCCGGTCGGTGGGGGTCCCGCTTTGTTCCAGCGTGAGTGAGGAAACCCAACCCCTGTGCACACAGCTCCCTCCCTTCTGCTTTCCCCACATGTTTTTCCCTCGCTTCCTGTATCAGTCTCCGATACAATCTGCCCCAGCAGAGTAACACATTCACACTCCCCTGGCTCCAGCAGCGTTTCTCGCTCGGCCCGGCCGCGGCATTTCAAGGCTTACACAAAACACACACGGTCTTTTCAGCTCCGGCGGTCCCACAAGGATGGGATGGAAACAGAGGGATACTATTAGAAATCATTATGCTTACAGATAGAAAGCGTGTTAGCCAGGTCGCTCTCCAGAGGTGGTCAGATATCCCCCCTTAGAAATGCTGTCCACGGGAGGCTTCGCTTTTAAAACAGAAATAGCAGCGCTGTTTTCCTACCAGGCGGCTCGGTTGGTGGTGGTAACACTAGCAGCCCCGTGGCAGGCGGTCCTACGCCGGGTATTTCTTAACCATGGGAAGAGCCGGCCCCGGCGGGGGCTCAGGGCTCAGCGTGCCACCCGTGCTGCCAGCGTGGCCGTGGCTCGGCCGGTCGCCTTGCGGCGCTGCTTTTCCTTCTGGTCATTGCCCCCGGGGAGCGTCCGTCCGCAGGGGGCTGCTGCCCCGCTGCTGCGTCCCCATCGTGCCAAAGAGAACTTCGGTAATGTGGGGGCAGAGGTAACAGCTGAGGTGGGAGGGCAGAAACTCCTCTGCGGGCGTCCACCAGACTCGCTGCCCGGCCCCTCACGGTCACAGCGTCCCCGGCCCGAACAGCAGGAGGTGGTCGGAGCTCAGCGCGTGCAGCGCCCCAGACCACGTAGGTTGCCGTCAGACACACGCGTGTGTAACGGGGCTGGCTGGAGCATCTCCCCTCGGCTTTGCCTTTTTCGCTTTCCGCCACCCCTGGTGTTCTGCTGCCAGCATTAACTGGTTGTGCTGCAGGTTTTCCAGCCGAGGTCAGTGCCTCAGGCTGGTTTTTAGTTTCCAGTGTTTCAAAAAGCACAATTTGACTGTTTCACAGGACAAGGCTGGCAAAAGGAGCTGTTTTCCCACAACGCAGAGATGTTTTTCCTTCTGCTCCCAACCAGCCCTGGCACCTCCAGGCCTTGGAACGAGAACTGACGCTTTGGCAGCGGGCTCTGCGGGCTCAGGTCGGTGCCTTCAACCGCTCTGTGACGATCCTGCGTGTTCCCTGAGCCTCTGCGAGGTTTTTGTTCGCAAACGCTTGTTTGAACACTGCTGCCGATGGCTCCGAAGGGATGCAGCCAGTGCTCTGAGCGTGGCAGGCACGGAGCCGGCTGGGGAGCTGGTGGGGAGCTGCTGCCGAGGTCCCTCTGCTTTACTGAAGCCCGGGGGCTAAGAAGGGGTGTCTGGAGAGGGAGACACCTGCCTCTGCCCCCCGAGCTGCAGAAGCTGTATTCAATTTATGCCTTTAGTACCATTTCTCTAGGAGCCCTGCCTCCTCCATCGCCATCAGAGGGAATTCTCCCCCTCTGCTCTGCCCTCGTGATCCCCCTGGAGTGCCGCATCCAGCCTGGGGACCCCAGCACAAGGACAGGGGGCTGCTGGAGTGGGGCCAGAGGGGGCCACGAGGGTGCTCAGAGGCTGGAGCAGCTCTCGGTGGAGAGGCTGGGAGGACTGGGCAGGCTGGAACATGGAAGGCACCGGGGACACCTTGTAGCGGCCTTTCGGTACTTGAGTTTATAGAAAAGCTGGAGAGCAACGGACAGAGAGCAATAGGACACGGGGGGTGGTTTAAAAGTAAAAAAAAGGGGAGATTTAGATTAGATGTTAGAAATTCTGTACTCAGAGGGTGGTGAGGCCCTGGCGCAGGCTGCCCAAGGAGCTGGGGGTCCCCCATCCCTGGCAGTGCCCAAGGCAATCCCTTCCAACCCAAACCATGCCATGATACCACGATCAAGTGAGGCAGAGTGCAATACCCAACGGGTGTCTCCGTGGGTCTCAGAAGTGTGCAGCCCCACAGACCACCAGAGCAGCTTGGGGAATCGTTTTGTCCCCCTGGTTTTGCTGCACTTCACACAGTGCTGCCCACGGCACGTGGAAGGTCCGTCCTGGTCACCGCTCACCTTTTCACCGCTGTAACTGGCTTTCCTTGGACATCTATTCTTCATGAATAATATGCCACAAAATACACTGCTCATACCAGGATGAGCTGCAGCTGTAGCCAGACGACAGTCTTTTTCTTCAGCAGAAACACAGACCTGTCTTCCTCCCAGCCTGCCGAAACTGGGACCCTACTGAGCTGCCCATCGTCCTCCTCCAAAAGGGGATGGGGACAACGGGAGCCCCTGGGTCAGGGAAGGGGTAGAGACCAGAGCATGGTGCCCAGGGGGACGGACCCTAAAGGAGCTGAGCAGGGGGGGCTCTGCCATGGGTCATCCTCTGCTGAGGGGGACCTGGCTGCCGGGATGGAGCCCAGCACACGGCAGTGGGAGCTCCTTCACCAAGACGTGGCTGGCCCGGGGACTCAGCTTTTGTTTTCCGAGCAATGAAAAAGATGAAGATTTGCGGTGCTAACAAAGGCTGGGAGATGCTTGGGATTTTTTGGCTGCGGAGAGAAGGCTCTGTATCAAATTAAACTTGAAACGGAGATGCAAACGAGGTAATTAAGGCATTTCCGCTTTGCTTCCAGGGGAGCTGTTGGACAGCATCCAGACCGGGGGAAGGAACAGGCTGAGTTTATCAGCTTCGCTCCGAGGTTCGTACCGGAGCAGCCAAGGGCTCGCTGGTGGACACGCCACCCACCAGCAGCCCCTGCACCCAGCGACTCCCAGCCAGCGCAGGCAGAGACTGAAGCAAGGCGGGGGAAGCGAGATGCCCGTGGCCACACGGTCACCCTGTGGCAGGGGGAGGAACTGAGATGTCTCCTGCCTGAAGCTTGTTATGTGCGCTTGGTTTGTAACCGAGCCGAGGGGTGGCAGGAGCTGGCGATACAGCGGGGTTGGTGGGGATCAGCCCTCCTGGCTTTAAAAAGGAGCGGTGGGAAGAGAAGCGCTTGCAGGTAGAAGTGCTTGCAGGAAATGCTCCTGTCTGGGGATGAGAAGGGGTCTGTGCTACCTGCTGCCTGCTAGGTCTGGTCCCCCGCGGTCACCAAGCATCTGCAGGGGCATTTGTGCCGTGTCCCGCGGCTGCTGCTCGGGAGCTGCCTGGCTGTGCTCGCTGCACGGGCTGCTCCGTCAGGCCGCTTGCAGACTGCTGGGGGTGAGCTGGGGAGGCACCGCTGGGGAAAGCCCAACCAACCCCGCTGCTAAACCCGTGCCAAAGCCCGGCAGAGCTCAGCCTCGCTGGGTCTGTCCTTGGAGCACCAAAGAGACCCCATCCGAGCCCTCAGCTCGGAGCCAAGGAGCCTGCTCCAACGCCAGCAGCCCTTCACGTGCGGTAATGGGGGCTGCAGGAAGGCCACGCTGGTGGGACAGGTGGGCAGATGGGCAGGCAGACCATGGCCAGGCAGCAGGCAGCCACTCGCTGGGATGCGCAGGCTGCGCCTCGCCTGGCCGCGGTGGCACTGAACTCCCTCTGTTGACTTATCCTGAAGTTGCACCCCGTAATCCAGCCGTGTCCCTGTCTCTGGTAATAAATAGCACCGCCGGTTAATGGCTTTAGCCCTTACTAAACCACAGACTGGACCGATTATTGCTGCTTTTGTAGCCTGTACAGAGCTGGTTTTATTTATAATTGCACCCTGCTGGTGCGCTCATAATGATTTTCCCTGCTGCATCCCATGCGGTCCAGTGCTACAAAGCCACATTTTCGTAGTAGCTGTTGTTGGTTTTAATCACTTGTTATTGGGATGATATATTAATAGCTGTATCTCTGCGAGGCTTTGGAGTGTTTTCTTTTTCAAAACATTTACAACAAAAGCTGAGCGTTAGCCCTAATAAACGTGTGTTTCATTTGGCTCCCTTCTTCAGCGATGAAGCCAATTAAGTGAGCGCTTGGCAGAGCTCATCCCACTGCATCCTGTCCTGCCGCAGCCCCAAAATCCAATCAGGAATGTCTGATTAAAAGGTGTTGGAGACTCCAGCAGGAACAGGGGTCCTTGACAGGCCCCACATGGCTGGAGGAGTGTGGGTTTGTACTTGCCAGTGTGTCGGCAGGAGAAGCCCGTGCTAGTCCCAGACATACCTTGCAGATGTGCAGTTACACCTTGCCGTCCTCCTGGAGCCAACCAACCCGCTATTCCTTCTTTCACAGCGGGGAACGGCAATGAAGCTGGCTGCTCTGAGGCACTTGGGACGAGAAGCCACTGGCAAAACCAGAAATAACCCCAGAATTGCCCATTCCCTGTCTGAAGCATGGGGAATGCTCTCCCTCCGAGCGGGACAGCTGGCTCCAAGGTGGCAGGAACGGGGCGATGCTCTTTATTTCAGCCATTTGGGGGGGAAAAACCACCAAAATTTACCTTTGCTGTGATGAAATGCAACATGATTTAACTAGCAGGGGCCGCTGCCGCTAATTGCATTCAGAGGGGGCTGTGAATGGACTCCTCACCCCCTTCAAAAGGCCACGGCAGCATGTCAGCCGCCGTGCGGGTCATTCATGGACACTCCAGGAGATGTGAAAACATCTGCTAGGTCCATGCCTGCTCCTTTCAGTACAGTTACTCCCCTTGCTAATAATTGTCTGTGTTCTGTCATCTAGAAAGGGACTTTGTGTGCCTCCCAGGTATTCTAATGCTAATTTGTTTAGTTAAAAAGGAGAAGAGGCTAAACAGATGTGAACCATTTGGTTAGGTTGTAGTTCATTTGTTAGGAAGTGCAAAGGATTCTTGGCAGGATATTAAATATTACCTTGGCTGCTCACAAACACTTCATATTTCAAGAGAGGAAGGGCGGTAGGGACTGCACTCCATAAATCAGCCTTTTCTAAGAGACAGAAAAAGGCAAACATTTGATAAATCTGTGTCATTATACTTAGAGATCAAAGGGGGTTTTACATATGTATTTATGCAACTGGCAACCTAGGAGACAATAATAACAAACACAGATCTCTGACAGCTTTACAAAAATAAAAATTAGCCGGTTCTAATCTGTAATTATCTGTGCGAGGCAGGAGGCTGCGAGCAGCAAAGCTCTAAGTTGCTAATGTTGAGACGATGAGCGAATGTTAAGTCATTAATAAATCCATCAGGAAGTGCCATGTGCAAGAGACTGCGAAAGCTGCCGGGTCGGAGCTGGGCATGCCCACGGCGTGTGCGGACCTGGTTTCCTATACCGAGCCCGAAATAGACAGGCGGTAGTTGTCGGACCCGATAGTCACCAGGGAAAGGAGTGCTCCTGAGGTGCTAATTGCCTTCATGATTTGCCAGCAGATGATCTACCAGGAATCTGCCTGAAGGACTCGTTGAGATAGGAAGATTTCCAGCCCTGGTCTCTCTGCTTACCAGTAAGTTGCAGATACACATCGGTAGCATCTGTAGCCTGTGTCAACCTGAACGAGCCCTGCCATTGTTCCCAAATTAGGCTGGCTGATTTTGTACAGCCTCATAAATACAGGAGCCAAAGAGTCAGGTAAGGCAGGGAGGAAACCTGGAGAGACCCCAGAGGAGGTTTGCGCTCAGCAGGACAGACAGCGGGACCAGCGGGGGCTGCAGCGGGCATTTCTGTAATCCGGGACAGAATTTAGCAAAGGAATTCAAACATCTGCAGGAGCAGCAAGGGCCGTCGCGTCACTCAGAAACAAGGAGAAATCCAGTTGCATGAAAATAATTCCACAGACAAAGCAATGCAGCCGCAGAAACGAGAGAAGGAGAAGTAGCATTATGTCATCTCGCCTTTCCTTTTGGCCGGTCGCTGGGCTGATTTCCTATTCTCTTGTGCTGTTTTAAAATGACTTCAGCAACTTGGTTTCTGCTTGTTCCCTTGGGAAACTTCCACAGTCTATAGATCTCACTGGTAGGAAACTCTTCTTGACAATCAGGCTATATTTTCCTTTACTCAATTCCATCACATCACTCCTACTTACGCCTCCTTGGAGCACCCTAAACGCTCTTCCCCATTGAAGTCGGTGGAGTTATGCGAGCAGTAAATTTGGCCCGTGGCACTTGGAGAAATAGATATTAAACCCTTGGGGACAAATTAGGGAGGGAGGGGAGGGAGGGCAGCGGGGGAAAGGAAATGGTTTCAGGTTGAGAGAAACAAGATCTCCTCTTACATCTGTACAGTGGTGCTGCCCGCTGCCCGGCTGGAGCACGCCTGGGCCTCCGCGATGAGCTGCTGTGAGAGGCAGCCACGTCCCCGGGATGTCCCCGGGCACTGACATGGTTCTGGAGCCACGTCTGGGAGCTGGGGGGCAGCCTGTGGCACTGGGCCATACGTGCAGAGGGACCATACGTGCACCAGACCGCAGCACACCCTGCAGAGGGCACACGTGGCAGAGAGGAAGAGAGGACGGCACCGAGGGTGGCTTGGCGTGGAGGAAAAGGAGTAAACGCGTGCAGGAGCTCTGCTCCCTGGGACCCTGCACAGGGGCAAGGGCTGGGGAAGTGGCCCGGTGACTTAGGGACATCTCAGCGTGCTAGGAAAGACCATCAAAGAAAAGCCATGTCAGACAGATACACGGGTATGTAAAGGGGCACGCAATAGCATGCAGAAGCCGCAGACCGAAGCCCTGCCTCTCCTTGTGCTACAGGTGCTGCACAGTCCCCAGGAGGAGGTGGTTTGGGCTGGCCACCTCCTCTCTGGCCAGGTCACTGCATGCCACAGCGCTCCCGGGTTACTTGCTCCAAATACCTCATTTCCCCACGAACACGCAGCTGATTAACACCGTCAGATGCTGATGACTGTTCTCAGACAAAGTGAGGTGCTTCAGACCACATCAGGAAAACTGCACCCTGTCCGGAGCGGGACCAGGAGCACCCTGGCTTGATTTTGGGTACCTGCTCCCAATTTTCTCCGCAGGCAGGCCCAGCTGCTCCTGCAGTCCTCTGAGGGGCTGTGTGCGCCCTGTCGTGAACACAAAAGGCTTCCTACTTCAGAAGGAAAGAAAGAGGACGCTTGGCATTTCAGAACTGGCCTTTTCAGGGGCAGGAAAGTAGCTTTTGCCAACAGGACGCACAGATTTTCTATCTGGGGAAAAACAAAGCGAGAAGAAGCTCGGCATTAGGGGCTGAGCAGTGGTACGCTACTACCATGATCCAAGGGCAGCAGCACGGAGCAGACCCAGCCTTGTGTTTCTGTTCGTGCCCCTTCCTTCCTGATCCTGCCTGCGTCCCGATGCGGCCCCGGTTGCTCTCACCAGCAGGGCAGGACCCCCGTGCTCCGGCCCCGCTGCTGCAGGAGGCACGTTAACAAACTGCAGGAGCCAGGAGCAGGAACACGAGCCCTGCTGGAGCCCCGCTCCAGGTGGGTCTGACCGGAGCCCCCACTGGTTCCTGCTCCATGGGCAGCCCAGCAGCCTCAGCCTCCTCGGCTCGGATGCTCTTTGATACCTTACCTGTTTGGCAGTCCCAGGAAGAAAACTGAAGGCCAACTGTAGAAGATACAATTACAGTAAAACCTGTCTTGGGGCTATTTTGCTTAAAAAACCAATCCAGCTTTTACAGGCTACAGCTGACATGTATTAAGAGCTTAAACCAAACTTTCTGTGACATCTGTTGATGTTAGCCTGGCTGGTGCTGGGAGATGTAAGGAACAAGAATTACTCCATCCGAAGGGTTTTCCTCTTTCCCTTGGCTGCAGGGAGCAACCTGTGCGTGGAAGCAGCAGGCTCCGGGTCTGTAGGAAGCACCGGGCAGAGAGGTGAGCGTGTCTGAGGCCAGCAGAGCCAGCCTGTGCCACCTGCCGGCCCATTGCTACCCGCGGCTGTGACTCAGCCCTGGCCTGGACATCTCCTGTTTAATTCTGTTCCCAGTTTCCCAGCTGGGCCGGCTGGCAGAGCTTTACCAGCGTGCAGAGGGAAACTGGAAAACGATTCCTCCTGCGGCTGCCTCTCATCACTGCTTGCTTCACGTCACCCTCCATACCCCAGCCAGCCCAGCAACGCCGTCTATTTTAGCTCAGAGCAGAGGAGTGCTTTGAAATGCCTTGCTGTCTGGCTCCGGAGCTGAAGCACAGATCTCCCTGTGTGCTCCCAGCGTTTGCTTCGCACACACCTGGTCCCAGGCAGGATGGTGCCCCTGGCACAGCTCCTGGTGGGCTTTGGGTGGCCCTGAGCACTCAGCTCTGCTGTTAGCCCTCTGGGTAGCTCCTGGAGAAGTCATACACTCCGTGTCTTATTTCCCTTCTTCAATCTGTCTGGTTTAATTAGTTCGTAACTCTTTGTAGCAGGGATAATTTTACAAGATAACAGCACAACACCCGGCGTGATCAGAACGATCAGCTCTTGCACAGGGCTTTTCAAGAGCTGATGTAAAGCTGATATATGAAGGAGCAAAGCTGATGTATGAAGGAGTTGGCATCATGCTGTCACTTCTGACACACAAGAAGATCAAGGCCCGTGGTGGGTAGAAGGTTTGCCTGTTGTTCTGCAACAGTTTGGTGCCAAAAGTTAAAAAAGGCAAAGGTTTCAGCAAAGCTTCGCTAGTCCCTCAAAGCAACAGAGCTCTGAAATCAGACTCATTCAGTATGGTGTTTTCTGTGTCTTTAGTAACAACGTGGTAGAAAAGCGGCATTGATCATGCACTGAAGCTGCCAGGCTACGTGCTTGCTGCATGTGTCACATTGTCACATCCGTGGTGTGTGCAAAGCTCCCGCAGGCTCTTCGGAAAACACCGGCGTGACCCGGTCCTGGAGGGGAGGCTCCCAGCGCTGCCGCAGTCAGCTCTGCCAGACGCTCAGATGCTGCTTTCACGGGCTGCTGCCCGGCCTCTGCTGCTCCCGGTACACGGACGGTGAGAAATCTCACCGTGTTTGTGGAGAGGCAGGGACTTGATGAAACGCGGTGCCTTGGAAGGGCGGCTCGTCAAAAAGCCACGGAATAGGCACATCTGGGGGAAACGGTCACTGCAAAAACCCATTCTTCTGCAAGAACACAGCTTTGTTTCTCACACATCCGAATGCTTTGGGGAGGAGGAGGATGAGGCGATGGCAGAGGTGTCCCCAGTGCCACCGTGTGCCATCAGTGCCCAAGCCCCAGCTGGCGAGTCCCTGCAGCAGTGAGCGCAGGGGCGTGAGGAACATGGGGACATGATTTAGTGATGGACCCGGTAGGTCAGGCTGGCGGTTGGACCTGATCTTGAGGGTCCTTCCCAGCCTAGATGGTCCTGGGGTTCTGTGAGAACCGGAGCCCCCAGAGGAGGGATGCAGCAGTCGGAGCTGGGAGTGCTCGGGGCCGTGCCCCGCCGTGGGAAGGCCGGGCTGCATCCTCCTCAGCCAGCCGAGACACTAAAGGAACCGAGGGAAATGTGGATTGACAGGTATAATCCCGGACTGCATTATCTTGTCTTATGGCTCTCCTTTGTGTCTGTACAGTAGAGAGACCTCTGAACCCGTGTCTTTAGTCTAGCAATTAAACTTACTATTTTGTCATTAAATCTTGTTTAGGGATAAAGGCGAGTCTGATTAACATTCTTGTGTGAAAGCCCTGGGGGACAGCCCAGGCACGGGGTGTCTCCGCCAGGCTTCTGGAGCCAGGGTGCTCCCTGTGTGGGTCAGGGACCTGGCGCACCAGGACGGGGAGGTCTCATGCCCTGAGAGCCCAGCTGGGGTCTCTGAACTGAAATCCCCTTAAGCAGGGCAGTGGGAAAGGGGGACCTTTTCCCCACAGCAGGGCTCGGGGGGCTCTGATATTTGGGGTCTGCATGGTCCGAGCGGGAGGAGCAGCTCAGCGGGAGGCGGAAGACCCCCTGCTGCAGGGCTGGAGACATGGCAGAGGCAGGGTGCAGACCCCAGCACCCAAAGGGGTTTTTGTTTGGGGGCCTGGGAGCCAGCAGGGTAAGCTGAGGACGGGACCTGAGCATCACAGGTACAAAGGTACAAAGGTACGAAGCTTGCACATGAAGCTGCTCCTCCTCCTGGAAAGGGGAGACTGTGGGTTTGGAGACCCCTGTAACACTTCCTCAGGCTGAGATGAGGGCACTGCCTTTGGGGACAAGGCGACACAGAGACACCGAGGTCTCTGTTGGCCTCCATGCCATACCCCAGCCAATACCTGCTGTTTCTCACACCTCCTCTCACCTTTTCTGTGGGAGCTCTCAGGAAGGCTGGGCAATGTGATATGCGGGGGAGATGTTTCAGATAGCACCTGTATTGGAAAGGGCCTCGAGATCCCAAGCCTGAAACTGAATTTGGCTAGAGAGAAGGTGTGAATTTGGCTAGAAACAAGGCGCTGGGGTAACCGAAATAAACCGATGTGCGGAGCTGGGTGAGAAGCTGTGGTCCCGGCGGGGAACCGGTGGGGCTCGGCAGCGCGGGGCTGTGGGGCCGGAGCGGGGTATTGGAACGGATCCCTCACGGCCCTAAAATCTGTGAATTTATGAACATTTTCGCTGTGACACAGCAGCGTGGGGGGGCTATCTGTGAATTTAGGAAGGCTTTCCTTGTGGCACAGCAGCCCGTGCGTCCTCCCACGGGGACCGCGGGCTGTCACCGTGCCGTGCGCGGAACGCCAAGGCCGGTGCGTGAGGGCTGCGCGCGAGCCCCGCTGGGACCCACGGCGACGTCTGGCGTTCGCCGAGCGCTGCCCGGGTCCGTGACGGGGACGGAGGGAGGGAAGGGACCGGGACCGCCATGGCCTCGCCCGTCGCGACAGCGTGTCTCCGTGTCTCCGTGTCGCCGTGTCTCCGTGTCTCCGTGTCGCCGTGTCTCCGTGTCGCCGTGTCTCCGTGTCGCCGTGTCGCCGTGTCTCCGTGTCGCCGTGTCTCCGTGTCGCCGTGCCGCGCTGTCGCCCCGCGTCCCCGTCCCCGCTCCGCGGCCGCTCCTGAGGCAGCCCCGGGCGCGGCTCCCCTCAGCGCGCCGCAGCCAATCAGCGCCTCTCCTCCCCCCCTCTCCCTCCCCTCGCCCCGCCCCTTTCCCCTCATTGGTCGCTCCCTCCCGGAGGCCGGGCTGGAGAAGCTGCGGAGCGCGGCGCCGATTGGTCGCGCCCGCTGCCCGTCACCCGCCTCCCCTACCCCCCCCCCGCCCCTCCGCCTTGGCTCCGCGCTGCCCGCGGCGCCGCCGCCGAGAGCGGGGCCGGGGCCGGGGCCGGGCGGGGGG